>NW_004955438.1:19174598-19288920 GCF_000276665.1 Chinchilla lanigera
TTTTTTTTTTTTTTTTTTTTTTTGACAGGTTTCTTAATCTCTGTAACCAAGGCAAAGGAAGATGTCACGAAAATCAAATAAGATGTATGGGTGTAAACTGTTTGCAGAATTGTTGACACAGGGGGAGTGGACAATATCTAGTAATTCTTCTTATTAATAATTATTCACAATAGCTAACATGTCTGGAGCAATATAGTTATGTATGTGACTATAAATTATCTGATTCAATCCTCACATCAACTCAATAAATTAAGCCTTATTTATTGTTCTTGGCAGAAGAGAACAATGAGTCTTAGAGAGGTTTGAGGGACTTTTCCAGGGGAGGCTGGATTTGGCGTTGGAGGCTCTGGCTTCAGACTCCGGGGCTGGTTGCTAGATGGAGGCCAGTCACAGACGGCCTCAAAGACTCTGCCAAGGAGTTCATGTCTGAAGAAGAACAGTAAAGAGACTGTGAGTGGGGAGTGGAAAACGTGCACACATCCAAGATCCGCCGGTGCACAGACAGCAAGAGCAGAGTAAGGAAAAGCAAGCAGAAGGCAGCGGGTGAACAGGTATGAACACGGGAGGAGAGGGTTTTAGGAACCTGCAGCATTTAGAGCCTGGGGAGGGACAGGAAAGAAGGGAATGTCCCCAAATTGTTTATGTAATTGCCTGGGTCAAAACAGTACTTTTATGTACTAAGATAGAATAGAAGGACTGTCAGGGGAAGACGCTCACCTTATGCTGGATAAGCTGACATCAGACTCCTAATAGATACACAGTGGAGGTGGCCAGGCAGCAGATGTAGACATCAGAAACTCGAAAGCGGAAGCTGAATCAGTGGACTAGGTTAGTGTATTTTCAGAAGACTGATGGTAGGTGAGGCCATGAGAACACAGCCAGGATGTAGGAAGACTGAGAAGAGAAGGAACCCGAGAATGAGATATAAGGAAAAGCATTACTTAAGGGCTCAGCATCAGCCATGAAGTGTATTATTAGTTAGGATAGGCAAAGCTATGCTGCTGTAACAAACCAAGCCCAGTGTCCCAGTGGCTTAGCATGATGAGCGTGTTTCTCCCTTGTGCATAACGCAGAGATGGCTGGCAAGAATTTCCTCCCTCTACAGACTCAGAAAGACAGCCTCCTTCCTTCTTGGTACTCCGACATCTGAGTAGTTCGCTCCAAAGAACACTTGAAAGAGGGGAACAGATGCAGTCGCCCCTGCTTCACCATGGTTTTGCTTTCTGCAGTTCTGGTCACTGCAGAAAACTGCAATTTGAAAATATTAAATGGAAAATTCCAGAAATACACAAGTCACGAGTATTACAACTCACAAGTTATTACAGTCTGTCTTGTAGTCGCTCTGTTACTATTAGTTATTGCTGTTAATCATTTATGTGGCTCATTTACAAGTTAAGCTTTATCATAAGTATATATGTGTGGGGAAAAATCTATCTGCAGGGATGATGAAAAATATAGTGAAGTTTTAAATAAAAATTTAAGGAAACTATTACTGTGAAAGACACATTGCCAGTAATCTCCCTCAGGATATCCCTCCTCACCTTGAGCACTCTTATTCCCTTGTTCTTGCAGCTGTCTGGAGCAGGTCTGAAAGCCTTTCATGAATATCCTTTCATTGTTGTCTAGATTTCCTGAACCAATTCAAATCATTTACAGTGATTTCTGTCAAATGAAAACATGATAGAGTGTCCTCATCCACCTGATATCATGTGACTTCTGGCTCTTCCCCAAAGTTAAAATGACCATGAAAGTTTACAGCTTTGAATTGATCAGGACATCAAGGCAGTCATGACAGCACAACTAAAGATACAAAAAAGTCCTTCCAGAACTACTGCAGAAATTGGCAAGAAAGATGGGGTAAGTGTGTTTAAACAAGGGAGAGTGTTCTGAGGGGGAGTTAATGGCAATGTGACGTTTACTGTAATGCATTTAAAGAAGTTTAAACATTTGCCTCATTTTTGGCCATGCCTCATATATTGAGTTCGGTGCTATCTGAAGCTTCAAGCATCTACAGGGAGACTTGGTACACATCTCCAGTGGGTGAGGTGGGACTCCTATACACACACTCTTAACTACCACATTGGATGAGATGCATATCACCTGTGCTCGTGGTCCATAATTGCAGGCTGCTTTCCTGACAAAGGAGGCCTGGAAGGATCGTGAGTTCAGGGACAAGAAAAACACGGTGCATGAACAACACATAACACCGTCTCCACCCCCAACTCAGGTGGCCTCTGCAAATCATTGCTGAGTTCTGAGACTGTGCAGGTGTTGTGTAACATAAATGAGTGTTGATCTTACTGCTCAGCTTGTCATGCCTCAAGATGTAGTGACCACTGAGTAGCTCTGCCACACGGAGAGAGGTGAGCAAGCTACCAGGCAGGACAGGGGTTGGCAGGACTGTCGCAGCTCTGGTGGATCCCAGAAGAGGAGGAAGAATATGAAAAGCTTGGGCCATGGGAGATCTATCTGCCTGCAGATAGTGCTTAGCCCATCAGGCATGGGGTCTTGTGTTGAACAAGCCCTGGGATATCACCCACTGGGCCATGGATGGACATGTCTTGCTTTGATCTGGACTGGCTCAGGTTCTGAAGGCGAGGATCCAGGTGAGAGGGCTTGGAAAAGTCTCCACTAGCCTTGGTTTTGGTTGGCCTCTGTTCTCATGACTTATGTGGTAGTGATTCAGCCTCTCACGCCCCCCCCACTTTCTCTGTATGTTGGTTTCCTGGTTTTTGAGTGGGGAGAGTACAATGAAGCAGAGGATCCATAAAGTCCCCTTCCCAACTAAGTCTCCTAATCTGTAATTAATTGAGATATAGTAAAACATTGCACACATGAATGTATTCTATTATTTTAATACATCACTGCAGCTTTTTCCTACATTCTGGATAATGAGCAGTGACTACCAGTTTAAGAATTCCGGTGGAGATGGCTCTCAGAAAGGGGATGTTTTATATCAAAATAAAACTCATGAAGTTTAACTGAGATTCACTGCTCAAATGAGGCTGGGCTGCTACTGAATAAGAGCAAGTAATGCACTCTGAGTTTGAAAATAAAACCTTTCACTGCTCCTAATCATGGGGATATTAGGGAAACAATGCCACTGTGGCATTTGAGATGTAAGTCTCCTTCTCTTTGCACCAGTAAAGGAGGGCCTCAGTGAGGCTTAGCAGATCTGTGTCCCTCCTGCAGAAGGAAGGGTGGATGTGGCTAAGTTCACCCATGGTGCTGGGGAGCCTCTGTGTCAGGAGCAAGGATTTGCTTTGAGTGCTTTGTGGGGGGTAGTATAATTTATGGCCAGTCCAGTGCCCTGGTTTCCCTTTGCTTGAATCTCCTACATCATTTCCATTGGCCCAACCCTGGACCGTTCTCCTCTTTGGGAGGATCATGTGCCCTCTGGCCCTTGTACTCTTGCACTGTAGGTTAGCAGCGGGTCCTCCTGGCAGAGGAAAGGCAGGCACTTGTGAGGGTCACAGATGAGGGCCAAGTACTCAGCAGGGAGAAGGAAGAAAGAAGGGAATCAAGGGCAATAGATGAAATAAGGGTCTGCCCAGTCATAGGTTGGGAATGGTGCAGCACTTCACAGCATGCAGAGTCTTTCCAGCCTTCACTTCTGGCAGCCTCCAACCCACCTTGTGGGGCTTGCAGATCTGGGATGAGAAAGAACATGAGACTGTGAGGAGTGAGGTGACTTGCAGCAGGTCATACATCGAGCACAGAGCTGGAAATTCAAGTTTTAGGTGTATATGTAGCCCCTTTCCCATTGCCTTACAAATATCCCATTGGGTCGCCCATTGGGTCATCCCACTGGGTCATTCCATGGGGTCATCTATTGGGTCATCTATTGGGTCATCCCATTGGGTCATCCCATTGGGTCATCCCACTGGATCATTTTATGGGGTCATCCTATTGGGTTAGGCCATTGGGTCATTCCTTGAGGGTTGTCCTATTGGGTCATCTCATTGGGTTATTCCATGGGGTCATCTATTGGGTCATCCCATTGGGTCATTCCATGGGATCATCCGATTGGGTCATTCCATTGGGTCATTCCATGGGATCATCCTATGGGTTATCCCACTTGATCATTCCATTACCACCTGTGCTCTCCTCCTGATGCTCCCACTCTATGCTGCTGGGCAGCTGCCCGGTCCCTACTTGAGTTACTCCCAGGGCTAAGTGCTTCCTTCTTTGCTGCCCCTTCCTGTGACTCTTCCAATGAGAGTATTTGCCATGTGCTTGTAGTCCTTAGGGACCCGAGTGAAGTAACCATCTTGTCTTATCTTATTGGAACTCTCAGATGTTCAGAAGGATGATCCACCAGGATGGATGCACACAGATCTGAGTGACTGAGTGGAAATTGGTCTGAATCCAAACACAATTCTTACTTGTAAGCCATGTGCATCTTTGTGGCCAAAGAGCTGTGGCTTTGGTTTGGGACTTCATGAAGCAAGGTCCCTCTCCAGGTGACACTTGTCTGGAGAAGGGATGAGAAAAGGACACATAAGAAGTACCTGGGTAAAATTCTGTATCATTTTTATTGCTTTTCAAATTTCTTTAAAATAAAAAAAATTAAAAAATGAAACTTAAAGAGTGAATATGATTCAAAAGGTACAATAGATATTGTGAAGGGGAAAGAAACTGCTCAAAAGGAATGAAATGGGATAGGGGAAAGGAGAAAAGAAGAAAGAATTGTATATATACACACACAAGATAGCAAAGATAACAGTACTACTAATTTCTATTAGCTCATTGAAAGGAATAGGTAGCGCTTATATTGTTTGATCAATCTTATATGCCTATATCTGGTGATCTGAGCAACTACTTTGAAGATAACAATATGTAATGTAATCACCACTTTTTAATTTCCTATCATCTTGTTTTGAAATTCTGTATGTTTTTATTGTTTTTTTTTGTCTCTTTAAAATAAAAAAATTAAAAGAGAAGTACCCTGGTTACAACACATGGGACAGGGCAGGTGTGATGGGTAGAGGTAGATGAAGGGAAAGCCTGCCTCAGAGACCATGGACTTTGGGAGACCCATTGAAAAATGAATGTGGAGACGCCCAGCATTGCAGGCATTGATGGGCGTAAAGAATGTTCAGGGAAGAGTTGTGAACTAGCAGGAAGAGATGGAAGAAAGAAGGAAGGGGATGGAGGGGGAAGGAAGGCAAGGGAAGGGGGAAGAGAAAGAAAGAGAAAGGAAGTGAAGGGAGGGGAAATGAAGGGAAGGGAAGGAGATGGGAGGGAAGGGAAGGGGAGGGGACAGGAGGGGAAGAGAAGGGAAAAGGAAAGGGAGGGGAAGGGAAGGGAGGGGAAGGGAAGGGAAAGGAAGGGAAAGGAAGGAAAGGGAAAGAGAGAAAAGGGGATATTGGCACCCTTGAGCTCCTGCTGTCATACCCACGCGACAGTAAAATTTCTCTAACATATAAAGCTTACCCTGTGCTATAAATATGCTTTCTCAACAAAGACATAAAGGTTTTAGGGTTTTTGAGATAAATGTCAAAACTCCATCACAAAAAAGGGTATCATGGGCCAGCATTGCTTAATGTGGGCATGGGATTTCCACTTCTTCCCAGGTGCTGTGGCCCTTGGGGCTCCAGGCAGCAGTAGGAGGCAACAGAGCCAACATGGGGAGCAAATATCAGGAGGAAGGCATTGGACCTCACTCTCTGCTCTGACCTCTACCCCGTGTGTGTCCTGGAGCAAGTCCTGCACTGAACCTTGGACTTCTCAGGGACTCAGTATTTCACTTGTGAAAGGAGGACATTGGTGCCTCATGTGGCAAAGGGCAGAGCCCCAGCCCAGTCCCCGAGCCCTAGAAGGACAGGCATCATGTCTCTGCCCAGTTTCTGGAACTTTTCTACATATATGTCCATGGTGCTAGCCCAGGACTGTGCCCTGAGAGATATTATGACCGTGGATAAGATGACATCATTGTGTGGTCATTAAGGCTGCAAAGAAGAGGGATTTTTCCCAAGATCACCCTCACAAGGGCAGAACCAGGGCTAGATGCACCCCATCTTCTACATAGGGGGCAGCCTCTTCAGGTTACAGGGGCACAAAGCAATCTCCATCCACCCTGGCTTCGTCTAACAGGACAGTTGTATATAAGCAGGCCATTCTGAGCATCTTTTTTGACTGTTTCTTTACTTATAGTCTTTCCCTTCAGGTCCCAAGGAAAAAATTAATTGACTCATTATATTTAGAATTTTGAATGAATGTCTTACATTGAAACGTGACTGGAAACAACTACTTCTCTTGCCGATAAAGCAAAACAAAGCTTGGGTTTAAAAATAAACAGCGTGCTGAGATGACAATTATATTGACAAGAATACCATAAACAAGCCAGCTCCCAATCTGATGCTTCTCGTATGGCATGCCACCTTCAACATGTTGCTGTTACACTTTCTCCCTCCTTAATTAAAACCCAGTACCTAACAAGGGCTGGGTTGTAAAAGGAATTTGTTCTTCAACTTGGCTTCACGTGCAGCCATTGAAACACTTGTGATCTAATCTGTATTTCCTGCCAGTTTTGTTATAGTTTATACTTGCAGGGTTTTTCTCCCCCTAGTTGGAAAAAACACTTAACTCTGGACTCTTGAAAGACCATCCTCACCAGACTTTTCCCATGTGGGTGGATTTTTACAAGTTGCCTTTTCCACATGCTGTTGCTGTCCTGACACCTCTTGGATTTTTCTGATATCACCCAGATCTGTCATAGTTTCGTTTGTCTGATAAATTCATCAAACACTTCTCATCTTGGCATTCAAGGCTTTTCCTGAATGATTCCAACCTGTGCATTCCACAAAAGCATCTTTCATGCAGTCTAGTCATGCATCATTACTCACTTATCCCACAAGCATCACATGCTCTGTGCTGAGAGAGACATGGTCTTCCTTTTCAATGTCCTGAGAGAATAAAGGCATGAGCAAGGCAGTTGTGTTGCTAGGTAGAGAGACCCTCAGTAGTGTCATATGCAGAGTCCCAGGTTGGCATAAGGAAACGGTGATACTAAAGGATGTTGAAACTGGATTCTAGAAGCCAGGCATTTGGGTGGAAGTCAAAGGAAGAGTTGTTCAAAGCAGAGGAAGAGAGTGTGGGATCCCCAGAAGGATGCTCTGTGAGTCTCAAGTGTATGGACTCTTCCCTGGAAGTGTTTGCTGGTGCACTAGGGACAGTGACCTAGTTGGGGAAATAGGCTGATGAAGCAGATGGGAAGGCCATTCTGGACTCAGAATGTGGACAGCCGATGTGCCATGAGACCAGATCTGATGGTATTGGTGCAGGGCGAGTGAATGATCATTCTGGAGAATCCAGTGTGCCACCAGCCCAGACACATTAGTATTTTCCCACTCACTGCTGGCTTCACCCACTCTGGAGCATCCCTCATCCTCATCTCTTCTTCCTGGAAGGATGGTCTTATGCTATTCCAGCCATTCTTGGAGCTCTTGCTGCCAGGCTTGGGGCTCCTCTGAAGAGCTCTTCTCAGGGCCTTGTGTGCATGTGTGAGTCTCTTACTCCTTGTGTCTGCTTTTGGAGTTTTACAGATTCCTCAAGCTTTGAGTCTGCTCATGCCCTCCTCTTGCTTGTTCACTCATTCTGTTTTCTTGACTACTTTGAAATATCATCCTAGAATTTTGCAAGATTTTCTTCAAGCTGTAGAATGGTCACCAGTTCCAGTTGCCATCTTGAACTCATCACAAAACTTTTTTGTGTAGGTCAGAATCATTATTCTACTTTAGTCCCTCACATAGCATTCCTTAAAAAGAGGAAGAAATTCTCTTCCTTTCCCTTAGTGTCACAAGGCAACATATGACAAAAGTCACACACACTATATCTCCATTCTTCACTGACATTTCCTGACCTCTTCTCTCCAGGAAATGATGCTACCTGTACTCTTCCTTTATTTTATTCAAGGCCACTTGCCTTAGTTGTGTTGCTATTGATACACAGAGCCTGAAACATGTGATGAGTTCCATTCACCCTTGTTGAGCAGATGATGATATACATTCCTTCCTGAAAGCTGAATGTGAGATGATATTTGTACCTCTCAGCTTTCCTTCCACAGAGACACAGTATCCGAGAATCACAACTTAAAGAAAGAGAGGTTTAATTTGGTTCAGATTCAGGGGATTCAGTCCATGGTGGGATGGGTCCAAGGCACGAACATCATGGCAGATGGGCATGGCAGAGCAAAAGTTCTTAGTTCGTGGATGTAGGGAAGCTCAGCATGGGGACAGCGCAAATAGGGAAAGGGTTCGAAAAACCAGACCTAGCTCCCGGGTTATGCTGCCATGACCCATCCAGACACCACCATATGTGTGTTTCACTAACATCCTGGGTGGCTCCGAAGCCCACGAAGTTGACACAATCAATCTTCCCCATCACAATGTTGGAGCTATCCCTTGCTCACATTCATATTGGTAATATTTTGATCCCTGGATGTTGGGATTCTGTGATGCTAGTGCCATTGCAGCTGTGATGTTACAGCACCA
The DNA here is from genome assembly GCF_000276665.1 of Chinchilla lanigera. Taxonomy (NCBI): domain Eukaryota; kingdom Metazoa; phylum Chordata; class Mammalia; order Rodentia; family Chinchillidae; genus Chinchilla; species Chinchilla lanigera. The sequence continues at coordinate 19,183,094 of NW_004955438.1, forward strand.
ACACAGTAGCACCACCATGGCACTACCCAACTAACGGATCTCCATGGGGTTAGTCTTCATTGATGCCAGCCAGGTTACAATTAAGAATAAAAATCCTACTCTGAATCAAGCAGCAAAGAAGAGACTTTTGAGACAAGATTCTCTTTCAGTTGTTTCTGCTTATTTATTTAAATACATGATATTAATCATGACCACTTAGCATTGACTCTCTACCACACAGTAGGGTGTATGCTATGGCATGTGTTATTATATTTAGTCCTTTGCAAAATTTATGAGGTAAGTACTTTCATTTTGATAGACCTGGACATCAAAATGTGGCGCATTTAAATAGCTTCTCAGAGTTACACAGCAAGCATGAGGTTGAAAAGGACTTCCACCTCAGATACTCTAGCACCTGAGCTCGAGTTCTTAAGCACAGCCCCCACCCCAGCCCTGTACTCCTTGAACTGCTGTCCAAAGCTGAGAGCCAGAATCACCTAAATTGTAGATTCCAGGACTCACTGCAGACCTGTTTGAACTGAGAATTAAGTACCCACATTTCTAATGTCACAGAACAAGGTGAACTAATGCACACAACAGATGTGGAGCCAAAAAGCTGAGGAGCATGGACTTGCAGACAGCCCACAGGTAGAGAAGAGGGGCTACCTGGAGAACGCCAGAGCTCTTAAAGGCAGCGGTAGGAGGATGGTCTGGGGGTTCTAGGTTAGAGCTGCTGCACCATGAGTCAGGACTTCTCTGGCCCCAATTCCAGGGATCTGATGATGCCTCAATTCTAGTGTAGCAGAAGTTCAGATGACAACAGCCTCTGAATTGGTTTTTCTCTAAGTCACATGTGGTATTACCCAGCTGGCCTGAAGCCCTCCTCAGAACTTTTCCTTCTGCAGTGGCTTCTCCAAGATTCATACCGCATACATTCCAGCTCCTTCAGAGGGCAGCCCTGTGAACCATGTCCCATCTCCAACAGTGAGAAGCTGAGGTCAAGGCAAGGTGTGCTTACTCCATCCTGGAGACAGGTGAGGGTCATTGGTGTCTACAGGTAGACAGTGAACCAAAAAGACAAACTCAGTCTAGTTTGTCCACATTGACCTTCTGCTTTGGGAAAATTGCTCTTTGCTGTCTATCAAGGTTCCTTAGCAGGTAGTAGTGTGTCTTTTTCTGACCTCTACCTTACAGACTTATCAAGTTCATATGGCCTTTGGAAGTCTTTTTTCCTCTCCAACTTGAAATATCAAGATTAGCATCCAAATAACGCTTTCCTTGGAAAACCACTTAGCTCAGAAAGTATTTATAGAGCACCATGCCATGCTGGAAGACCTAGCTCTTGTCACAGGAGCAATCATATTCTAGCTGGGAATGGACAACTGCTCTGAAATCATGAAGTAGCCTACAGTAACACGAAAAGCACAATGAGAAAGCATGTGAAACATTTATTTCATCCACAGAGGGCTCTTAATGAGTGCAGTGTTGATGGTTTCAATGATACAGTATAGTTAATGGCACCATGAGACATTAAATGACAGTGATATCCTCACTTCACACTTAATGTTATTTTATGCTGCTTTCTTTACTGCACAGATTTTTCCAATAACCTAGAACACTTTCTACAGGGTTTAAAGTTCATGTGCTGAATGTTGCCCAGGCAGACTGTAAGCTGGATTGAAGGCAATGTGTTAAACCCAGGATTCCAAATTATTAGATGAGTGAATTAGACAGAAGGAAGCACTGTTTTCTGTGACCACAAATGGCCCTGAGTGTTTGCAGTATATTTGTCCAGTTACAAAGTCTTACACTTTTTTGATTATTGTGAATACTCTGTGAGGTATTTTTACCATCAATTTGAGCGGAGGAGGAGTTTAATATTTACTAGGACTCTAATGAACCCAACCCTATATATGTGGACCTGGGAAGATTGGCACTTGGTCTCTGGTCTGCCTGGATTTTGATTCCACCTAGATTCTCTTGTAGGAATTAGAGGTGAATGCTATTTATTAACTCAGATTGTTTTGCTATGGATTACTAATCTTTTCTCTTGAGCTGCTGTTCATAGATTTTTATCCTTTTGACCATTTGCAATAGTTGGCATATGATAAATCCAAAATAACACTGAGCCAAAATAAGTGTACTCAGTTTTGGTTTTTGGTTCATGCATTTACACTTGGTAGGAATCTCTTTAACCTCATTTTATAGAAACTTTAGAGCCAGTACGCATGTTTCATCATGTAGCACCATCCCCTTTTGACTTCTGGTCACCCCAGGTTGCTGTGCGCTCCTTGTCACCCTGGCTCTTGCATGTCAGTCTTTGCCTCTGAGTCCTTCTCCTCCATGTGCTGTCTACAAGACAGTGTTGCCCAACTCTTGGTCCTCAGCTTTTTCCCTGTTTCTGTCCTTTCCTTACTTCATTTCTTCTAAACTTGTGGCCTACTCATTGATATGCTTATTTTGTCTAACCTGGACTTGAACCTGACATATCTCAATGTCTATTTAGAGTATAGCAGTCTTCTTTTTCTGACTCATAAAAAATATTTATGCATTTCTTACTATACATAGGATATTCTTATAGCCACTGAGGACACAGCAAGGAAAAGGTTTAAAGTTACTTACCCATTTACAACTTAGCAAAGTGAAACTTGGTTCCCCACTTTGAAGCCTGTTCTCCAGTTTGCCTCCTTTTAGTAAATGATGTTCCATCCCCCCAACTGTCTTAGCTGAAGACCTAGGAGTTGCCGTAATGGTTCCATCTATCTGACTTCTCAAACCCTGGCCATCAAGAAACTCTGTCAATCCTAATCTTGACATTTGTCCCAATTGTACTCATTCTCTCCAAAGCTATTGCAGCTATGACTAGACTAGGTAGACTGCTGTTATCTGATGTTCAAGTGACTATGGTAGACTCCTGTCTTTCCCTTTCCACTCTCCATCTTTGTGATTTGCACCATTGCATGGGAGATTGTGAAATATTGGACCAAATCCCTTCCTGATGGAAACTGTTGTCCTTCTGATGCCATGTGGGATACAGTTTGTATTACATGGTCTACACGTGGCCTACATGGATACACGGCCTACACATAAGTCTTCTGGACGTCTGAACTCCAGAGAGACACGACTCCAAATTAATGTTATTCTTTTCTTATCTCCTTTCCTGCTACCACATTAGTCTTCCTATTGGCTCTCGAATATTCTAGAGCTTTCTCACGCCTCATATGCAATGCTTTGGGCCAGATATTCTTTCTTTTTCCATTTATTCCTTGGCTTCTTCTCAGCCTTTGAAACTGTGTTCAGCGATCCCCTCCAGAGAGGCCTACTTTGAGGGTCCTCTTTACCTGGCCCCAGGACTTCATTCTTTATAGAACTTACCACAATTGTTATTATTTTACAGATTTTTTTTGGTTTAGATATTTTAAAATCTCTTTCCCTACTAGAATATAAGTCTATTGCAGGCAGACAGCATGGTATCTCACTCACCAGAAGTGGTGACTTCTTATGCCTGGCAGGTAGAAGGCCCACAATTAATACTTGCGGATTGAATGAATGATTATTTGTCATCTGAAAGGCAGGCTCCTGAGACTCCTGCTCAAATTTAATCAAATATCTTATAGTAAGGTATTGATTTTTTTCTTGAATTAAACATGAATAATAACCTACTCTATCATATTTTTTAACACTGATGAGCTAATTCGAGTTAAACAAAAAACAGTTTTTCTCTGAGCACATAGTCAATAAATGTGGGTGTTGTTTCTGTTCTGGACACAGGGTCACATGAGAAAGTGCAAAGGAAGCTGCCTCAGATGATTTCTGGATTTTCATGTAATGGCATTTGTCATTTGTCCATGAAAATTTGAACTAATCATAGCTGCCAATCCTTGCTGAGTCCTTGTTCATACCAGACTCCGGGGAGAAAAGTAAGACGTCAGCCTTGGAGGAACAGCTGGCTGTGGAGACACAGAAGTTCAGATCTAGCTCAAGAAAGGCAATGAGAAGTGCTGCATCGGAAAGGCAGCACTTGATGAAGATATGGAAGCATATACACTCTTTAACAGTCCAAGGGAAAGAGATTAAATTTTCCCTGAGTTCAGAGGAAGCTTCATGGTGGTGGTGATGTTTTTGTTGGGCTTTGGGAATAAAATAATATCAGCATGCGAAAAAGGAAAGAAAGGCAATAGAAAAGAAGCAACCTGATCTAGCATCCTTCACAGACTCACAGATATCCGTTTCCTACCAGACACTTAATCCCATGAGCCCAGTGGACAAAGATTCCCAGTTTTGTGTTTGTTGCTGTCCTCTGATTGCCTGTTTTAGACAAGAGAATTGAATCTGAGAATTTTCTGAGAGTTTTTCTCAGAATTCTCTCAGTTTTTTTGAGAGAATCTGAGAGTTTTTCCTGAGGGCACTTGACTAACAACAACGAGAAGGTGTTTGGATGTGGGCTTTTGAACTTGGCTCTGTCCTACCTGCTCCTTGTGGATTCTGCATTAAGCAGGTGGACCCAAGTATCCCTTCATCATGTTCTCCTACCAGCTGAGGATTGCAATGGGATGAACCACTTCCTGGTATTGTGCTAGTCCTGAATAGCTGACACTGTCTCCCGTGAGCATGTTCTCCAAACATGTCTCTAGAGTGGGGGAGATGTCCAGGATGCTTGGACTGGGCTCTAAGACTGCAGGGTGAAGTGAGTTCACTCTGTGTGGGTACTTATTCCACAGAGCCCAACTTCTAGAGCACTGTGCAAGCTGCAAGAGATTTTTCTCCAGAATGGACTCATTTTAGCTGGTAGAAGCCTTCTCTCTCCTATTTGGCCCATGACCCAATGTTTGTAAAAGGTGGTCTGGTGAAATGCCTAGGGTCTCAGAGAGAAGCAGCCACAAAGATGACATGTAAGGCTGCTCCTGGTTGCTATCACCCAGAATCCAAAGAGGTACCACTTGGGTCTTGAACCAATGCTTTTTGTCACAAGGTGTTGTGCTGGCACTAGGAGGAGGCTGGCGCTTCTGTGAAAATGAGACAAATCCGATGTCATGCAGTAACAGAAGGACCTGGAGAGCCCTCTCTCCTAGGTATGCACATCCTGCCCGATATGCTGCCCTAGTCCTCTCCCTAATCACCCATTCACCACCTTATACAGCTGGCTTGAAGAACCCATGACTTCACAAAACACTGACTGAAAATATCTTGCAAAGTTTTCACCTGTATTAAATATTGTGCAGAGTTTTTCCTGTCATCCTTTCCTAAACATCACAGTATAATAATTACCTCCACGTTTACGTTGTAGTAAGCACTGTAAGTAATATAAAGATGATGTGAAGTATGCAGGAGTCTGTGTTTAGCATACATGCAAATACTACCCCTCTTTATAGAAGGGACAGGCGCGTCCTCAGATTTGGTACCCACCTTCCACGGATGCCCAGGGAGGACTATGTAGGTACTAACTTCTCACTAAACATCCAGGCAGGAAGAGCAAGGACTGGAGCAGGGAGGGAGGTATAGTACCCACTGAAATGAATCTGACTGCCTAATTGGCGGGGAGTTGGTCAGAATGCAGAGTTTAGGAAGCTGAGAAGACCTGGATTTCTGTGTATAAGAGAAGATCAGGCACTTAGAGACTTTCTCTGCCTAGTGAAGGAGACCAGGACTGGGGCCCAGGCTCTCAGGGAACTTTCCAGGAAAGAGAGGCGTCAGACCTTGGGGACTGCAGCCTGGTGACCAGTGTGTGAGGGGCATTTGGTGGATGGCTTTTTTTTTTCTTTTTGAGACAGGATCTCACTATGTATCTCAGTCTGGCCTCAAACTCGTGGTGATCCTTCTGCCTCTGCCTCTGCCTCCTCAGTGGGTGCTGGGAGTACAGGTGTGCACCACCACGCCCGGCAGCTAGGATTTGACTTTGTACCCTTCCCCATCTGCCAGCATGGCTGCCTCCTCCTACACTGGCTTTGGCTCTGTTCTTGGTGTGCTGGGGAAGGACCACTGTGCAGGGAAACCCAGAGAGGACCAAGGGACAAGATCAGGAGGGGACAGGTGGACAAAGCTTCAGGACCAATGATGAAGAGGAAGAAGAGGCCACTGCGGGAGTGCAGCATAAGATGCTCTTGATTCAGAAAGCCCGCAGAGTTCTGGAGAAGATCCCAAGGCTCCAGAGAGCCTCAGATGGGGACCAAGGATGCGCTGCAGTCTGAAGGAGGAGGCCGAAGGGAGTTGTGCTCCACCAAGTAAGCAGAGTGAATCTTCCTGGCCATCAGACCGGCAGCTCAGCGAGCACAGACTCCGCACAGGTGGGGCCGAGCCTTGAGCCCGTGTTTGTCCCTGCAGGTCCCCCGTAGTGGGTGCTGGCCTCTTCCCAGCCTCCCTCCAGCCCCTCAGCACCCCAGATTTCCCCCTCAGTTACGTGTTTCATGCCTGTGACCGTAAGCAGCGGGATTTGTTGTTCTAGGCTCTGAGCCCAGGTGACTCACAAAATAGGAGATGAAAATGTACAGATGCCTTCAGGCTGATGGGGAAGAGGAGAAAAAATGTGCGTGGTTTCCTGGACTTAGGAAAATAATCAGACCTAACAAAAGACACAACTCCACCCTTCACGGTGCTTGCGTGCTGTACCCGCGCGTTCATTTATTCATTCATCCATCCTACCTCACACGCTCAGCGGCCTGTGCCCCCAGCAAACCCTCGCGGCGACTGACACCGCCCACTGCAGTCCAGCCTGGCACCTCGGAGGGGCTCTTTCCTCTTCCACCCAAGCCCCCATCTGTCCCTTCTCTCCTCTCTTTGCCTACCCAGTGGCATTTTTTTTATTTCGGAAGAAAACTTATGAAAATTGTTGAAACGCACACTACAAAGCAAAACCTTATTTTTTTTAACATTCGGCCGAGAGCTCCTCACCCCCCAACCCCCCAAAAAAGGCAGCCATGTCAAAGACACTGTCTCCCCCCTTTGACATTCACGCCGTGCTCAGAGTCAGCTGGGGTCTCGCCTCTGACAAATTTGCATCTCTTTGAATGTGACGCTTGAAAAAAGCCAGAGCCGCTAGATTAAATTTTTTTTTTTTTCCGTCGAGAAAATGAGAAAAGCCTCTATCTCTCGGCAGAGTCTACTGGGAAGATCTTTATTCTGATTCTTGTTAGAATTGTTTATCACTCTGACAGGCCAGACTCGGACGAGATAAAGGCTCGGCAGCATCACGGGGCCTGACAGTGGTAGGACACGCAGAAAAATGAAAGGAGCAGGAGAAAATATTATTAATAGATGCCGACTCGCTTTGCCTGCGTGGCACGTCAGGGAAGGGAGAGGGAGCCTCGGCTTGATTGCAGGCCTATGAAGTTCTGTCCAAAAAAGAAGCTATTTTTCATTAAGTGATAGAAGGGCCTTTTTCATGTTCTTTCCTGAGGAGCTGATAACTTATGCAGTTTATTCTAACCCTGCTGATTTCTGTCAGGGGAAGCAAACTCCTGAAAGATGGCTCTGACTTGTCCTTTGCAGGCAGAGGAGGCCGGCTTGCCAGACACAGGAGCGGAGCCCGGAGCCTCGCCTGGCTGGCTCCAGGTCCCCGCACTGCGGTGGCGCGTGTGGCGCTTGCGAGCACAGCATGCCGGGAAGCGGGGAAGACTGAGTCCAGGTGGCTGCAGCGCTTCCTGCCTCCCCAGGGGCCCTCTGCCCGCTCAGTGCCAGACTTCCCCTGCAGGCGCATGGGTCCAAGCCTCTTCAGAGAAACACTCTCCGTGTCCCCTGTGGGAGGAGTCTCAGGGCCTCACCGCTGTTGACCAGGCTGCTGCGGTGAAACCACGCATGGTGGCCTCACTGACAGAAATCTGTCTTCTAATTCTGGAGCCTGAAAGTTCAGGCTCAAGGCCGGCATGTGGGCTGCTCTGGAGGCCTGTCCCCTGGGCTCGCAGAGGCCAGCCTCTGGCAGGGTCCTCTCCTCGCCTCTCCTCTGCCTCCTCACCCTTGTGCCCCTGCTTTTCTCCTGAGGACGTCAGGAGGTAGCAGGGGCTAGGACTTCAGGGGAGCCGTTTGGGGAAGAAATAATGGAGTCATCACAGCTGTGCCCTGATTCTTTCCTGGACTCAGGTGGCAGAATTAGAATGGGACCCAAGGCCACCCTTGCCCTCCTGCTTTGTTAAGGCTCCCAGGAAAAGGCTTATAAGTGCTCTTTGGCTCATGGCCCTAGGACCCTGAGGGAAGCTCCGCATGGTAGAGAGGAGCTGCGGATGTGAATCAGTGCCTGGAGTGAGCAGCAGAGAGACTCGGGCTATGTCACTGAACTTTCTAGGCCTCAGTGTCATCTCCTATGGAGGCGATGGCCTTTCTGCTGCTGCCCAAACCAAACGGGGATTGGATTTGCTGAGGTCTTGCCTATGCTGGAGGACATGTGGATTACAGGCAGGGTCACACCTGTGCAGGCGTGGGCAGGCCCAGCGCCTTCTGACCAGAGGGAGGCACTGCCATGGGGCGGCCAGAGAGGCTGTGTGTGCGGTCTGTGTCCAGCTTTGGCTTGGCTGTGTACTGAACATGAGTGTGGTGCGTTTGTCACCAGAGGCTTGTGGGGCCAGCTGAGCTTCCTTTGCAAGTAAGCCCTGGTTCTGAGTCTTCGCTTTCCCCCACCTGGAAGCCAGGGCCTGGCAGAGAGCTCTGCGAAGGCCTAGCTATGACCCTCCAGCATCCAGGACCGTGGACTTCCCACCAGTTAACAGTTGGGGCAGGGGCTGAAGAAAATGGCAGTCAGGCTGGAGGTAATGAATGTGGCCCAAGCATCTCTGTCCCTGTAGAGTCCATCGAGCTTCAGGGATGGGCAGAGAACTTGGACATCTGCGAATGAACTTGCGTATAGACAGAGTGACACTTGCCTCGCCTGTCCCATTTACATTAGAACATGATTCGTCAGTCTGAACCTCAGCGCCCTCTTATGTAAAAGGAAGAGATTATAATGGGAAGAGCTGTGATTACTAAGCAAAGTTTATACCTCGGGTGGCATAATCCCTGGCGCAGTACTCAGTTTACAGCTGTCATGCCGCTACTGTCCTAAGGATAATGGAGGGGATGATGGAGACCGTCATTTGCTCGATAACCAAGTATACCATACTTGACCCATGCCAGGCGCTGCCCTTGGTCTTTCTGTTCTTCATTTCATTCCATGCTTATGACAGCCTTCATGAGCAGGCATCATTATCCACATTTTAAAGATGAGGACCTTGATGATAAAGAAAAATCAGAGCTCTCTCCTTGGTCACACAACTAGTAAGAGGTAGACTGGCTGCAATGTTGCTGGGCTCTGGCTGTAGAGTTTGGGAAAGTCTTTCATTTCACCATGTGAACTAGAGAAAATTACCAAATGCCCTAATGAGCTTGTAGAATCCAAGAGGTTGTCCTCACTCTATCATCTTGGCCTGTTGGGTATAAAGTCACAAGATGAATCATGTAGACCAGTAGATATCCCTTTAGTCCTTACAGACCTTAAAGCCTATTGATGCAAAAGACTCCCCAAAAGAGCTAGAGGATCCCAAGTATTTTCTGGAATGGATAGAGAAGTGTTCCTACAGCAGTTAATCCTGGGGAGAAATCTCTGGCTGACTTCTCAGGGAATAGGTTAAAAGTGACTTCCTTAATGGAAGCCCTCCAGCATAGGAAACTGCCTTCTACAAAAACTAGTAACTTGTTTTTGGTATATTTTCAGGTACCATGGCACAGTGCAATCTGGATCTGTGTGGCTTTTCTCCTGACTCTGGAATTACAGAGTCTCTGACACCTAGAACTGACACCCCAATGGTGCCCAGTGAATGTCTCTGAGCAGACATGCGGGGCATGCTGACCTTGTTAGACTGCTGAGATCTGCTGCCGCACTCAGCCCTCCACTTGCCTTCCAGCCTTGGGCTGGTTCTTCCCATTGGCAGAACACAGCTGAGCTAGGTCACAGGAGACTAGAAATGTACTGTTCAGACCCTGGCTTCCTTAATAAAGAGAAGCTAGAAAGACAAGTGTAGGGCCAAGCGCCAACACACAAAGACACGCCACATCACCTTGGAGAACTCTTCTACTGGCCGATGTGTCCCAATGCGTTTTGCTGTGAGGATCTGCAGTGTTTACCACAGTCAAAGTCAACAGAAACCAAACTCAATGAGGACAAAAATAGACCACCAAAGCCAACCAGGTCATCAGTGTGGGCTGTAAATTCTCTGAGTGTAATGATTCCATCTTTTGATCTGACTCTCCATCACTTAAAACAAATACTCTATCAATATTTGTCAGTTGCCTGACTGACCAATGGACATCTTTTGTTCCATGATGGCTATAAATGGAAGTTCAGAAATCTTTTTGCACAGATAAGTCTCATAAATGATCCAAAGGCCTTTGAAAAAAGTGATCTTCAATGGGTGGTCACAATGATCTTTAAGAGTCTTCAAGTCTCAAAAAATGTGTGTTGTGTGAATCCTATGAAGGTTCATTAGGATCACTTAAACAATTGAAAAACAAGAGACCACCATATGTATAGATAAAATGTTTAACATAATTGCATCCAACAGAGTGTGTCTGATCTGCAGGCATGTGGACTCCATGCTGGGACTCAAGAAGCCACTTGCCTTTAACCCATGGCTCTGCTATCCAGCAGCATTGCCCAGTAGAAGGGGAGGGAGGGTACCAGGTGGACCTATTGCTCCTCAAAACTCAGCAGAAGTGACACGCACCCCTTTGGCCCATTCCAATAGCAAGAGGTAACCCCGTGGCCCATGCCAGGACACTGGAAAGTGTGGCAAAGTGTGTGCAGAGGCAGGAGAGCAAGTGGACTTCTGACAAAAAGCCATTCCTCTCTGCTCTGCAGAGAGAGTGTGAGTGTGTGTGTGGGGTGCATGTATTGCCATGTTTTTTCCAACATAGAGTTGCAAAGATGACAGATATAAGTGGTTTAAAAATCACTTCAATAATGATTTAATTTGTTAGCATTTCACAAGATTCTGTTGTTATTGGTTTACTTGTCCTCTTTGTTTATTTATCCCTGGCAAGAGAAGGAGAATGTTATTTTGAAGATCTGTTATGTGCCTACATTTGGCTAAGTAAGTCACACACACACACACACACACACACACACACACACACACACACTATTTCCCTGGCTTCTTCACGAACTCCAGGAGGTGGGATCTGCTACTGTTATGAACAGATAAGGGCTGGGAGGCTGGTAGAGCAGCTCCCTCAAGGATTTTGCATGTGACCCTGCAAAGGCCTGATATCAAGCCAAGTTGATCTCTGATGGCTCCACCACCAGCCTCCTGATGTAGGGCGGTAAGGCCTTCATATCCCAAGGCCGTGAAGTTCCCAGGAAGCAAGGACATAGGCATGGGTCGCTAAACAGCGATGGCCCCAGTTTCCGTATCAGATGCTCAGGCAGGCCCTCATTGTCAAAAAGAAATGTGTTCACTGATGTTTCCCAGTCACAGTGCTTCTAGTTTATCTGTGGTTTCCTCTCCTTCTGATGGTGATGTGGGCAAGAGAAATATTCTACTGTAAGAAAAGTCATGAACAAGGAGAAAATGAAATCCAGAAGCCGATGCCATGCCCCAACGGAGAGAGAGGCCTGAAAATTACGGTCATATCCCCCAAAAGTAGGTGTCTGCATGTATGAAGGACTCAGATCTCCATGGCTCCAGCCAGTGTGGCCATGAGCTGATATGAGCCCTCATCTTCCAGCTTTTCAAAAGTAGCTGAAAATCAAAATGTGAAATTCCCATTTTAAACTTTGGATCAGTGAAAATAATAATAATAAAATCAAACTGATCATCACTGCAGGCTGGATTCAGAACCTGGAACAGCAGGGTTGGGTCTTGGGTGTCCGTGGGTCCGCCTGGATCAGGTCAGCTTACACTGAAGGGTTTATGTTCCACCACCCCAGCCTCTGCCTACTGTGCTACAGACAAAGCCACAGCTCTGCCAGGGATGCAAACTTCCTGAGCTCCTGCTTGGCACAAAGCAGGCATGGAAGGGGCGGGGGACAGAGGCAGCGGGTTGTTCTGTGGCCTTTGGGGAAGTCCAGCTCTCTGTGGAAGTTGAAAGCGTTTCCGGTGGAGTGTGATTGGGAGAAAGTAAGACATGTGCTCCTTCTGTGTCGGCAACTGAGCTGACACAGCCACATGAGGTGTAAAATGCAGGCTTTGCGTGCGTGTGAGTGTGTGTGCGTGTGCGGGCACACGCACTTGCTGCCATGTACTGCTGTCCAAGCAGCCACGTGATTTCTAACTGGAGATGGGATATTGTGTCTTTTTACAAAACGTAACCAACAACAAACTTTAGTCGGTGTAATTTTAGCGAGGAGGCAAGTCTGCCAAGGTGCAGCCTGTTATTGTCAAGCTACTGTTTTGACAAAATAGTGCATGAGTGTGTTTGTGTCTGTGAGTATGAAGAAGGGAAGCAGAAAAAGAGAAAAGAAAAGCAATATATACTTCTTTAAGGAAGTAAATGCAATGAAAGAAGGATCAGAAATTTGTGTCAGAAAGCCGTTGATGTTCACTGTTGTCATGGATTATCTTAAAAGCTTTTATCTATAAAAGTGACATCCAAATATCTAGTTAATTCTTTAAACATTCTTCCAGCAAATACCTCTAGTGTCTGCTCCTTGCTAGGTATTGTGGTGGCCCTGGTCATGCCAAGGGCACGGGCCATGGTTTCTGTGCTCCATAGCCCCATATGCGACTACAGGCACCTGCTATCAATTCCGTAAGTAACCACAGTGGCCAATATTTTATTATGCAATGCATGTAACCATTCCCAGGAGTAACAAGCAGGCAGCAGCATTCATTAAGTGCATAGGTGCAGGGCAAGGTGGTTTGCACTATTACTTTTCGTGCTCTTAACCACTCAGATTAGATCACAGTATAAAGCAGGCAAATCTTAGGGAAGTTTGCTATAGGAGGGTGATTAGAAAACCAAGGCCCATCTCGCTCACTTACTAACTGAGTGACCATGGCCTTTCCTAATCTTATTGTTCTCCACTGTGCTTGTCTATGATTTGGAGATTATAGCAATACGATTATTAATTTCATTTCGTAATCAACCACCCCAAAATTCAACAGCTTAAGCCACAATGATTTGTGCCTATGCCCCAGCTTGTATGAACCTGGTCAAAACTGGGCTCAGCTAGGTAGATCAACTGTAGCAGTTCAGGGCATCATTCTCACCATGGTCTATGGATGGGATGAGTGGATGGCTCTCCTGCTCTGTGTCTTTCATTTTCTGTGGACAAGTGAGCTTGCTGAGATGTGTTCTTCCCATGGCAATAATAAAGATGCAATAAAGCAAATGCCATCTCACAAGTGCCTTGAAGTCCTTGATCACATCACAAGGATGGTTGCCTGTTGGCCAAACCGGGTGCATGACCATGAACAGAGTCATTCAGTGGAGAAGTATATTCCACCTCTTGGACATGGAGTGGGGGTAGAATATATATGCAGTGTGATTGAAAATAAAGGTGAGATTTAACTTTAAAAAGTTATTATAGAAAAAGACACATTGTTGGTGACTGCCATTCAAGGTACCACCTCCTGCTTTAAACAAACTTATACTTCTTGCCACTTTCTGAAGCAGTTTTGAAGTCCTCTTTCATGAGTGCCGTTAGTTATGTTGTCATAGCTACCTTAATGTTCTGAATTGATTCCAAATATTTATCTTTCATGGTCATTTTGATTTTGGGGAGTAGCGAGCAGTCTTACAGCACCAGATTGGGAGAATAAGGTAGGTGAGGAAACACTGCAATGTTTTTACAAGCCGGCCTTTCCCTTAGATGGCACTCAGCAGAAGTATTTGCTCTGTTTTTAATCAGCCTTTATAAAGACATTCATGAAAGAACACTTCCTGAACTGCTTGGGAAAGTGGCAAAAATGATGGGACAAATGTTTTTGAAGCAAGGGGGAGAATTTTGGGGGGACTAATGCCAATGTGCCTTTTATTGTAATAATTTTTTAAAAAATTTAAATATTCATCATATATTTTGGTCACACATAGTATTTCTAAACAATATTCTAATCTACTAAATACCTATATTATATTGTTTTAAGGATCATACATAAAAATTATGTAGTATGCCTAGTAAAAAACTAGGACACAATGAGAGATCAATGCAGCTGGATAGTTTTATTATTATTATTATTACTATAACAACAGTGTTTTATTTGATCGATGATTCAATTGAGATTCAGAGAAGTTACCTAATTTGTCTTGGCTCTCACAGCAGTGAGTGAAAAACCATAATGCAAAGTCATATTCTCCAAGATTTTTTCTTGTTGATGGAAGACTAGGAACCTACCTGGCACTGGGAGGTAGAACACAAGGCTGCGATAAAAGCAGTACAAAGATTCTGAATATTCAAGCTGTCCCTGTTTAGGAGGGTTTGGAGAGTGCAGACAGTAAATATGGGTGGGGAGGTCCAAGCCATGTCCCAGGAGCAAGAACAAGATGACCTCTGCCAGGCACTGAGCCCCTGTGTGAGGCCAAGGATTAGGGGTCCCTGAGCTGGGCTTTCCAGCTGATTGCCAACTGTCCCTGAGCTCCTCACCCTGGAGCTGGGGTGCTGTGCTGCCAGCTGGAGACACCCCTCTTTGTGTTCAGCCAGTCAGTGAACGGGAGAGATTTCCTCTAGATTTCTTCATTCACTAAGATGTATTTTCTCCCTCTGGTCATTCTTTCCATCCCCTGAGAATCTTGAGTTTATAAGTATTACATTTTTTTAGGACCCTCTGAAAATACTACATTAAATGTAGAGGAGGGTGTTGGGTTCCCTGGTTCTCTCTACTATTCTCTGTCAGGGTCCTTATAGAGCAGTCTAAAGGATTTGGTGAGGTGCCACTGTGCACCTCCTGCCCACTCACTACATCCCTTTTGTTCCTAGATGGTGACTCTGTTGTACAACACCTTGACCAGACCATACATTCAGAAAAACACTGGCGTTGCAGGAAATGTGAGCTTTCCTCCCAGTTTCTCATTGTACATTTGTGAGTCCCCCATTATCAGATGGTCCAAGTTGGACTGTGCTTCCCTACAGCTCCTGAAGGCAGCTCCAGATGTTACCTGATGTGCACCTCCTTAGCTGCCTCATATTTATTCAGAATCTCTTGATGATCTCAAGTGGAGAGTGGAATGGTGAAATGTGAACTTGTTGCTGAAACTGGAAAATGCTGTAAAGAATGATTTATTAACAACATGGACTTTGTTCCTTTCTCAAGGTACACAATTAGAAGAGACATGCCCTCAACTAATGTTTCTCAATTGTTTTGTTGATTGCCACTATACCATATAAAAAGGGTGTATGGAATCGCATGAACCAGCAATTGGAGTAGCACTTCTTAAGTAATGTAAATAAGTTAATCTAAGTTTGTTGGAAATGGAGCTTTGGAATTGGAGCGAGTTAGTTTACAACTTCGGCTTTGCTTCTTTATAGGAGGGGGACCCTAAGTTTCCTTCTAAAGCTCTCAAACATTTAATTGTTGCCTTGTAAAGTGGTGACAGTAAGAGTGGCTGCACCCGTTTTGGGAATGATGAGCACTGAATAAACTGGTTATAAATGCTTTACCCAGCACCCAAGACCTGGGAAATGATGAAGCAATATTTAGTTGTAGAAGTGATTGAAAAAGTACTTCCTGTGGGTAATTTTCTTGGACCTAAATAAAAATTAAAGCAAAAATAATTATGCACGTGGATATGAGGCTCCCATTGTCAAGATTTTGTTCTTCCTTTCTCTTTAAGTATCTAATCTGCCATCATTGACATCCCAGGTCTTAATATTGATTTTTAATACTAATTATAAGCCATCAAGTTTTAAAATGAAGCAGATCTACCTACAGTCTGTAGGTAGATGGTGAGTGTGTAAATGTTGGGGCAGTGAAGCACCTCTGGGGTCAGCTTAATACAAGAACTAGATATTTGTTGGGATTTAAAAATGTTTCCATTTACTCAGTCAATATTCCATGCATATTCAAAGATTGGTTTTCATCTCTCCTGGAGGTATGATTTCCATGCCCCTCTTCATTTACGTACTTATAGAACACAAATGAAATTGAGTGTATTAATTCCCACTATCAGAATGAAATCTTACTCATGAGCATTTCTATCATTTGGTCAGCTCTGCTTGGGCTACGGAGACAGAGATGGCCTAAGCTTCTCCATGTTTAAATATATTCACTATGAACTGTTATGAAAAGCAGAGATTTCATTTACAAATGGCCAGAACTTTCCATGTGGACACCGCCCTGGAAGAGCTCTGCTTCACAAAGCTGTTTAGTGATACATGCAGTTGAAGGGAAAGATCCAATTGGAAGACTGTGTGGCTGTACCTGGAGCATTTGTTAACATTTGAGTTCCTGGGTCACCAAGCACTTTCCTCCTTAACTCATGTGGCTGTGGGTATTTGCCATTAATTATCCTTGCTTATACATTCTAAAATTTATGAAATATGATTTCATAGGGATAAACACGGTACTCATTTCACTATCGATTCATTTTTATTTCTTATTAGGAAAAAGGTAACAGTTACCAAGGAGTATGTTCTGTGAGCCAACCTCTGTGCTGGACAACTTTGGTCAATCATGGTGATTAACTCTGTAATCTGGCAACAGCCATGGGAGGCAAGGGTTTTTATTTTCTCTCCAAAAAGAGGAAACCAAAATTCAGAAAAATTAAATATGTGCAGAGGTACCCAGATTGGAAGAGGAGTATGTACCTCCAGTGTACATGGTCATGTAGGGTAAATGCGACAGCGAATCCATGGCAAGTAGTATATACAGTCTCCCCACTACCCCTACTTCCCCAGGTTCACACCCTGGGTGATTCACTGCCCATAAGTAGGAGTGGAAGGGAAGCACTTACAGGGCTCACTTGTTAAGAAATAAGTTACAGAATATAACTTAGTTGTGAGTAAAAGGAAATGAGAATGACAGGATGTCACTTCTGTGATTACATTATAAGACTGTAGTATCTGTTTGCTGTTAGACATGACTTCCTTTCCTTGCTTTCAAGAAGCAAGCTACCATGGACATCTTACCTGATCACATTATGATCACTTCAGAACTCAGGCTCTGTTTCTATAAGTGGACTTGTAAATTATCTGGAAGAGGGTGGTAAAGTTTCAAGTAGATTAATAAAATAAAAAAATATGCTTGGCAGACACAAGGAGAACCATCTAGCACTATGATATTTTTAATTCCACAGAAACACTCAACTTAAATGAGCCTGACCATTCATTATGGTTCATGTCTAGATGTCCCCCCCAAAACCTCACACAGTCATAGGTGGGGCTTTTTCAGAGGTGGCTGGATCTAGAAGGTGTGACACTGGAATTGATTCATGGTGCAGTTCTAAGATCAAGGACACTAAGATGAAGGGTGTGAGTGCCACCTACCCTAATAAGCCTGGATAAAATATAAGGGAAAGAAAAAGCTGCAGTGGTCTCTTGATGTTTTGTATCTTCTGTCTGCCACAAACTGTTTCTCCTCTGCCATGCCACCCTGCCTTGGAATCAGCTGACTGTGGAATGGGACCTCCACAAAACTGTGAGCTAAATAAACTTTTCCCTCTTTAACTTTGAGTGTTGGGTATTTTGTCTCAGCAATGAGAGAAAAGTAACTAAGATACCAATCAAGCAAAAATCAGACTCTAGAAATCAAGGCAATGGGAAGGAAGTAAAATAGAAGGCAGTAAAATATATAATGTTAAAAGTGTGGGTTTTTGGGTAACATGGCTCAGGAGTGAATCCAGGATCCACCAGTTAGTAGATCTTATGGTTTCAGGTAAGTCACTTACCTCTCTGTGCCTCAGTTTCCTCACATAGATTTGGGGATAATAATAGAGTTGTCATGGTTATTCACTGTATTAGTGCATTTTTAACTCTTAGCTTAGTGCTTGGCCTTTGGGGAAATCCTTCAATAAATAACTAGCTTTACTGTTACTATGATTAATACACTTTAATAGAAAAGGTTCTTTTGATGTCATAGTAAAGGGAAGCATGGATACCCAAACTGCATAATAGCATTGGTGGTGGAAATTAGAATGTATTTTTAGTACTTATGAAGAATAAAGACAGAGAACACATGGCCAGGCATTACTAGTAGTTTTACCCAAAGGATAGGGAAGTAAGATGTGCTGCTCAAGGTAGAATAATATTACCATTCATTTGAAATATTTTAACGCTTCATACACATAATTTAGTGGTAAGATTAAAAATCAAAGTAAAATAAACATGGGTAAAATCCTAGCACATGGGTTTGTAAAGAAGAGAGAACTTTTTAGACATCTGTGGGATTATGTTCCCCAATCACAAAGCTCTTTTGGACTGTAGTTTCTAGAAAATGGCTATGGAGAATTATAGGGTGGAAGTACTTGGTTATTGGCTGTAGGGCTGGGAAAGGTGAATACAGTAAGAACAGAAAGATGAGAAGGTCCAGTGCTTCCATCTCTATTTGTGAGAGGAGGGAATGGGCTACACTAAATTCAACAAAAAATGAGGAGAAAGTGAAGGATACCTAGGTGCTGAGGCTTAGGCAAAAGTACAACCTCAGAGGTCAATGAGACCCCAGAGTCTGCCTTCATCCTGAGCTTACCTTGCAAGGTAGAGGAAGAGCTATGGCAGGGATGGCGAACCTATACTATATGTGCCACAGCAAGCACACAAGCCAAGCTGCCCCAGCATTGGCCTAGGAGCCAGGCATCAGATATTCAGGTTTAACACCAGTGTTGGCAACTTGTGATAAATAAGTGGGTTTTGGGTTTCGGTTTGGGCACTGGGTCTCAAATGGTTTGCATCACTGGGCTGTGGGCTCCCTAGGACACCAGAGTTGAAGCCCAAGACTTACAGTATATCCACAAGGACACAAAGTCTGGCCCCTAAGTATCCATATGCCCAATATAAGAACAAATTGGACCTAAACTAGCTTTCTCAGGGACTTTAAGGAAATTGTCTGCCGTATACCTTTGCATGAATAGGGAGCAAAACTCACATCTCTTGGAATATAATATAAAATGGCTTCAGGCTGATTATACACTCAGGCACCTGGCAATAGCCACCGCAAATTGTTTTTGGAGGAAACCCATTTTCAACAGCAGATTTAAGGAATTTCTACAAAGTTTTCTTTAAAAATGAGCTCATAATTTTAAATAACACAAAATACAATGAAACAAGGGACTATTAGTAACATCCAGTAGTACAACAGACAGTAGAGCCAAGGTTGGGAAAAAATGCATATTCAAGTTATCTGAGCTAAAGAATAATTGTTTTTTTTTTTTGCAAATTCACCTATAGCGACAAAAAACAGATCAGTGTGTGCCTAGGGAGAGAGACCCAAGAGGGTACAGGAAGGAAAGATTAAATGAGGGTGCTTGGCAGTGGTAGATATGTTCCCTGTCTCGATCGTCATGATGGTTTCACAAGTGTACGCATGTGTCAAGCTTATCAAATTGTATACTTTAAGTATGTGAAACTCATTGTATATTTTATACCTCAATGAGGTTGCTTAAAAATAAGAATTTTTATGTGGTACAAAGTGAAAGAAAATAGTAAAAATTGGAAGCATCATGAAATGGCAAAAGTGAATGATTGGTTGTGTTAAAGAACCAAAGAGACAAGTAAAAATGTTTTAAAATGATAATTAGAATTTAAGTCTCATTGGCTGTTTAACAATTGATTAGGTACAGATGGTGAATGGTTCAGTTACAGGGAAGACAAATTGGAGACATGGTCTTGAATGCTCCTGAGTAAGAGGAAGAGGAAGAAAGAATGGCCAACTGACACAGAATCACAGAATGTGGTAGGAAGGGTTAACATCTCTCTATATATATTATCTATCTATCTATCATCTACCTATCTATCATCTATCTATCTTTTATCTATTATCTATCTATCTATCATTAGTCTATTATCTATCTATCTATCTATCATTCACAATGTCCCAAAAACACAGCATGTGAGGGAATAGCAGAGGTGGCAATTAAGAGGTAAGAATACCTGTAACTTCT
The DNA here is from genome assembly GCF_000276665.1 of Chinchilla lanigera. Taxonomy (NCBI): domain Eukaryota; kingdom Metazoa; phylum Chordata; class Mammalia; order Rodentia; family Chinchillidae; genus Chinchilla; species Chinchilla lanigera. Next base: position 19,203,062 of record NW_004955438.1, read on the forward strand.
CCATCATTGATTAAAGATAACAATCTGAAAATTCAGCAAGCGAAATAAATCCTAAATAGCTTGAATATAACAGATCCACAGACACATTATAGTCAATACTAGAACGACAGAGACAAAGACAAAATTTTCAAACTTGCTGGATGAAAAAAAAGAGAGGACCTTTCAATGTGAAGGTATCTGAGCAAGAATGGGAGCCCGAAGATGGTGAGCAATGTCCGCCACATGCTGAAAACAAGCAGCTGCCAGCTAAGAGTTAAGAACTGTGCACGTCAGAGACATTTACATGAAGAATGAGAGTGAAATTAAGACATTTTGGGAAACAAAAAACAAGATAAAAAGGAAGGAGTTTAACTACTATCTGGCTCTCTCTAAAGAAAATTCTACAGGTTGTTCTTCAGGCAGAAGTCAAGTTAAGTCCAGGAAGACCTGAAAATCAAAGCAGGGGTGATAATCAAAAGAAGTGATATTTGTGTGATGATATCTAATCAAACACTGGCTGTGTTAAAAATACCAAAGGTTTAAAAACATACAAAATACCTGACTAACAATACACAAAAATCAAGAACAAATGCCTTGAGTTAGAGTGTTCCAGAGTTTTGATACTGCTCAGGAAGGAAGCAAAGACGCACATTAGCTCTTGTCTGTGATAAACAAAGTATGAATCTTCAAGTTTCCTGGGTAGCAAACATAGTTTTTAATGTTCAAACTAGAAGATGGAAAAGACTATCAAACAGAAGACAAAGATGAGGTAAAACAAATGAAGAAAATAAGCCCATGAAGTAGATTGATACAAATTATAAGTAGAAATGATTACAGTAAATGAAGATTATCAGATGCTTCAGTTAAAAGACATAAAATGTCAGAATGGATAAAGCATAAAGCTAAGCATATACTGTTTAGAAGAGAGACATCTACAACACAGGGGTATGGGTAGCTTGAGATCAAGTGGGTGGGAAAAGATATTCTTGGCTGCTACTATTCAAAAGGGAGCAAGCAAGGCTAAATTAGAAAAAAAAACTTTCTAGAAAAAAATAAAGATGATCTCATAATAATCAAAGGGTTAGGTAACAATTCTATAAACCAATACATATATAAACTAATATGTATGATAATCTCAACATATACAAACAAAAATAAAACTCAAAGTGGTAGACAAACCCATCTTTAAAGTTGGAGATTTTGAATATACTTCTCTTAATTAAGTGATCAACATGGAAGATAAAATATTTATATGGGCAAGATACAAATTTTAGTATATTTGAAAGTCAGTATTCCTTGAACTTAAGCCTTTTCATCAGTATTTGTTGGTTGTGAACTCTGGGGTAGTTATTTACCCTCTTTGTGCCTCCTCTAGAAAGAGGGAAAATAGTAAGATATGTGGAAATTTTATATAAAGCACTTAGGTTGTTAGCTGAAGAATAATTGTTCTTTGTATATTAAAAGTTATTTTTATCAAATCAGTGGCATATACAGAATATAATAGCCAATGATTGTAGACTATATCTTCCAAACATAGAAAAAGTGACCACACACTAGGCTAAAAGTAAACCTCATTCAAACTGCATTCTCTGACACCAAAATGAAGAACTTAGCACAAATATTGAAAATACATCTTGAAAATCACTATACTTTGTACACTTAAATGTATAGCTTTTAGCAAAACATATATAAGTGGTAACTATATTGGAAATTAGTTATCTATTGTACAACATAAGAAAAATAAACCATCTAAAATGTGTGCAATACAGTCAGAGCAGTATCTAAAGGGAAATTTATATCTTCAAAGATTCTTCTATAAAAGAAGAAAGGCTGAAAAATAATAAGCCTGTTCTCCACAGTATGAAATTAAAAACAATGTAAATACAAAAGTTACAAAGTAAGAAATGATTTTTATAAGGAACAAAAATTAAAGAATTTTTCAAAAAAGTGTGATATAGCAAAGGTGTAAGTAATAAGTAAAAAGGAGAGGAGATGTAACTAGCAAGCTGAAGATACTGAAATTATAACAAGATACAGTGATCCCTCACCTATCACTGGAGTTATGTTCCAGAGACCCCCCCTCCCACAATAGGTAAAAATCCGCCAAGTAGCAGTGTTATATTTATTTTATTATTTATGTATATTTTAAAGATTTATAAACCCTTCCAACACTGCTATAAACCTTCCCACTCTCTTTTTAACCTTATGAACACTTTATATGCTCTTAAACACTTTCTACAGTCTTAAACCTACGTAATTTTGACAACATGTAAAATTCTATATGGGTACTAGACATGAAGTGGACAAGGAGAGATGCTGAATGTATGGGCACAGTGCAGGAGACCAAACAGACCAATGCTATGGTCACTGAGCCAATCAGCACCCAGGATACAGAACACAGTGCTGTGGTTGGTCACCTTTCATTCCATCAGCCAATAGTGTGCCGTGTACAATCTCACATCAGCAAACTTTCACAAAGGGTAGTGGCAGTACTGCATTTTCATTGTGTACAGTATGGTATTCATCAGCTGATGAAAAGTATACTGTATTTTGTTTTGATTTAATATTCTTTTAATATGTTTGAGTTAATATTTTTATATTGTTTCAAATTTTTTAGGCAAAAATAATTAAAATCATAAATATTATATAAATGGCTATATTCTGCAAAATCCCATGATATAGCGAAAACTCTGTGATACAGAATTAGATGTATTTTTTTAAACCCACAATACAGTGAAGCTGCAAAAAGTGAACTGCGATATAGTGAGGGATGACTGTATTATGAATAACTTACACTGATAAATTTTAATTTTTAGGTAGGATGGAAATTTTTTAGAAAAACATATGATTTAATGAATTTGCTTCAATAAGAAAAAGACAAGAGGTAAGTAATCTTCTACAAGGGAAGGAAATTTGGTCAAACTTTAAAATTCTCACAAAAGTATTCTGGCCTCAGTGATTTCATTAGGGGACTATACCACAAAGTTAAGTCGTAAAGGCTTTCAATTTCTACAGATTTGCAAATTACACATAGGAGAGGACACACTTCAACAAATATTGTGGTTAAACTTACGTCAGTCCCATAAAGACGTTATGGTCACAGGACAATCTCCCTATAAATATACACTCAAAAACCTTAAAGAAAATAAGAGTCAATAGAAAGTAGCCCTATATAACCTGGACCACCCATTATTCCCAAGTTGGGCCCCTTTTAAGGCCCTCTTTCATTTCACTAAAATGAAAGTTCAGGTGACTGTTTGATGGTTTAACATTACTTGGGTCTTGAGTCTGCAGGAACCTGTATCTTGTGAGAAGTGAGGCCAGGTGGGGGGCATGGAGGACTGGCGTGACTTTGAAGGCAGTCGTGGGACTTTAGTCCCTTACACACCTCTTTATCTTCCTGGTCATGAGGTGAGTGTTTTTGCTCTGCTGTGAAATCTAACCATAGGCCCAAAGCAATGGGAATGAGTGCTCATGGAACAGAACCTCTAGAACGGTGAGCAAAAATGATCCTTTTCTCTTTGGAATTTTATTACCTTGGGTATTTTGTTATAGTGACAAAAAGATGATTAATACAATAGGGACAACAAGGAATATAGTATGCCCTACTAACATCATATAGGAAAAACTATGTGACCTTATCAATCATAGGCTCATAGGCAGGAAGAAAAAACTGATGAAAACAATATCCAGTCCTGAGAAAAATCTCCTAGAAAACTAGAAAGAAACTCCAATCACAAACCCCATGGCAGACATCATACTTACCCAGAAATATTGACATGGTCTCCTTGCAGTCCAGGATGAAAGAAAATCCTCTATTTTCCCAGGCCCAGGCATCCTCATACCAAGCATCCTAGCCATTTCATCAAGATCACGAAAAGCAATTTCAAGATTTAAAAAGGAAATAACATCTCTGACATCTTTTGTTAATAAAATGATTGCTTACATGGAAAATCCAAAATGACCTATTCAGAAATGTCATTTAAATTTACAGCAGAGTTTAGTAAACTTTTTGGCTCTCAAATCAACTTACAAATATCAATCATACTGTTATACACAGATAAGAAACAGCTAGTGTGATCTAAATGAGTATATTATTACAAATAGCATGAAAATAAAAGGAACTGAAAAATATATCTAACAAAAGATCTTCATGGTCCTCATGAAGAAAATGAGAAAAGATAATTATGAGACTTTAAAGACCTACAGAAACTGAAAAACAGACATATGGATTGGAAGATCAGTACTGTACAACGACCAACATCATGCAAATTCTTCCATACTATCCCAATAGATTGTGTATCTGTGTGTAAATCAGCAGGCTGATTCTATAACCTACATGGCATTGCAAATATCAGGAAAAAGAAGAGAGTCCTAGCTGAGATGAACAAGATTGACTGGCTGACTTTGGCAAATATCAATAGTTACCTTAATGACAGCAATTAAGAGAGTGTGATATTGTCCTTCGGTCAAACAAACCTATGATTAAAATGGGACAGAGAGAGACACAGACAGAGACAGAGATAGAGACAGAGACAGAGAAACAGAGAGTCAGAGATTGAGATTGATGATTCAGAGCAATTTGTCAATCATATGAAAAAAGAGTTCTATGTGACAGTACACACCAAAATGAATTTTAGGTTAGGAAAGATGTATGAAGATAAAAAATACTACAAGTAATAAAAGAGCATATAGGGTACTATAGTAATGAATCTGTAATTTACTAAAGACCTCCAGAAACTGAGAAAACAGGTGTATGGATTGAAAGATCAGCATCATACAAGGACCTGTATCATGAAAATTCTTCCAAAACTGATGTACAGGTTCACTGTAATGTACACACTATCCCAATAGTTTCTCTGTGTGTGCACATTTATAGTGATGAATAAATAAATGATTCTTAAACAAGGGACAACACTAAAAATTCTTTAAGAAAAAGGTAACTAAATTCAAATCACAGCAACAGAAAGACCAATATAAACATCAAAATGGAAAAGGTATTTATTTTGTATACAGTGGAAAAAACTTTTAGCGAACAGAGTAAATAAATACTCCTACAAATCAGGAAGAAAATGCAAGTGACCTAGTAGAAAAATGGGCAAATATATGAATAGGCACTTCACAAAACAGGGAACTCAAATGGCCAATGACAGAGGAAGAAGTGTAATCCCCTTGAAAAACAGGGAAATGCAAATTAAAGCCATGTTGAGCTACTATTTCATACCCACCATATGGGCCAAAATTATAAATATCTGACAATAATAAGTTTTGGCTGTGATATGGAGCAGGGGAGGCTCTCCAAGTCCCTCAAGAGGGTACAAATTGGTGCTTTCACTTTGCAGAACAATCGGCTGTTCTCTAGCAACACTGGAAATGCACGTCCTTTGTCCCAGCACTTCCTCTCTCAGGTGTGCACCCTGGAGAATCTGCTCCATCTGGAGACTCATGGAGCAATCAGGCCAGAGGAGCTTGTCGTACCGAAACACTGGAAACAACCCAAGTGTACACCAGCAGTAGAATATATAAGTACACTCTGGTAGAGCCACACAATAGGATATTGTTCGGCTGTGAAAACAAATGGAGCCCAGGTACATACAGCAACATGGATAGATCTCAGAAACATAATAAATAGCGAGCCAAAAATCCAAAACAAACCAGCAACAACCACTGAAAATCAGCACACGCTGTCAAGAGAATTCATTCAGTAGGATTCCATTTACATAAAGTTCAGCAGCATGCAACACTGAACAATGATTTTTAGGAATACAAACAAGTGGTAGAGCTCTGAAGAAAATAAGGTGCGTTCAACACAAAGGCAGAAGAGCTGCTCACAGAAAGGGTGAGGGAAGGATCCAGGATGGGATAGCAAAAGGTGCTAATTGGTAAATTTATCATATGGGTACTTTGTGGTACTCTGGCTTTTTATACCTAATTCATATTGTATAAAATGTCTGAATTTGGTAAGTCATAAAAATATTTTATACTGTATTAATGTAACAAAAGTGACATAGCTGGGGTGGTGATGACAATTGTCCCAGTACTGACATGTGCTATAGGGAGGGGACTGCCCACATCTCTGGGACTCTACAGGGGCTTTCTGAAGGAATGGGTGTTTAACAGGCATCAAAGCTTTCTTATGTCCACGTTAGGAAGAACATCTCAGCATGGGCAGGAGAGAGAAAGGGGAGAAATCTGAAGTGGGGAGGATGCACTCTGGAATGTATACCTCTGACCTCACAGGTAGCATTTCAGAGTCCTTGGAGTCTGGGCAGTCTAAGAATTAGTAGGGATTTGGTGAAAGCCACTACAGTGAGATGCGAAACCCCATTGGTGAGATGCTTTGGTTAATAACGGCCTTGTACCAGACTCCTCCATCCACTGGCCTTGTAGTTATTTGACCTTGGATGACTCATTTTCACACCTTGAGGTTCAGGGTCCCTTTCCATGTAGGTGATGGTGATATGAATTGTGTAGACCTCAGGGTGTTGTTTTGAGGGTTAGATAAACAATGCATATAGCGCACCGGGACTAGATGGGTCCGTGGTGAGTGTTGACCACTGTTTTATTGTGTCTGCCATGAAGGCTGATAGAAGAGACAAGAACCACAGCACAGGTGTGAGGGTTCAAGGGAGACAGGGAAACAGAAGAACACCAGGCTGGGGCCCCGTGGTGGCTCATCGCAGACCAGGGCACGAGGAGCCCAGTGCAGAGCAGGGACCAGCTCTAAGCTGTATGTGCCTTGCCAGGGCCATGAACAAGGCTTGAGGCAGAAGCCTTCAGTGGGCAGTGTCAGGCAGGAGCGTGGAGGGGATGAATAGGGTCTGAGGCTAAGCTATGTGCTTTGGGACATTCTGTTGCTAGGAAAACCCTACTGGGCGCTCTGCTGCTGGCGAGGCTCAAAGGCGGGGGCAGCAGTGTGGGGACTGATGGGCCAGCCAGTAGGGAGGCTGCCGTCACTATCCTGTGCAGTTTACCCGCAGCCCTTCAACCAGGGTGGGGCTAGACAGGAAGGGACTCAGGAGCCACACAAAAGCTGAGCCTTTGACAGGATCTCTCGGTGGCTCAGTCTCAGAGCTTATTTTAAATGCAAAAAGGGAAATGGGGGCAGCGCCGTGAGTGGGGTGGCGGGGAGGAGGCAGAGCTCAGATCTTATCTGGACTCTTGGGCTGTCATCGGAGCTGCTCAGAGCAGGTGCTTCAAAGCCCTCGGCATTCCCCGCACCCGGCCCGCGTCGGGCACACACACAAAGTGGGCATGCATTATTCACATGGCATCGTGTGCTCGGTGCAGCTCGGCAGAGCGTTTGCAATGTCGGTCCCTCCTTCCCCAAAAGCCCATTGTTAAGAATTATAAACAAACAGGACAGAAGCCTCTACAATCGCTTCGCCGGTGCTGCTGGAGGGATCCACAGTCATAACAGGAAATCATACACTCGCTGCAGAAAGGTTTGTTCTAAGAGGCAGCATGAATGCCATTGACCTAAATTCCAGAGCCCCAGCCCTGTATCTGCAGAACTTTCAGCAAAGAAGTGCTGGGAAGAGGCAGATTCAAACGATCTGTAATGATGGCTTCCTTTCTGTTTTATGACTCCATGGCCATGAATATCCAGTGACCCTGAAACCCACTTTTAATTCTGCAGTTGGCTCCTGCAAGTTCGACCTCAGGGTGCAGGAGACAGTGTATGAAGGGTGTGGAGGGAGCAGAGGGTGTTGGGTTTGATTAGCAGAGGCTAAGCTCATCCTTGCTGTGACCGAGCGTAGTGACAGGGAAGCGCAGGGCTGCCTGCAGTCACCTCCTGTACCCACGGCCTTTTAGATGGAACACAATGTAGTTGTTCTAAAGGACCTTGGCTGTGGAAATTGGGTCGCATCCTTTTTTACTTCACAGATGTGCTCATCCAGGTGCCATAGCCAAGTAACTTGCCCAAGGTGATGAGCTCAGAGCTCACCCGTCAGCCTACTGCTCACCCATGTCAGAATGCAGCTTCTCAGGCCTTTTCATTCATTCATTCATTCATTCATTCATTCAGCCATACCTCCATTCATCCATTCATCCATTCACACCAGCCCTAAGTAGGCCATTCTAGAGCACCTGCCTCCTCCCAGGTGTGATACCGGAGGCTAACGATGCAGAACTCAACACTGTGTAAACCTGGTCCATAAAACGCTCAGATAAGTTAGCTACTAACTATGACACTAGGTAAGAAGGGCTACAGTAGAGTCACTAGAGGATTCCAGAGAGGAGAACTCACAGGTATTCCTGGAAGGCTGGGGTATTTGTGGAAGACTTCCTCGAAGAGGTGGCATGGGCACCGGTCTATAAGAAGAATAATCTTGATTTAGCCAGAGGAAAGGGGAGAAGGCTCTTCTGATCAGAGGTCACAGGATTTGGAAAATCTTTGAACTTGGAATAGCTTAGCTCCTGCCTTTGACTGTTCATTTTGGTGAGGACAGTGGCTGCAACCTGGGGGTGGACGTAGTTAGTGACAATGATGGGTAACCCAGTAAGCTGGTGGCCCTGGTGTTCAGACACTCCACGGAAGTCACAGAATCCAAGGAAAGATTCCTTTGTCACTAGGAAGCCCTTTAATGGTGTAGGAAGCTACAGGTTATAGAAATGAAGGGACCTGATCCATCACAGAGCCAGCTGAGGGAGAGATGAACATTTGCATGCTTGGACCCCAAAGTGTGGCCCAGTGCCTCCCTGGGTGCTGGAGCTCTGGTACCCTTCCCTTTTCTTGCCATCCAGAGAGCCATTCACTTTGGCGTAGCGTAGGATGTCAGCATGCTCGGTAGTGTGCCTTCCAACCTGGGGTTCCTCTGCAGCTCTCAGCTCCTGCGCCCATCCCCCCACCATGCCTGCGGGGGGGGGGATCTGCACAGAGTGCTTAGGCCTGCCTCCCCGAGGTGAGGAAGTGTGGGGAGGAGCTTTACTGCCTGTTGCAGGATCCTTCCACAGACATGCGGGAAACAGGCAGCCGAGGGCAGGCCCTCAGGAGCCCCTGCTTAGCAGTCTCACATAGCAGAGCCCAGGGAGGACCATCCTGCTCCAGCAGCAGCTTGGGCTGTTGGTGTGGCTGTTTTGCTGAAAACCAAAGCAGGTGACAGGGGTGTCCTCTGAGGCTGCTCTGTGCAGCACAGTGCTCAGGGGATGTCCTAGTAGGGGCTGTGCCCTGGCCAATGCTGGGCCAGACTCTAGGGTACCATGAGGTGGAGACAGGAAGACCTCCTCACACTCGGGACTGAGCCCAGGTCCACTTAGTACTGGCTGCTTAGCCCTGGATAAACTTGCTATGTCTTGTTTCCTGTCCCACAGAGGCGAGAGGTGGGGCTCAGCGAGCGTAGGCAGGGGATTGCTGAGGGAACCCCAGGAAGAAGAGGTGGACTGCGTTCTGACCCAGGACTGCCAGGATCCACGTTGTGCATCTTGGGTAAAATTCTTAATTGCTCTGTGCCTCAGTTTCCCCAGCTGTGAACTGAGAAAAGGAGCCACGTGCACTGATAAATGTGAAGAAACGTTTTCAAGGAATCATCTCCAACATTCTGTTCCCTGCGGCCAGAACATTCTTCCCCATGCTCACTGCCCACTCTTCTCTCTCCCCTAACTTGCTCCTATGTATTTTTTGCATTTTCCCATATCTATTCTTTTTGTTTTATACTGATGCATAGTAATTTTACATATTATGGGTACAGTGTGGGGCTTCCATTCGGGTACACATTGCATAGTGGTTAAATCAGGGTAATAAGTGTAGGCATCGCCCAAACATTTCTATTTTTTCATGGTGAAAGCATTAAAAAGAATCTAAAAACCAGATCTCTTAGAAGCAGAGAGTGGAATAAGGGTTACCAAGGCTGGGGAGGGGAAGGAGAGGGGAAAGGGGAGAGGCTGGTCACCTTGTGCAAAGGGATGGTTGGGAGGAAGCAGTTCAGTTGCAGGCAGGGTGGCTATAATTAGCAAGAATACGCTGTATTTCACAGCAGCTACAAAAGAAGTGGCTGAATGCTCACTGCCCATTCTCAGTCCCAGGTTCAAGCATCCTTTTGGAATGATGCTCTCTCCTCTCCCAGGAGCACCTTCCTTTGTCATAACTGTTTCGTGACCACAGTGTGCCCTTAGGTCTATTAGATGGACAGTAGCCTGGTAGACCTGTGTCCCATGAAGCAGTCCCTGTCGCTGGCTTGTGTTTATGACTATGCTCCCAGCCTCAGGGAAGAGAAAGATAAACTGCCAGAGTTGCACGAGGCTCCAGCAAATTTCCAAAGGGCTGCAGAAGGGGTGCTCTTGCTGATCTGTTGAATGAATGCTGGTTTATTCCCTGAAGACCATCATCTCTCAGACCAGGGTTTCTCAAATGCCTGAAGGTTTCACCTTGTTTTCTTTATGTTGTTGTCCCACATGCCTATTAAAATAAAGTACTGCACTCCCAACAAAGTGGTTGTATTATGCAGAACGCACCAGTAATTAACCTTGCAAAGTCACTTTTCAAATCACTCTGGATGTGCATTGCTGGGTTGTGCAGTTGCTTCCTTCTTTCCTGTTTATAGCTACAGAACTGTGTGTTGGTTGTGCTTTGTAATTCTTCCTGTATATTTTGACTTTATTAATTGATTCCATCTGATTACATTAATCAGGAGTAATTGAGATGTAAAATAGTTTTCAACTGAAGTTTTTTCTTTAACAGCCTATTCAGTAAAGAGAAGGGGACCAGACTCTGCCGGCCAAATTGTGTTAGAAATATAGTATTCAGTATAAGCACAATTTATGGAAGTATAGATTTATAATGTTTCACTGATTTGCTAAGCATAGATGTTATTATAATATTTAGTTATTTTGTGTTCCTCTAAAAGAGTATGTTATCTTGTAAGAGAGGAGAAAAACTAACCAAGTTATTGTGTGGCACAGTTTAAGTCTGTTTTTTTAAATGTGTAACACAGACCTTTAGATTTGGTTTTCTTTTGGCTTGAAGTTTTAGAAATGTGAATAAGTGAGGTTTTAATTGCACAGCATGACTTGGAGAGGGTGGTTGTTAAGATGAGGCATCCGCATAGACAGTAGAGAGGGATGAAGTATGGAGAACTTTGCTCTCCAGTCTCCACTTTTGTTGTGAGGGACTGACAGATCAAGCTGGAGCCTTTCAGACTTTTTCTTACAAATTTGTGTTTGTGCGCACGCGCGCGCGCGCGCGCGTGTGTGTGTGTGTGTGTGTGTGTATTTACATTATACCAGCAGTTGATTTAATTTTTTGCATAACTGGAATTCAACTATGCATTTTGTTTCCCATTTGAATTCTTCTAATAGAGATCAGAAACTTATCTGTATTAGAACTTTCTCTGTCTATGTATCTATCTATCTATCTATCTATCTATCTATCTATATCTATCTACCTATATCTCTATCTACCTATCTATATCTATCTATCTATGTATATCTATCTATCTATGTATATCTATCTATATCTATCTACCTATATCTCTATCTACCTATCTATATCTATGTATCTATCATCTATCTATATCTCTATCTATCTATACCTATCAATCTCTATCTATCTCTATCTATCTATATCTATCTATCTGTCTATCATCTATCTATCTATCTAATGTATCTACTTCTTTATCCCTCCACACTGTCTGATATTGCATATCGTGCATGCACGATGATTAATTTAATAAAGTCCACTTAGTTTATTAGGAATTTTTGCTGTTATGCATAATGTACACAAAGCCAAGATAAATCTTGTGCATGCATCATGTAACACGGAGACTAGATTTCTGCAAGTGTAATTCCTAGGCATTTTGTTCTGCCTATGTGAGTCATGTTTTCATTTATTTTGTTATGAAAATCTATGGGTAGTTTGCTACAATTATTCGTGTTACTTGGGCCTGAGGTCCTAGAACATTCCATAGCCATGCTGTGAAAAATCCTTACACGAGCCCTCCTATGGCGATATGCAATTTATTCACAAAATTCACCTGTGTGCTTTCATTGCTAAGAAAACAGAGAACTTGCTCTGTGAATTCTGCTTACCTCTGCTGACTGTCTATACCTTGTGCTAAAAAAGGGAAAAGTTGTCAGTTTTCAATTTACTTGGTTCTAGGTTAAATTGGTAAAGATGGTGATTCCTGTTCGTGCAGGGGCATTTTCTTTCTTAAAAAAAAAAAACTTGTAAAAGTGAGCAGATGTCCATGCTCCCTCCCACATCTCCACAGGAGCATCACCTCTGTCCTGCACAGCATAGCAGTGGTGAGAGGGAACTTGGGAGCCTAGTGAGATGGGGTCATATGCCTACCAGACCTTAGACAAACAGCTTGGCATCTTTCTGCCTCAGCGTTTCCAGCTCTGAGGCTGCAAGTGTGGTCAGGGGTGTGAAGCCCTCTGGACAGCAAGCAGCAATTCTTACTACATCAGAGCTGGGTGAAAGTTGAAAGCCTGGCTTTGGATTTAGAGAATCTTTCAGTCAAGGTTCTGCTCAGCATCTTCCTCGGTAGATTATTTTAGGTGACTGAATAATCTTCAGATTCCTGATGCATAAATGGAACATATGAGGGCACCTGTCTCATGAGACCCTTCTGAGGGGCAAGGAAAGAGCAGCATATAGGATGCTCGGCATTGTGTCTGGCAGTCGTAGTGCTCAGGGAGTATTGACTGCCCTTATTCCAGTAATCAAAGGTTTGGACGAAAAGTACAACTGTCACACTTGCATTGGAAAATAGAAGGTGAAGCCTATGATCAAGTACAGGAGCACCCCACAAGTGAAGATGCATCTCCTCCTCCACCCCACAAGTGCGCAGCAGGGCTGGGGACTGCGAGCTCATTGTTGTGTGAGGGGTTTTTATACTAAAACAGACAAGAGATGTTTCTTTGGAAGAAAGCAGAACACCTCTGCTGATGAGAAACTTCCTTGGGTAAATCCCCAAGTCCCTCAGTGTGGAATGTTGCTCTTTCACCTCTGGTGCTGGCTACTCAGGTCAGCTTTGTTACCTTTGAAAGAAAGACCACAGCTTTGCTGAATTAAAAATAAAGACATAAGCCGGTAAACCTAAAGTGAATGAGAGCCGATTGTTTAACGTGACTTCCCCTTATCTGTACAACACATGTGTAAGACAATGCTGTTGACATTTTTGTCGCCGAAATGAGATGCGGACCCTTAGTACTGCTTTAGATGGAAGTCCTAGGAGGAGGCAGAGCAGCTGGGGGCTGGAAGTATTCCGTGATAAGACAGATACAGCTCCTGTCTTACCAGGGAGCAACTGCACCGCTGGCTCCCTTGTTTAACCACCTGGAGGAGGTGGAATGACCTAGCCAGCCCTGGAGAGAACCTGGAACCAAGAGAACCTGGACTAAGTAAGACATTAGTGATACAAAGGAGTACCAAGATCATCTGGGATGCCTTTCCTTTTGTAGATGGTAAAACTGAGCCAAGGGACTACCTGGAAAAAAGGAGGAAGTAGCAACAGGGTAAAATGCTAAATCTTTAGTTCCCCCTAAGGAGCAGGGGTTCCTTTTAAAATATGAGGGTATGTTTTGCCTGAGAACTGTCCTTTGTCAGCAAAGAGACTAGATATTGTAGTTCCATGTATAAGCTGTTGCCATTGTTGCACCTTCAACTCTGGGTGCTCTGGACTGAGCTCTAAGTGTACCTCATAAGTAACTTGAAAGAGTCCCCATACTCAATTCACTGGAACAGCCAATGAAAGGAACTAGGAGAGGAAGCAGAAATCTCAGTAGTCCCCAACAGATTGAGTTTGGGCAGGAAAATGAAAATAAACATAAATAAAAATAAAAATAAATTCACACCTAAGCATACTTAGTAAAGCTGGAAATTGGGAAAAACCAGGAGACAAAAGCAACCAGTAAGAAAAGGCAGAATATATGCATGGAGGAAGAACACTGGAAAGGGAATATGCTGAACTAACACGAGGCAAAGACACTGGTTGACTATACACACAGATTTACAGCAGACATGGTAATTATCATAAGGTTGAATCTGTGTAGCTTTGAAAGAAAGAGTACTAACATATGAGATCACAGTCCCATGGAAGACAGGAGAAGGAATTAAATGCTGCACAGTCTTTACAACACTAAAGAGAATGATCATGTTCAGTAGACTTTGCTTCGTCAAACATTTATCTTAGAGGTAAAGAAAATGACACAAAGGAAAAGGAAAAACCCACAATAAAGTTAGAGCAACAATCTCAAAAGCAAAAATTAAAGGGAAAATTTAAAAATGCATGAATAAAAATTATTAGAGTACATTTAAATTTATCAGTATTCACAATGAATATAAATAAATAAAACTTGCTAGTCATAAGAAAGATATGTATATATATATATATATTTTTGATACTGGGAATTGAACTCAGGACCTTGTGCTTGCCAGGCAGGCGCTTATGCCACTGAGCTATATCCCCAGCAAGATATGTATATTGGAGTAAAACTAAAAAGACTTCCAGCTATACTATGTTTGTAAGAAGCATGCACAAAGGTAGTGCCACAGAAATATTGGGAGTAAAAAGATGTTTTAAAAAGGACAATAAGAGGAAACAGTTCAAGTTGGAAGTCCCAGGGAACCTATAAAATATTTCTAGAGATATGTAAGTTTATTAAAGTCACTGGATGTAAGAAAAACAGGAAAATAATTAACTATAGTTTTTTATACTAGGAGAAAACATATGGGTACCAATAGTTAAAATAGAAAACTACTTAAAATAAAAAGTACTTCACTGTAAAACTAGTAATACTTGCAGAATTTATATGATAAAAAATGGTGCCACAGTGATAAAGGAAATAAAGTAAACCTAAAAAAGGGAAAGAGAGGCTTTCTTCTTGGATTAAGAAATTCAGCATAGTAAAGATATCAGTTATCCCCCTGATGATAGGTAAGTTTAATGTGATTCCAATCAAAATCCCAGTGAGAATTTTTTGATGGATAAAGATAAGTTTATTTTGAAATTTATATGAAAATTCAGAGACACACATAGAGAGTCCAGAATACATAAAACATTTTTTTTAAAAAGAATAAGTTTGGGAGGACTCTGGCTACCCAATTTCAAGAATTAGTATATGGCTACAGTAATCAAAACTGCACAGAAATAGGCACATAGAGCAATGAAATAGAATAGAAAACTCAGAAATAACTCTATTCAAATATGCCTCCTCATTTTTTTAAAGTGCAAAAGTAATTTAATGCAAGAGGATAATATTTTCACAAAATAATGTTGGAGAAATTGGAAACCTATAGGCAAAGAAACACAAAATCCAAATGACCTAAGTGTCACACCTTACACAAAAATTAAATCTTAAATAAGTGAGGAATTTAAATATGAAACCATGTTTTCAAAAAAAGTCTTTAGTATCTAGGGATAAGCACACTTGACATAAACCACACAGTCTATAAAAGGAAAACTGATGTTGCATTTCATCAAAATCATGAACTTTTCCTCTGCAAAAGACACTGTTAAAAGGAGAAAAAGACAAGCTGCAGAGTTGGAGAAAATCCCTGCATACCCCAATGGGATAAAAGAAGGCACAAAGAACTCTAAAAAAGCAATTATAGAAAAATAAACTAACAAAAAACTCCAATAATTCAACTGGAAAATGATCAAAGATAAAGGAGACATTTCACTAAAAAGAGTATCCATACAGCAAATCAGCATGTGAAAAGATGTTCAACATCTTATTAGGGAAATGCAAATGAAAACAGCAACAAGACGTGTCTATACCTATCAGAATAGCTGCACTAAAAGAGAATGAAGCACTCAATGCTGGTGAGCATTGGTGTTTGGTGTGGGGAAACTGGGTCACTCATCCCTTGCTGATGGGAATGTAAGGTGGTGCAGCTGTTCTGGAAGAGACTTTGGTAATTTCTTAAATACTCAACACACGGTTACTCTGTGGTCCAGGAATTGCATGTTTAGTTTTCAATTTAGATTAGAGAAGTGAGGATGGAGATTCCCCTAAAAATCTATATACAGATGTTTATAGTGAGTTCATTCATAATAGCCCCAAGTGGATGTCCTTCAATAACTGAATGACTGAACTGTGGCTCCTCCACACCAAAGAATACCAGCAAGCAATAAAGGAGCAACAAGTAATCCCCTCAACAATGTGGATGGCTCACAAAAGAATTACAATGAGTGAAAAACAAAAACTCAGTCCTTAAAGGTTATAGACTGTAGATTCCATTCGTATAGCATTCTTGCAATGAGAAGGTTGGTGAAAGGGAGAACAGATTGGTGGTTTCCTGGGTTACAGTGTGACAAGAGTAGAGGAGGGAGTGGGTGTGACCACAGAGGGAGCGCAAGAACTTCTTGCGTTGATAGAGATGTTCTGTAGTTTGACTGTACAGTGTTATTATCCCGGGGTGGGTACTAATAGCTTGCATGACTTTAAGATATTAACATTGGGAAGAATTGGAAAAAGAGCACATGGGATCTCTCCTTACCATTTCTCATAACTATATACAAACCTACAATATTTTAAAATTGAAAAGGTCATTAAAGAGAAACACGCAAACAATTTCCATCTGTTTTCTGTTTGCAAGGGGAACACACATGGATAATGACCCAGAAATGTTTTAGGTAAAGAGATATTTTAAAAAATACAGTAAAAGTACAAAAATCTGAAGAAAGGCTGGAGAGGAAATATTAATAGCTCTGAAGCAAAAACAAGCAAACAAACAAAAAAGCATGAAGGAAAAGAATTTCATTAGATAATAATTAAAGCAGTAAAGACAACGCTCCAGGAAATTATAACAATGCTGAATTTCTATGTTCCTAACAACACAGGTCGAATTGTAATAATAATAGAGAACTTCAGGAGTAGTGGGAGGTTTTAACAATCTTTTAGACATGGAAAAGTGAAGACAAAAATTCATTATGGAAAATGGAAGCACTGAAGTACAGGGTAGGAATTTGTAGCTCAGTGGTAGTGTTTGCCTAGCATATATTAGGTCCCGAGTTTCAGCTCCAGCACTACAGAAATGAATGAATGAGTGAATAAATACAAAAAAGTACACAAGCTTGAAGGTGCATTGAGAGATTATTTCCATCATTCTGCAGAAATCTGAGAATGATAAGTGAGCTAGAGCCTGGTTCCCATGAAAGTAATTTTCTTTCTTTCAATGGCATGTTTTTACCACTGTGCCTTCACAATGGTCTTTCTCCTACAAAATGATACTAACGATGTTTATTATTGTTGCTGTTTAATTTCTTGTTTTAATGGACGAAATTCAAGTCTGCCTTACTCTAAGAATGGTGAGGAGATTCTTAGTCTTCTGTTCTTCCTGGTCCCTTGGTGCACAGATTGGTGTCCCTGGTTTTGGGCGACTGATGCCTGCTGCTGGTGTCATCACTCCTGGCACTTTTCTAAAGGTGACCTTCTTTGTAGTGACCTTGAAAGTGACGTTCTTATCCCCCATTTCTATTTGACAGAGCAGTAAACTGCATTTCAAAGAATGTTGTTAACTCCTGATACCTGGGGTTTTTCATATTTAGCATTTGATCCTGAGTTCTGTCCACTTTTTCCAGCAAATATGTATTCTCCTTCTGTTACCAAGGTCATATCTTAATTGAGGTTCTCTGTGGAGCAATGCTCCTGTCTTTTGGGCTGGAGGTCCCAGCTGGTCCATGAAGTCACACCCGGTTTAGAATAAATACTCTATTTGGGGATTAAAAAGAAAGTTTTGAGCTCTCTGCATTAAGTTCCTGTCAATATGCCTTCTCAAATTATATGCTTCAAGAAGAGAAGGCTGCTTTCATAAAAATAGATCCTACGCGACATGTTATTCTTTATAATTGGACCAAAGATCACAAAGAGTGCACACTTACAAGATAATCTGAAAATGAACAGACAAATAATATAGTAATCACCAAATCCTTATTATGTGAAGCCTATCCACGCCAGGAGGCCTTTTCTCCCTTGATGATCAGGCCTGACCCCTATTAATTTTAATAGGAGTTAAGTAGTCACATCAAGGAAAGTATCAGAGAGTACACTCACAGCAAAGCAACCCCAGAGATTAAGACCTCCACTTTTGGCTTTCTACTGAAAATGTGACACATCGCCTGATGCTTATCTTCTTTTAATTGTGTGTGTTGTGTGTGTGTGTATGTGTGTGTGTGTGTGTGTGTGTGTTTCCTCCCTTCTTTTTGCAGAGGAGGAAATTTGCAAATCATTGCTATCTGCCTCCCTACAAGAAAGAGATAAATTATATTAGAGGCTGTGGCGTTTGGCCCTGTTTGATATCCTTTGCTGATAAATTGAAGTGCACTTTCATAATTAATACCCAATCTTTTCTGATCAACTCCAATGGCACTAAAGCTTGGCGATATCTGACTGTAATGAAAAGTGATTGTTGTGATGCACTTGGTTTTCCCCCTCCTTTTTATCATTATCCTCAAAATTATGCACAGAACAAATCTAGCAGAGTTTTTGTTGGACAGCGTCAGAAAGATCTCTCAGTTTTATTAAGCAGTGTCTTCAAAGATTAAGTAGAGACAGACTTGCTTCTGTGAGCTTTTTAACATGTAAGTGACATTTCCCTGCGTTTAAATATGGCTTTGTTAGGCTGTGCTTGCAATCAGAATGCAAAAAAAGCCCCGCTGTTGGAACCTGAAACCAAAAAGAAATAGATCCTTCTTTAGTTTCGCTCTTGAAATAGGAAGTCGAGAGAAAGCCGGAATCAGAGAAATCAAATTAGATTTAAAATTCCTGTGAACTCTCAAAATGCAAGATCAGGATAAACACTTCTTTCTGAACAACAGAACCAAACAAAGCAAGACACCATTTAATAAGATTTTTTGATGGATAAGTGAGTCTGTATTTGTGCAGGACTTCGTGACTGCAGAAAGAATTGAGAAAATTAGCTCACAAATTCCCTACCTATCTGACTTGGGTCAGGCAAGAATTATTGAAATAAAACCATTTTGCAGATAAGGAAATTGAGGTTTAATGAGTAGGCATGACTTCTCAAGGCAGAGCTGGGGTCAGTATACAGGTCTGACTTCTGGTGCCATTCTCTTTCCACCATAGGAGACTACCCAATTTTAGAGTGACACAGAAGTCACTAGGCGCATACGTAATTTAGACAAAATAGAGGAAAGATGAAGCTTGTGTCATCCCACTAGTGAGCCACTTCTATTTGTCTTCTGGCTTCTCTTTCCAGAACACGAGCCAGACCGTTGGCATCTTGAGGATTCCTGCTGGGGCCTAATGATCCCATTCCTGCCCTGCTGATTTGATTCCTGGCTCCTATTGCAATCACAAACCTTGGGTATCACCCACTAAGGGATATTTTTCTTTCCATGAAGAAAGACCAGAGAACACACTCAGCTCTGGAAGGAACAGTAATTTGAAGACCCATCCAGAGAGCCATGGATGCTGATTCCAAGATAATTTGACTTTTGTGAAAGAGCTGAGGTTCTGGAAAGACCACAGAGACACATGACCTTGCCCTTACTAGATACAGGTAATTATTTTTGAATTCCTGATTTGTCGGGAAAGTAAACTAAGCCAAACTGAGACTTCATATTTCTATGTGCCTTTCATGAGTTGAAGGAGATCTTGTGATTCCCATGACATTCTACAACATGAAGCCATCCTTTCAAACACCCAAACTTCTACTATCATTGCTCAAATATTCATGGAAAACTTACTTGGAGAAAAGATCTTATCTGCTATGAGCTCACATTCTAGTAAGGACCGGAGCAAGAAATAACACAGAAGTTGGAAATGTGGGTGGTGGAAGTTGTTCTGGAGAACATAACTCAAGGGAAGTACAAAGAAAGTGAAAAAGAGGTCTGCTTTTTCAGAAGAGACCCGAAGGAGGTGGCATTTGGGCAATGACTGGACCAAAGAGAGCAAATAATGTGAACAAGGAGAGAAAGGACAGTCTAGAAAAAGGACTGACGGGGTGAGGACATCTTCTGGTTCATAGCCATTGCCTGTTGGGAGCACAGCATGTTGACCAGTGAGAGAGACCTGGCTGGGACCTCAGTGCCTTTGCAAATACACTCACAAATGGACATCCCTGACTGCCGCTACTATGCCTCATAAATTTGGGTAGTTTACTTCTCCCTCAAGCTTATAACCAGTAGACATGGACCTACAGTCCAGATCTTCAGGTGCTAAGGAACATGCTTTGGTGGCCACATGTAGTTAGGGTTAACTGCTAGTGGGTTCTGAAACCCAGGCTAAGGACCCTGGACTCTTGGCTGCAGGGCTAGGCGTTCAGTATAGCATTTTGTGCCAGGAAGGGATTCCATGGAGGTAGAAGCTTGATTCAGTGCTCACAGGAGGTCAATCTAGAAGTAGCTAGTTTTGGGATCCCATTGACACAGTGAGAACAGTCAAACAGAGGCAGTTATAAGAAATGTTTGGAGAATGGAACATTCAGAGAAGTTATCAAAGGCAAAAAAGGGTCCAAGGATGCATGAGTGGCCTGGAAATTTCACATGCAGGATCAAGAATGAAGAGCCAGACTGCCTGAGACCCATGGTAGAGAATAATAGCTTACTTGGAGGCTGTGCATGCTGAACCAAATTTGGATTGCACAGAAATTTGTCCCTTGGAGTTGATAATAAATGGTCACAAACCTTAAAATCATATGCTGCACTGAGAATTAAAACTACCACAGCTACCCACAATGAGTGGGTTAATTCTCTGTTGGCACAAGCCCATCACAAAGATTTATAAGTATACACTGGGGCTTGGGCATAACTTAAATCCTAACCCAAGGGCTCAGCAATAATGTCTGAGAATTAGGAACAGAATGAGGTTATCATTTAAGAAGTGGATTCTTGATGGGTTTTGTCCCACTGATCAGAGATAAAATCTTCATGATCAGTTGGAGGATGGGCAAGTGCAGCTTCCAGACCTGCCAGGGCCCAGAAGAACTGTGCCAGTAAAAGCAGCCCTTGCTCAGAGCTAT
This sequence comes from Chinchilla lanigera, assembly GCF_000276665.1. Classification (NCBI taxonomy): domain Eukaryota; kingdom Metazoa; phylum Chordata; class Mammalia; order Rodentia; family Chinchillidae; genus Chinchilla; species Chinchilla lanigera. Next base: position 19,223,970 of record NW_004955438.1, read on the forward strand.
CCATGGTGTGAAACTGTCCTAGCTACATGTTGGCACCCCCCCCCTCTTTGAGCCCCCATTTTCCACTCACTAAGCAGCATTTGAGTTTTAGGAAGAATTTTGATCAACATGAGCCTTTTGATACTGGCTGGTCAATCACTCATGGAAACTGAATCGATTAACATTTTGATAGCTATGCATGCATGCTTTCTGAGCCTGGTTAGTATGAGTCCAACCATAAAACACAGGCCAAGTCGCTTGAGTTTCTGAATATGTAAAGGTGAATGGCAAAGTTTGGCTATTTCTGGAAATGTCCCTCTATCATTGCATTCTCTTTTTCAGATGATAATGCTGTTGGCCGTTTTGGAGTGGGTCGCAGAAAGACTCAATACTGAATGATTGAATGAATGAATGAATAAATGAATATCTGTTTAGTTTAGCCTATAAAAGTTCTAATATTGATGTTGCATTTGCGTATGAACTATTATCTCTAAATCTTTGCCTCCACCAAAATCAGCATTGGTAGAAGCAAGAGTTTTATCAATACTTCACTGTGTTGAAACCACACCACCCTTTATTACTGACACTTCCGGGCTCTCTTATTGTGGTCAGATTGGCAAAGTAGAGTTCTGTGCTCACAGAATGTAGCCCAAGAACCAATAAAAGTTGATTACATACATATGAAACGTATGGACAGGGGTAGTAGTTTTGGATGGCTTCCAAAGGCGTGTCATGTTTCATCTTCTGCTTTGGGTTTTATGAGGGGCCTGCACGAAGCCACAAACATCTACATGGTCCCTTTCACTGAACTTCCTGTAAACAGAATCATGTTCTCCTTTGAACTTACATCTGCAAGATCATAGTGCAGAAAGAGGTCCAGGTGTTTTTTTTTTTTTTAAAGAACTTTAGCTCTCATTGGAGAGTCTTACGAAAAACTCAGTAGCTAATTAGAAGGTGTGATAGGTCATCTTTAACCACGAACAACTGAGACAAAATAGAATGTTAGTTCCCTCATTGGAGAGGTGGCAGCTGGAGGTTCATGAGCTTATGTAATGGTTGAACTTTTTTTACTTCAAAAATATGCAAACATAAAGCCATCCCACCCCAAACTCCAAATTACAGCACCCACTGATAAGTGTTATTCAGAAAGCTTTCTTTGTTTTGCATTCTTTCTTTCCTTTTTTTCTCAGCAAGAAAAATGCCTGGATGTTCACAGATTTTCTCCAAAGTCCTGGTCGTAAGAATACCCAAGCCTTCCTGGAACCTGCACCACCTCAGGGTAAGCAACTTAGCAGCTGTTTTCCTGCCCCACAGGACAGCTGGCTTTGAGCAGGAAAGGAGGGAGACATTCTCCGGGGAAAACTACGGGGAGTTTTTGGTGAGCAGAATGCAATTACCCCAGCTGGAAAGGTGCCAGGATAAGAGTACACACTCGACTATTGCAAAGGCATCGTGGGGCTCTCCTCCCTGTAGACGGGATTTTAAACAGAGAACAGAATGAGAATATAATGCCGATCATTTTAATCGCTATAAGGTAATGATGATGATGCTAATAACTATAACACATTCAATGAGGACTCTAACTTTTCAAGATTAAGAGTGAATAGTGCTAGATTTCATAGCTGAAAACAATGGATTTCTAACAAAAAATGTAGCCCCTGTCACATCATTTTGATTAAGTTCTTCCAAATTATTGGCACAGGTAAACTAATAATTCACCAGCAATTGCTGGTGTTTGCTTTGCTGGTGAAACCTGGGCCTGTGGCTACCCACATTGATGGTAGATCTGTCTGTGAGGAATAGATTCCCTTTAGAGGGTGTGTGCTTTGTACGAAAGCCATTTTCTCTGTGCACTTACAGTAGTTTGAGAAGCAGTGTGTTTTTTTAATCCCCAACTTATGGCTGAGAAAACTGAGGCCCAAAGGGACGATCTGACCCTTAGCAGTCACATATCAGTAAGCGTTGAAGCAGTTAACACTACCTCGGTCCCAGGGTTTCACCTTTCTTCCAGAGAAAACTCAGATAATACATGTCATTCTTCCTCCCGAGAAATGCTAATTTATGTTTCTCAACATATTTTTTAGTGCCGGATTTTAAAATTATGTAAGATGTAGTTTTGAAGTTGGAGCCATCAAAAAGTTCAATCATGACTCGTTGACTAGAAAATATATTTGATAATAAAAATTCAGTTCGAAAAATGGATTACATAACCCATTTTGCTAAACATAGCCTGCAAGAATCTAATGAGAGTCAACTCTGAAATCAATCACTTGAGAAGCTAAATTGTTAAAGTTCTTGTGAAGTAGTTTCCTGATAAATGGCATTCTTTGACAGAGCGTCTGGGTAAATATGGGGCACTCATGATTGATCCTCAAGAATCTTGAGTTATTTTTAAAAGAATATTTCATTTTTATATTTATATGTGGTTGCCATGAATGACAGACATGGATTCAAATTCCAGTTTCACCACCGCCTCAATGACCTTGGATGTGGTCCTTCCTTCTGGAGTGAGATGTCAGGTGGTAGGAGAAGGTTGACATGATATGCATAGCTGGGATGATTAAATGATATGTATGAAAATGCTCAGGGTGACATCTGCCACACAGTATGTGCTCCCAAGCTTTAAAAAACACTTCCTAGTGTTATTTACAGTTTCCCACCTTCAATCAAAATAAAATACTAGGAGAATCACAGGTCATACCTCTCAATAAAGATATTAATTTTTCTGTTATACCTTGAGACTTCATTTGGATATTTAAATTGAAAGGCTGAATGAACGAAACCACATTTAGAGTTGCAGGTATAAAAAATCATTTGAAAAATAGAAGCGCAGCAGAGAAGTCTTTCAAACGATCAGAGGCCCAAAGCACTTGAGTGCTATTTAAAAAAACAAAACAAACAAAAGACGGTCTCTTTCTACTTGATTGATTTTTCAGGCTTCATTCTTGTATTTACCTAATATTTGTTAGATACCTATTAAGTGACAGGCAATGTGCTAGGTGATGAGAATGTAAAAAATTTTTAAAGGTATCAGGACAAATAGGTGTACTCTGATCTCAGGAGACTCACCAGAGAGCTGTTAAACCGATGTGAAGACAAATTATTTTCATATAATAATTGTATTTATTTATAAGTGATAGTAACTTAGGAGATCAGTTGGAAGCTCTTTGAAGGTGTCTAGATAATTTCCAGTGCTATGAAACAGCAGAAATCTCAGGTCCTGATAGTAAATCACAGCCAGGAGAGGTGCTTCTGTTTCCTCAGACATTCTGGATCTTTTTTATTGACTTGATCTGGGCCTCTCTAGCTTAGCTAGGAGGATCCTTCACACACCAGGAGACTCGTGTGCAAACAGGAAATGCTGTTTTTCAACATCAGGATTATCATGCCTGGCCTTGCTTCACATACTGTCTGTGAGAGATAAATGGGGCATCCGGGTTCAAGCAGTGAACACCAGGCAAGGTTCAGAGCTGTGGATACGAACAGGCTTGTAGGTTCTTCATTTGGAAGCCCCAAGTATTTTGAGAATTAAACCAGAAGTATTGGTTCACTTCATAACTCTGTATTTCTACCCTATAAGAGAGGCAGTGTTCAGGGTTAGAATAGAGGGTCAAACATCTTCAGGGCACCACCATTTCAGCACATCACCCCAGCCACGTGTCTCCTCATCATGGCAGATAAAAGGAAATAGAGAGAGCAGTAGAAAAGGAAGGGAAAGGGAAACAAGAAAATATAAATCTCAAGTCTGGAGGGCTCTCTACTGCCCCCTGAAATCTTTGTCTACAATTGGACATTGGCCTTCCTGTCCCAGACCGGCCTCCCAATTAACTTGGTCTACCTGTGTCAATGGGTTTCTGAAGAAATCCCTTTCTACCGCTGGACTATGTTGGAAAAATCCTACCTTTGAATGGGTATCTACATCTCTTCCTTTCCAAGGTGCACCTTGTGACCTGTATGAAAATTTGCGATGTTCATTATCTATTTAATTTAAAGCTAGTCTTGTCTCATTCTTGAAGTGCTTTTCCAAACTGAGGAAGTGTGGTCTCCATTCGAAGAATTATCTTGCTGAATCTCCAAATCATGGCCCGCATGGAGAATGGAGAGTAAGAAGATAGTAGGGGCTTATTTAACAGACTCTTGCTGTGTGTTCTGGAAAGTAACTGGACGTCTTTAGTGTTTTTACCCATGGAGTGAGTGGGTGGGTCCTTGGGTATGTTTCAGCAATTTCCTCATCAGCAGCAGACAAGGTTTGGCCTTGATGAATCACAAAATCATTACTGGACCAATATAACTTTCCTACGATTTCTTCATTTTGTGGGAGTCTTAGGCTGCAAAATTCACTCTTTCTTCTCAGTGTATAAGCTATGACCCAGGCTGCTTCCGTTTCCTTGCAATCAGGGTTGTCTTAGGGTTTTATGACATTGTCATAGATGAGGCTGGCCTTCCTTCATAATAACCTGAAGCAACACTGAGATGAGTTGCATGAAGATACAGCTATATTTGCATGTGCCTATGTACACACAGAAATGCTATGGAAGTTATGGAGTTGTGGAGATATGTGGGGATTTTTTTTTAAACCTTTTTCCACTTGAAAATCATTAGGATCAAGATTTGGCACGTTACTGTGGCATTTCTGTTAGGATATGGCAAATGGGGTATTAAATCTGACTTGGAAACAAACTGGTATAATGTGCATAATTTACATAACCTCTTTCGTGTCAATAGGAGAGATTGTGTTGAGCTGGCACTGGGGCTTTGAAAGGCTGCACAGCTTCTTTTCATGTCCCTGCCCCTTCTCCCTGACTCCTCCCAGAGCCCCCAGGGTGGAGGAGAGTTTGGAGGCTGCTCCAACCCGCAGCAGCAGGCCACACCCCTCCCTGCCCCTTGCACTCTCGCCGTGAGAGTGCACCATATTTTCCATTTCTTCAACTTACACTGACAATCTGTTTTAGCATAATTTACACATTTACACATTTTAGAGAGCAAGGCACAGTCATGCAACTTAATTCCAAAAAACATAAGCACCGAGGCCTGCCTCTGCACATTAGCTTTGCAAAGCATATCAATGCCTCTGCCGACACCCAGGCACAGACACGCGGCCCTCGGGAATCAGCACCAGGGCCACCTACGGCTTGTGCCTCTCCAACCCCCATTGTCTGGAGTGGTAATCTATAGCCCAGCTGGTTGTCCTTTAAATACTGACAGGGGGTTGACACACCTGAGTCCTAGGTTCCATCTGCATTCCAGAATTATCTTCTGCATCCTGCAGCCACTGGAAACCTGCTAAAGGACCTGCTTCTGAGCATAAGGGACGCCACTCTTCTAAGAAATGCCATTTGATAGAATCATCCTCCTGCACTATTTCTTTTAAATGGGCTTCTAGAACTCAGGGAAAACAGGGCTAATGCCCTTCGGCAGGGGCACCTTGGATTGGGGCGAATCTTACCTCTCCCTTTCTGGCCCAAGGCAGTCCCATTGAAGATGGCCCAGTGCCCTGGGGCTCCAGTTTTATCTCTACGTGGAGAAGGAGGAATAGGTCTCTAAGAATCTTGTGGTAAGGGATCAGCTAGAGAATGTCTGTGGAAGAACCCTGGCCTATTTGGAGCAGCGCTGATACCAGCTTCCTTCTCTTCTTGCTACCAGTGGGACCGAGTTCTCTGGTTAATAACAAAGGAAAAGACAAATCATTTGTAGAACAAAGCATGTCTTGCATCTCTGGAGGGGAAGACACTGTTTGTGACCCCTCTTCTGACAGCTGCTTTCCTACACAGGGTAATTGAGTGTCTCTCCTATTCTATCAGGTCCCTTCCTTAAAAATAGTGATGAAAATAGATTTGCTGGAGGGCAGGATGACATTTATATGGACTAGAGGCATTTTCTTGTTCATTTTGTTTGGGGAGTAACCTTTTGGAAAGGGCAGATTTAATTTAGGGAACACTTCATTAAGTGGGAACTGATCACTGGAAGGAATATTTTGTAATGAAAATGCCATTCCCACAGAAGGGCGTGCTCCACCCTACAAAATCTGACAGTTCAGGGAACTGACAATTTGGGGAGGTGGAGCAAACTTCTTTGAGTTGGTGGTTCTTGGACTTCTTTTCTCTCTTGCTGCTTTTGCCTGTTTTGATCTTGAATAATCAGTGGTGCAGCAGTAACTACTTTCGGACTGCTGGAAACTTCTGATAAAGTATCCACGATTAGGGTCGCATAGAGACACTTTTAGTGCCGGTCCATTGTTGAGTATGTTCTAAGAGTGGTTGATCTTCCCCACAGTCCACAAAAATCACCCTCTAGTCATTAGAATTATTTTGAGCTCTTTAAGGATTTGTTGTAGGCTGCGTCTCCCAGGAAAATCCAAAGTGTAGCAGAATACTTCAAGGAAGAGAATTGACTGGATTACCTTGGTAGAGCCCAGGGGATGCACATGGAGACACAAGTGTTTTTTTCTCCTTGCTCCTCATACTGTCAAAGTGCAAAGGTGATTTTCGGTGACACTTGGGTTGTCTTTGGCAAGTTCTTTTGCACAGTGAGGTTTTCCTTATAGTTTCTCTTCCTGCCCTTGTTCTCGGAGAATCTTTCAACAGATTCCTCTCTGCCACTGAATCTCAAAGAGATATTTGAAGGCAGGTTCTCAGATATCTTTATTCTTTCTCCATGATCTCCCAGTTTCTGTCCAGGTACCAAGGGCGAGTCCACAGTCCTTTGGCACAGCATCAAGCCCAGGAATGTGAGTTCTTCAGAATTCTACTCTCAATCAGCATGCCAATCTATAAAGAGCTTCCTTAAAGTGTGTGCAGTATATTAGCACCGTCCCTGTTTTAGTGAAGTATTTCCTGAACTGGGACAACCTACCTAGTATATTCAAAATGTGATAGGTTTTCTAACAAAACACTCTGCTATGGTACATTGAAGCATGGTAGTTTTAAAGCATTTATAGGTCAGAATCACCCTGGACATAAGCTTTTATATTTCTCTATGAATTAAAATATTTAAAAAAAAATAAATCAATTGCTCAGGGCATGTTTTAACAAATTATTGTAGGCATAAGTTACAACTTTCCTATCCTTTGAATTTGCAGAGAATTAAAAAAATCTCAGAGCAAGGGAGGGACTCTTATGTGCTATTTGCAGGAGGGTAAATTGTATGATTCTTTTGAAGGGCAATTTGCCAAAGTACATCAGGAACATTAAATATATTAACACCCTCTGACCTAGTAATTCTATTTCCAGGAATCTATTCTAAGCAAATAATCCAGCGTAGATAGCTATTTTACACAGATTGTTTTATTTAAGCATTACCTGCAATCATGATAAAAGGAAAAGGAAGCTACAAAATGCTCCAAATAGGAGAATATTAGGTTAAATGTTGTAGACGTGTATTAGGTGACGTTAGTAAAGAAAGGTTAATGGTACAAAGAAAATGCTTATTGACAAGTGAAAGGCAAAATGCAGAGTATAAAATTCTATGAGTATTGTGACCTGAACTCTGTAAAATATATATGCGTAGGTGAGGAGACCTCGTGTCGAAGTGTTTATTGTTGATGATCCTTTGATGTTGAAGTTGCAGACCATTTCCTTCCTCCTTCTTCTACTTTTTTGTGTTATATAAAAGAATTTTAAAAGCATTCTAAATAGTAATCATACATTGGCTTAAGTTGTGTGTGTGAGTGTGGATAGATAAAGACTTTTTTTTTAGAAAAATAAAATATGTCTAGCAAGAAGGATGGAACAAAGAAAGAGCTGGGCTAAGTTCACATTTTTTCAAACCAACTTGTGCTTCTAAAATAAAATCCTGCCTCTCCACACACTAGGTTCCTGGAAGCTGACCAAAATCTGCTCAGTAATATTAATTCCACTTAAAAAAGGGAAGAGAGCATATTGAGCTACATGCGCTTATGGTCTGGGTGCTTGGAAAGAATCAGTTGGTGAGTACCAAAGTGATGTCGGCATGTTTCTATTTGCATTTTGAAAACTGACAGATAATTGAAAGGAACCGGGGAAGGAAATTTCTCGAAGGGAGCCCACTGAGAAGGCAGCAGAGCGCTGCCTGTGGAGGTGCCCAGGTGGCCCGAGACTGGATGCAGAATGATCTAGAACTGCACGCCTCTGTAGTTATGTGTGGGTTCTCCATCTGTTTTCTGGGACTGGGAAGACCTCTGCCTTGTCCTGCAGCTAGGGCATAGTGCCCTAGATTCAGAACTGTCTCATTTTCTGCAAAATCGCTGACACCTTACGCACAGGAAATTATCAAGGCAGTGATCCATCCTGGTGCCTTTTAAAGCGCCCACAGAAAACAATCATGATACACACTTTAAAAATCAATTTATTAGATTTTTGATTAGAAATGATAATAGTAGTGCTGACTTTACCTTCAGCAAATTCTCAATGTGCATATTTTGGATAATCGTGATGATTAAACAGTGCTTTAACGGTTGCAAACACACCCAAAAGATGTACTCTGGCAGAGTTAAAAGTGGAGTCATCGAGAAGAGCAAAGAGTGGATTTGTTTCTAATTTTTCAGGAAAGGAGAGGGGATAAAGATACCTTGTGGAGGGAAGGAGAAAAGAAGGAATTAACAGAGAAAGGGGAGGAGGGAGATGGAACAGAGGAAAAGAAGAATCAAAAGAAACTTTGGTAACAATACCATGCACTTTTTGTTGGCACTGTGTAAATCGAAAATAAAATTCGGATGTGAAAGTATAAATCTGAATTTACCACTGCACTGTCCCCTCGGGGCAGGGGTGAGGGTGCTGGCAAACTGAATTTATCTGAGAACATTGGTTTCATGTCTGTGTTCTTTAGATTCCAGCTTCCCACAAAATGTATTTATTTAACAAATGTCACCCAAAACAGCTTGGTAGCAGATGAGGTTTATTTGATGGCAGTAAAACAGGTGAAACATTCCCTACATTTTTCGTCTCTGTTTATGTTTCTATCAAAAAGAGAAAAAAATCGAGCTACTTACAGCTCTTTATGCTCTCAAACAGAGTTGTGGCAAGTATCGGAAACACAGCACAGATTTTGCTTAGTAACTGGCTTGGAAAATACAAATCTCTGTATTTTCTCAAAGCAATTTATGATTTTTCTGCCTAGAGGACAGGATCCTCCAATCCAGACGCTACTTCATTTTATTTTTATTTTATTTCTTTATTTTGAATGCTTTCTTTTCATGAGTTGCAGTCTCAATCTGGCCCTGTGCTGAGTTCCTTTAGGTCTGTGTTCTCTCCCCGTCTTAGCTTTACTAGGCTTCCGAATGCCCTCTCAGAGAGGGAGAAAAAGCAGCCGTGTCTTCTTCGGCCCTTTCATCTGTAACCTTTCTCCAAGTGAATGCTAATTGAAAAAGAAAGAACACCACTAATCTTGGAATTTAAATGCATTTAACAAAACCAATCTCACTCTAAATTGTTGTTTCGCCGTTCCCTTTTCCCTAACAGATGTCGAGAAGCTGCAATTCCTGTTAAGAGCACTGGTCTGTTTACTCCGCACGAAACTTCAGCCCCAGCCTGCATCAATCTAAATGCGTTTCGAGACGTCAGGCCCCCGAAAAGTGCAGACGGGTAGTCGGTTATTTTTAAATGTAATCTTCACATAAAAGAATCACAGCATTTTCCCTTTCACTTTGTCATCCCTTCTCTTCTTTAACGATGGCATCAAGGATAGGAATAGAAGGGGATTTTTATGACCCGTTTCATTTAAGATGCTTTCAGTGTGAGCTGCTACTGGCTTTGTGGTGGGGCGGGAGAAATTATTAGTTGGGTTTATGAAGTTGATCAGGAAAGAATGCGCTGTCCAATGCTCTAGCCCAAATGTGAGGCATTTGGATGGGAGCTACGGGTTCTGGACGGTTCTGCTGGGCAGGGAGCAGGAGAGAGCGGGGCCGAGGAGAAGGGGCCAGGGCTGGGCTCCCTGACATAGTACTGGCCCATGGATGGAAGCAAGATGAACTCTGCTTCCACATGTGAATCTAGACAGGCCCTGCATTTGCTTGGCCTGAACCTCAGAGTCTCTTATCGTGGTTGTCATTTGTTTAAAAGCACTCGCTTAGCACTTGGCATGTCGCGTACATATACTGCACACCCAAGCTGTGTGATTTTGCGGAGCCGTGTCTGTACCAGGTTGCAGGGCCCCTGTCATCTTGCCAGGATCGAGCTGCAGAATTTGGAAAGATGTGTTTTCAGAAATCTCTGCATCCTGACATGTTCTTCCTTCCCAGGTCACTGTCTCCCTTACTAATTTATTAAGGATGAGGGAAGAGAAAATGTGCAGACATGGTAGGTACATCCACTCAAAACTGGGAAAGGATCCCGTGTGTGGAGCCCAGGAGGGACTTGTGCTTACATCGAGCACCCGGTGACATGCTGGCACAACAGAGGCACTGCATGATCTCCTCCCCTCTGCACGGTATCTGCGTGTCTGGGCTTGCATCGGACCCATTTTCTAGGTAAAAAAACAGACTCTGAAAGGCTGATCTGACCCCAAGTCTAGTCTGTTAAAGAGACCAGGTAGACCTGAAGCTTATGCCCTATTTGCCAATCCATGTAGGCTTCTTGTGCTTTCTCTTTTCCCTCTTTAAAAAAGTCTTGTAGAGATATTTAAATATATGTTAAGTCTCCCATTGCCTGGGAAGCATCCAGAGGGCAGAAGCTTATCCTGATTCAGGCTCCTGTGGTCCCAGGACTCGTGCGCTCTGGCTCCCTGCATACGAGCTGCTGAGCGATGAATTGTGGGGTTGCTGAGGGCCCTCATGGCAACAGTGGCAGCCTCCGTGTGTCGTGCTCAGCACATGCTAGTCTTGCTGACTTGGAATAGAAAAATGCCCCATCCAGGGGTATTTGTGGCCCCCAAGCCAACTAGTCTGTCTGCTTTAGCTGGAGAGTTGATTTCCCTCATATGTATGAAGCCACTTCTGTGCTTTTGAGTCTGGCTGAGTTTCTGTCTTTGGGTGGGAACAGGGCTAAGTGTGGGGGCAGCAGCACAGGGTGGGCCAGGCCCGGATGCTGGACTCTGGCAGGTCCAGTTCTGGACTGACCTCTCGAGCAGCTCCAGAAAAAGTACCTTGAGTGCCAGCTGAAGGTAGCAGTTGTCCTCTTGGACAGGGTGGTGGCTTGTCTTGCAAATGTGTTAGATTAGACTGGAACGCTTTCCAGGTTTGGCTCCTACTGTGGTGCTGTGAGCTTTCCTATCTCCAGGTTTGCCCTATCTCTGATTTGTTTTCTACTCCTCTTTGTCTCTCTGTTGAGTTTTTGGCCTCTCTCCCTTCTACCTACTTGTTTCTGGCCCTAGCTCCTTTTCTCCTCCTTCTGCCTTTGTCTTCCTTTCCTGTCTCTCCTTTTTCCCTCTGTTATTTGCAAATCCTTTCCCAAGCCAAGCCCTTAGTGAGGAGTAGTGAGGAAGCAGCATCCCATCATGGGGTGAAGGAAGCATTTTCCTGTGTCCAGGAAGGACCACGGCCCCTTCCGAGGATGCCAGGATGAGGCCCGTGTGGCTCAGATACTCCATCCAGTGCAGAGTGCTGGCTGGTTCCATGCACTCCCATAAGCTTCCACGCTGAGTGTCCTAGGTGAAATGCCTAGCCCTGTGTACTTGGTGATGCTGAGGGAGGGGTATAGTGGGATGGTCTCTCTGTGTGTACAGCCCAGGTGCTCTGGGGGACTATAGCTCTGTCCTGTGAGCTTCTTGACGGTAGAAGTCACAGGCAGTCAGAGAGACTTAAAATCATAAGATTATTCAGACTAATCCTTCCTTCCATGCAGGAAGAAACCAAATCTCACAGAGTTCAAGAGACTCCCAGACTCACAGAAAAATATAAAACAAAATAAAAGAGGAAAAATCCACATCTCTTGATTTTCAACTTTTTTTCGCCCTATACTGACTATTTCATAGAAAGGGAAAAAGGAAGAAGATCGGACCAGAGGAGAAGGAAGAATGAAGTCAGAACTGTGGTCCCGAAGGAGTGAACTTCCTGAGCAATCCATGGGCTGAACTACATGCACTAAAATGGGAATTAAAAGGCCATTATGACCCCAGCACTCTGGGAGGCTGAGGCAGGAGGATGGCAAGTTCAAGCCCAGCCTGGGCAACTTAACAATTTGGCGAGGTTTTAACTAAAAAAAAGGTGCTGGTATGTAATTCAGTGCAAAGGCCCTGGGTTCAATCCATAGTACAACCACTATCACCATCAAAAAAGAAGAAGAAAAAGAAGAAGGTGAAGAAGGGGAAGAAGGTGAAGAAGAAGGAGAAGGAGGAGGAGGAGGAGGAGGAGAAGGAGAAAGAATGAAGGACAAATTTCCCAGCTACAATATCCTTTATCTTCACAGCAGTAGTTCATAGCTCTACTTACTTTAGAGGATCCAGATTTAAGCAGGCTGAGGCAGGGGGAATCAATGTGAGCTTGAGACCAGGCCGGGCTATAAAGTGAGTTCAAGACCAGCCTGACCTGCATAATGAAACCTTGTCTCCAAAACAACAGCAACAAAAACTCCAGATTTAAACTTCACCCACATCTGAGGGTCCCTGCCTCATAGTCCAGAATTTTTAAGCCTGAGTGGTCAGTTCACCCAATTAGAGTCTGGGTTATCCATCACGAGAGAGAGACACAAACTGAGTTTAGTGGTGAAAAACATGAACTTTGAAATCGGACCCACTTTTCTTACATTCTGTTTATTTACCTCTCTGCCAATGTCTATGCTTCTCAGCCCTAGGTAGTGAATCTGAACTTTAGCTTTCTCACCCGTCCGTGGGAATTATTAGGAGGCTGGCATCGCAGAAGTGGCAGAAGTGTGGCTAGAAAGGTATCCCTCCCCACACTGGAGGAGACGGGTCCCCAGGCGGCCCAGGCAAGAGAAAGGCGTGGCGGGCACCTGCCTTTCTTCAGTGTGGAGCCGAGTTCTGAAGGTGGCGAGCTGAGCAGATAAAGGAGAATGAAAGGATCTTCCCACATCTGTAATTTCCTTCTCTTCGTTTAGCAGACTCAAACTGAGCCCCCACTAAGATTGAGTCATGCTTCCTGGGCTTGAAACCGTCAGAATGCTTGAGAAAACAACAACACAGAAACTATTACCAGTGGGTGCAGAAACAAGCCAGTTTTTAATGAGGGAAAAACAATGCCTGGCGGAGCGAGATCACGTCCCCCAGTGGCTGGTGCTCCCACGCGGACCCCTGAGCAGTGTCCCGAGTGTGGGAGAAAAGAAGAGCGATGGATGGATGGGGCTGTGCTCAGGGAAATGCACACAGTGCCTACTGAGGGGGCGGATCTGCAGCCTTCCAAGAAAAGATGAAATGAGGAATGGGAGGTGAGTTGGTCCCAGGAATTCAGATCAATCCACATGGCCCACACGGAGCAGAGAATGAAGAAAGGAATCCTCTGCCATGGCAGGGCCTTCTAAAGGGTCGGATGTGATGATTACAGGGGGGCCTGCATCACTATTTGGTTGCTCAAGAGCCCGGTCCCCTTGGGCAGAATTTGCAGAGCCGCTGCAAGCATGTTGTGACTGGGACTCAGATTTGGTATGAACAAAGCCAAACGGAGAACCAGGGTTGTCTGGACCCTAGCCTTTTTGCCTTTCCTTTCCCTGGAGGGGAGACATCCTCTGCCCTAGGCCTTGGGTTTGAAGGCAGCCCCCACACAGCATCCTGCCCTCTGTGCTACTCCATCATCTGTGACGTTATACTTGGGGGCCTCCTCCACCCGCAGTGGCCAGTCCTCAGAGTCCACTGCAGGTGTTCCCTGTCCCTAGCCCAGTGGCTCCCTTTGTGTGGGATCTGCATGGTAGGGAATCCTTTCCTGTTCTAACTTCCTCTTCCTCTAGGGGTTTGCTTCTCTGGCCCAGCCTACCCTCCTGAGCCACAGGGCTCCTGGTGACATGACAGGACAAGTCTCACATCTCTGTTTTGTGCCATGGGCCAGCCCAGTGTTGTACTGTGGTCACCACCTGGCATGCATGTGTCACTGGACCACAGCATGCCCTGGTGGAGGTGAAATCATGCTGGCTGGGCCCTGTTTTGTGTGCTGCGAATCAGACTGGGACTCTGGCTCAGACACCTCCCAGAAGTGACCTGGGCCCAGTCACTTAATTTCTGCCTTCCAGTATGTTGTGAAGATCAGATGAGTTCTGTGGCAGAGTAGAACAAAGGCCTGTACCTTGTCAGTGGTCCTACAGATTGGCTCTGACTTGAGAAAGACTTGAGCAAGAATCCTGGGACAGTCCAGTCCCTGCCCCTACACAGGGAAGGACCCATGTTTAGAGAGGCAGAAAGAGCCCAAGCCAGGTCAGTTTCATGATAGGGACTAAGATATGACCCCTGATTCTGTGACTCTCTGTGACATTGAATACTGGAGAGAAAGAGAAAGAGAGAGAGAGAGACAGAGAGAGAGACAGAAAGGAATGGGGAAAGTAGACGACGCCAGCCTGTTTCCAAATCTGAGCAGATTTCTAATTAGGATAACATTCAGCTATTCTAGGAGGAGGTAGAAGAAAGGAGTCACTAGTCTCTGGGCCCGCTCAGAAGCACACGGTGGCAGAAGGTAATCAAACTGCCTTGAACCTCTGCAACGGCTTGGCTCTGAGTCGGGCACAAGCTATCTTTGTTTCCCTATCTTTTCCCGAAGCCTTTAGCAATTGCTAACAATCCTATTTACTCTGTGTACCAGACAAACACAGTTACCGTTGCCATCTCACTATTTTTATCTAATATTGAAATTTCTCTCCCTAAGAGCAGCCCTGAATATATTATGATATCTACTGAATAAATGATGTGCGTAATATACTGTGCAGAGAGATGGTATTTATGAAGCTCAGGACTAACTGAAATGAACGAATCATTCAGTTCTCCTTTGAAAGGAAATTCAATTGGATAAATTTTCAAGAAAGCAAAGACTTTTTTAAAAAAAAAATAACTCCATGCAAACTTTTGGATTCAAGGCCAATTTCTCCCTCCCCCTTGGCAGGACAGACTGCCCTGCCATTTCTACCATATTTTCTCTGCAGAAATTGAGATTGTCTCCCTGTTCCAATGTGAGGCATGTTCTATTAGTAGCATCATCGCTGTCATTTTTAAGTATAATGATATGTCAAGCACATTTAATAGTGTTTGAGACACTACAAATCATTTTCTCCAAATGTTTCTGAGTCACAGGGGTCTGAAGCCTTCCCACTCTGCAGAGGAGGAGGCTCTGCTACATGAGCAGCACTAAGAAGCAAATTGCTGATACTTCAAAGGCTTTGCCAGTTGTATTAAGAACTTTTAAGCACGTGTATTGCCAAGTAATTGTGCCCTGCCCTTGACACTTGTGTAGAGCAGCCATAGCAATGGTGGTAGTGATATGAGTAGTAGTGAAACTGTTCTCTGCTTATTGGAACAGTTTACAAAGCTCCATCTGAAACTCACACTCTCCAAAGATGCCCTGGGGAACTGAGTCCCAGAAAGGAAGAGTGGATGAATTGTGCAGTCTCATTAGAGATAAATGTGGAACTAGGGTTCAGAGCAGGATGTGTACCCCTCTGATTACAAATCTAGTGATGAGTCCTCATAGCATGTGCTGCTGACCTGCCTGTCCTCCTGGGAGCCTGACCCCTGCACATCTGAATTTAGAAACACAACCTATTTGCTTTCACACAATTGCAAGTCAGAAGTGCTTTCTGTATGTCCTCATCCTGAGACCTTGCCTTCACCTTCTCTCTTCCCTTAAATATAGAAGAAAGAATCCTAGAGTTGGAAGAGTTGCAACCATAACAACAAAACAACAGACCCTCAGAGATTTTTCTCAACAAACCTCTTAATTTTGTAACCACGGAAAGCAATTTTGCAGATGATGGTCAGGAAGGTGAAATAATTTCACCTTAGAACCACCATAGCTAACCAGTGACACACTAAAGACCAAGACTGAGACTTGGCCCCTTCTTTTATTCAATATGCCCTTCTCATTGTGGCACAAGGCTATTTCGTAGTGAGACTTCAACCTATTAAGACAAAGTAGCTCATCCTATAAATCTCAGGCCTTCTGTCTAACTGCTGGAGCTATCAACCTTCCCACACTCCAATTCTATCCCTTGTAGGATAGTCCCTAGAGGATTAGCAAAACTGGGCAAAAAAAACTCTAGTTTTCTAGGGCCTGCTGATAAGCACACTCAAGACCACATCCCCTGAGGCAAGTGTCCTTTGTGTGTTGTCATGGTTAATCTAGAGTGTCTGACATGATTGGATGGAAAAACGACCATGACATGTGTGACAGCAAACTGAGGGAGGAGACTCGCCTTGAATGTGTGGCATTATCCAATAGGCTGCAGACACAAAGAAACAAAGGCAGGATTAGGAAACTCTCCTGCGTAGCTCCTCTCCTGCCCACTCCATGCCCTTCCGCCACAATGGCTCTTCCACCATCATGGCCCATCTGCCATGATGTTTTTGCCACCGCACAGACCTACAGTAGTGGATCCAGCCAACCATGGACTGAACTCTGAAATTGTGAGCCAAAGTAAACCTTTCCCTGTTGAAGTTTGTTTTTTTCTTTTCTTTCTTTTCAGATGTTTCATCAGCGTGGTAGAAAGCTGACAAACAGGCAAGTACAAGCAGATGGATACAGAGAAGGTCAAATAAGTCGGGTAACTTCAACTTCCAAAAGTTTCTTTATAACAGAATTTGCTGACACATTTGAAGGGTTAAAGTGCACAAGAAGTAGCCAGGAGGAACAGAATATGAAGTAGTTCTCAATGTATTTGTTTATAGATCCATTTATTCATAATGACTACCTTGTGTGGCCAAGGATCTGTAGTTCATACTGCAGATGATATTTTCGACAAGGGGGTGGTCAACGCTTTATGATCTGCAGCCCAAATCCATTTTGCAGGTGAAATTTTATTGCAAGCACAAACATGCACGTTTGTTGATGTATTATTTGGCTGCTTTTACATCGTAACAGCAGAAATGAAGAGTTGCAACAGAAACTACTGAACCTACAATTTCAAAATTATTTGCCTTGTAGTCTTTTACAGCAAACGTGTGCAGCCCGCTAGAGGATAGTACAATGGGCTTCTTCTTACTTTTTATAACAAACTTACAGTCTCAGTGTTAATTACAAATGTTAGAGCCAAAATGCCCCCCACCTTTTAAAATGGTATACAGGGTCTAGCCATTGAGATAGATGGGTGTTGGGATACATTTCTAGAGTTGTAAATTAGGATTCATCAGGTTTCTATTCACAGATACCTTGCCAGTGAATGTCATCTCCACATGATGTTTATAATCCCTGAGATCGTAGAAAGGGACAGTTCAGGGTTAGGGCAATCACACCAGCTGGATCATGGCCTCATCCATTGGGTGCTGGGTGGAAGAAAGTGGGATGGAGATGCTGTGTCCCATTGCCAGCTATACTCAAACTAAAGGCCCATTCTGAGTTTTCTGGTGAAGAGGAACAGCCACTGAGCCTCTGTCTCTGTCTTCCAGGAGTTCCTACAGGCCTTCCCAAATTCCTGTTTGCTATAGACTTAAATTTAGCCTTACATTCATTAATATTTTTTTCTTTTGTTGCAGATTGGTTTCCAGTGAACTGAATATTAAAAAGATATTACAGAGAGAAACAATGCGCCTGGTTGATTGTTTCTTCCCCAAACAGATACCATGATGAGCGAACACTTTCATTTACATAAACAATCAGTCGAAAGGCCCAGGCTGCGTATGAGCATTCATATCTGATGACATCTTGATTGTAAACATCAATAACAATATTTTTATTCTGTGTAATAAACATCATCATACAGGGTGTTTTAGGTAAATGGGCCCTCAGTGGTGGGGAGGAGGAGAAGGAGGTGACCAGAAAAATCAAGGGGTGTGCTCAGGAGAGGAAGAGAGGTAACCTTGCATGTTCAAGAAGTACAATAATGGCTTTTGCCAAGGCCCTGTTGGCATTTACCAGAAAGGCTTTTGATTCACAGCACATGTGGATGAAGTGTGTCAGAGCAGAGCAATTCCAATTACTCTCCAAGCCTATGTAAAGATGTGAATGCACCCTGCATGGCCCTTGGTGAGCTTATGGTCTGCTAGGTGATAAGGACACCCATGGATAGGCCATGGCAGCCCTGCTTGAGCAGTGTCAGTTCCAAGAAGATGTTTCCTTGAGGTTCTTCCAATGTAGCCACTATAAAATCCTGTGAGTCTGGTTATATTCATTTGTTTCATCTTTTGGTTGTTTTCAAATTTCCCCTTTTGTAATTTTATATTCTTTTATCCATGTATGCCTTAGCTCCAGGGCCTCTCTAGTATTTAATCCATAGGTTGCTGAATTTTTATCTCTGTTCACACTTAGTACCCACAACCTAGGTCAGAGAGTACTGTCTTCTTGCACTCCAAAAGGGGACTCTATTTTTAAATATGAATCTTGCATATACAAATTTTAAGCTCTAGAAGTTATCTTCTAAAAAGCAGACTAAGAAAGTTATATGGGGACCAAAGAAGAACTAAGCACTAAAAAGATTATGAGAGAGGTCAGCCTACTGGTATTGAGCACAGACTTCAGCGCAGACAGGCATGGATTTGAAAACTGCCACTACCATTCATAAGCTGTGTGTTCCTAGATAGCTCCTCCTACCCTTTTGAAACTCAATTTCCCATCTGCAAAACAGGGATGGCAATATTTAATTAGGAAGATAACAACTCTAAGATTAAATAACAGTTGCAAAGATCACAGGGGCAGGATATGCAGGGTAAGTCATCCAATATTTGACCCGCAATGTGAGCTGGATGCGTGCTTGTACGCATGAACTCTGGGAAGATGCGAAGATCACACTTGGTGGAAAGTTAACAGTTTGTGTAGTTTCTAAGTAATAGATTTACTTATCAGTAGAAAATAACATCCATACTGAAAAAGAAACACGTTGTTGATAAATGGCCACGCATTGTGGGATTCATGGTGAATGTATTTCAAATAAAAACGTGTCACTGAGACTGCTGAAGAAATGTGGGCTTTGCCTGTCTTTATGTGTTTTTGTTCCATGATTTCTTCTATGCTCTTTGTCACCTGGATCTTTGTCATTTCTCGGGAACAATGGATCTAAACCTCAGCAGTTCAGCATGAGCACCTGAGATTTCAATTTGTCTCCATGCAAGAATAGTGGACTCAGGGGAATTTGCTCTTTGGATGCTGTAAAGAACGATCTCCATAACTTTGTGCGCCTGCCAATTTGGCTAGGTCAAGTACCCAAATGTTAGATTCGATATTACTCTGGATGTTGCTGTGAAAGTGCTTTTTCGCAGT
The DNA here is from genome assembly GCF_000276665.1 of Chinchilla lanigera. NCBI lineage: Eukaryota > Metazoa > Chordata > Mammalia > Rodentia > Chinchillidae > Chinchilla > Chinchilla lanigera. The sequence goes on from NW_004955438.1 coordinate 19,243,198, forward strand.
TGTGGGGGTCACAGAAACATTTACATAAAAGGCCTTGGGGTAAATACCTCCCATAATGTGGATGGCCCAAGCTTGTCTAATTAGTTGAAGGCTTAAAGAGAAGAGCAGACTGACCCTCCCCGACTAAGAGCAACTCTAAAGCATTGCCCCTTCAGACATGCACCGCAGCATGGGCTCTGCCCTGACCTCTGGTCTGCAGATTTTGGACCTATGTGCTCCAGGACAGACACTTCCCAGATACTGACTCCTTCTCCCTCTTCAAGCGGAAAGCCAACCAGTGTGGAGAAGCTATGCCGCTCCTCTCTCCTTTTGTAAACTCCACAAATAAACTCTTGACAGAGCAGGACACCAGAGTTGGTGCAAAGGAAGAATGAAGCTCCTCCTGCTTTCTCTTCCTTTAATTCAAGTTTTATCCCCCTGGATAAGGATCATCAGAAATTGCTCAAATGCTTTGTGGCTTAGGGAGAAATTAGAATTGGAGAAAGACAGTGAATAAAAGAACACAGTTACAAAATAAGTTCTCTGGTTCTAGGTGTTTTCGCTTCCCACAACAATATCTGGATGTCCCTGCTAAGTGGAATTTGGCTATTTAGTAGCACGTGCAAGTATTTTGTCAAAGGTTGGAACTGTTTAGGGTTTTGGTTTTTTTAATTGATAAGTTTTTATTTTATTTAATTTATTAATTTTGTATTGTTTATTGGTAGCATTTAGATATACGTAATGATCATATTCATCATAGGGAATTTGTACTCCTACATGATGTATCTTGATTCCTTTTTTCCCCTCCATTCATCCCTCTTCCTCCATTTACAAAGCTTTGTTTCTGTTCTATTCTTCTTTTATCTTTTTTTCTTCTCCCTTCTCCCTTCCCCCTCAGTTTCTCTTTCTTTCTGAATAATTTCTTCCTATTTTACCATATCTACTGTACATTTTGGTCCTTATTTACTCTATGTTTCTCACACAAGTGAGCCAATGCAATATTTATGCATGTGTCCAATTTATTTCATGTAAGAGTATGATCTCAAGATGCATCCATTTATCTAGAAATGTCTCAAGTTTATTCTTCATGTCTTAGTAGTACTCCACTGTATCTATACAAAATCACATCTTTTTAATCCATTCCTTAGCTGATGGGCTTTCAGGTTGCTTCCAAGATTTGGGGCATCTTGGATGAATATACACTTCTCAGATGAAGAAATACAAATGGCTAATAAATATATGAAAAATATTCACATTATTGCTCATTTCAGAGATGCAAATTAAAGAAATGCTCTGATTCCACCTCACTCCAGAAAAAATGACTGTTATCAAGAAATCAGCCAATAACAAATGCTGGCTGGGCTGTGGGAAAAAAGGAGCCCTTCTCCACTGTTGGTGGGTGTGTGGACTGATGCAACCACTATGGAAATCAGTGTGGTGATTATTCAAAAAACTAGGATTAGAGGTCCCATTTGATCCAGTTATTCCCCTTCTGAGGTATCTTCCCTCTTTTTGTGCTTTTAATCATGAAGAAAGGAGTAGGCTTGTCAGTATCCCTGGACCTCAGAAAAGTGAGTTGTTAGGACCAGTCTGCTAAAATTAAAAACCTTAGTGGCTGTCACTGAAACAACAGGAGAAAAATACACTTTTTTTTCCTCTCTTTTTTCAGGATCTAACTTTTGTATTTTCCTGATAAACAACTAGAATCTGACATTTCTCTGCATTTATCCTGCAAAACAAATGCTGATAATCATATAGCACCTAAGGTCTTCGAGACACATTCACTTGCACACTTTCTATCCATGCGCTCTTAGCTCATACCGGAGATTTTGTACAGATTTTCAGTGTTCAGTTGGAGGGACTGGAGCCCAGAGCTTGACATTGGCTGGCTTCTTCAACTCCGGTGGTTGATCAGGGTCAAACACCAAGGAGGGCACCGCGCCTGTGCGTTGTGTGTGACAACAAGCTGGTGCTTAATGGGTACCCATTTAGTAACCACTCTGAGGGCCAGCTCCCTGCCTGCTGCCATCCCTCTCCAACTGTAGAGTGAAATCCAGGGAAGGGAGACCTTGATGAGGTAAGGCCACACCACCCAGACTCATCAGCTGAGGGCTCGCAAAGGGTCACAGGATAAGAAAGAAGCGAAGGCATCTTCTGTTTGGCCCGACCCACTCCCTGACCTGTACTGACTATGAGATCTTGCCCAGTGTGCTGCTTCTCTCTGGTTCCAGGTTCCCCATCTGTAGGCAAGAAGAGCCATAGCCACATGGCAGCATGAGGATGATATTAAATGGGGAGACATGTGCAAATGTAAAGGAATTACAGTCAAGCATACAGTGGGTACATCATGAGGGCTGACCTTCTTTCTCCCCGCTCTGGAATGGGTTGACTTTGCTTTACCACATTAAGATTGCTGGACAGATCTGGACAGTGAGAAGTCTGCAGAGACGGAGGCTTTAGGAGATGGGAAGATGGCCCGATCTCTTCTCTGTCCTTTGCACATGCAACTGGGGTACACCCTCTGTTTGGAGCCATGTGGTGCTATGTGTCTTCCCCTGTAGGCCTTCCTGCTCTTCCTTCTCTGGCCTGGTGAAGGAAAGCATGGTGATTCTGAAAGCCACCCTTCCACTCCTTAAGTAAGAATGAACTTCAGTTATGTTCATTCAGTGAGGCATAGGATTTCTTTTCTCTCTTGCCTTATCAAACATTCATCCACTCAGTATGGACGATTAACTTTGTAAAAGCTCACCTGCTTAGATAGACCCATCCCCCACCAGACATTCACGCACACATACACACACACATGCACAGCAGAAATTTAGCATTTGGGGGTGCCATAAACATTTGATTGACTGAATATTTGAGTTTTCTTCTGATTCTCAGCATCTGCCTACATAACATATAAAGTCAAGGATTTAAATTTTATATTTAGAAAGACTTTCAGAGACCAATTGAGAATCCCCTTCTACAACTGTTCCCCTCCATCAACATTTTCACTTTCTTTGGTTCCATTTACCCACAGACAACTGTGGTCTGAAAATACTAATGTTTGTCTGGACTCATTTAAGAAACAATGACCACATTCAAATAACTTTATAGTAGATGGCTATAGTTACTTTGCTGTTCGATATCATTAATCTCTTTTTTATAGGTTTCTGTATAAAGGGAAAAAAGAATCTGTTGTAGGCTCTGGTACAGTCTGCAGGTCCAGGGATCTTGGACCAGTTCCTGAACTTAGCCCTGTGTATGAAGAGACCACAGTATGGATGTCTCAAAGCTGATCACCTCCTTGACCTTCTCCGGTGACATAATACCCTTTGTCTCTCATGGAAACTCATGGTCAGGTGGCCCTCGGTGTCCTTGTGTTGGGTTGCAGGTCAGGATGGGCGTGTGCTGCCCCTCTAGCATGTCATCATGATGCCTCCCTCTGAGGAACCTGGAAGCAGACTGTTTTTCCCTGGGAGAACCCCTTCAGTAAGTGAAAGCATAGCTATTTCTGCTACACACTTTGTTTGGTAAATGCACATTATCTCCAGGTGGTTGACATATTAAGGGACAATTTGGGTATTCCACAAATTTTGCATTTGTTTACATGCAATTTCCTCCATAAGAGATTCTAAGTGAAAATGTCAAACTGCACCCAGGGCCACCAGGGATGTTCATTGTCTCCTCTGGTTACCAGTCACTGTCCTCTTTCTACAGAGGGTAACACACAAGCTTCAGCTCCTCCCTGTCCTCTCCACTGCAAGCGATGAGATGAGACATTTTCTAGGCACAGGGCCATGTTTCATGTAGTATAAGTTTCTTAACTACTTAACTTGTGTGAACACTGTGCTTCCTTTTCTATTAGGTCATCCTTATTTTTAAATGCCAATAATGATGTTTTTTAAATGTTATACCTAAGTTCCTCCATCATTCCTGTTAGGTCTTTGCTAAGTTGTTCAAATTGAATTTGAACTTGTGATTTCCTGCCCCAGCCTCCCAGCAAATCCCCTTTGCTGGGATTATATGTCTACACCACCACATCTGGCTTTCCCTAAGGCAGTGATGAAGAGCATTTTAGAGCTTTCGATGTTACCGGTAGACTCATACAGCATGCATGCCATACACTGGCCATCACCGCCCGATGGTATTGATGGTATCATTTTGCCAAGCAAGTGATTTTCAGGAACATGCTTAACGAAAGATTCAGCCATAGAGCTTGTGTCTTCTCTGGCGTGGGGATGGGAAGGGGTGCTTTTGCCATAAATATGTCTTTTATAAAGGCATCAGTCATGAACAAACACATTGAGTCCCCACTGTCTCTGAGCTTACAGATAAAAGATATACTGGCCTCCCAGTTCTCCCAGGAGGGAGGACAAACTGGCACACAAAGGAAGGAGCAACTGGAAATAGGAAAAGAAAGAATTCAGGTTAGGTGGTCACCTGCACCCGGGTCTATAGCAGGTCACTGAGAAGCTTTAAATCAATTTGACCCACTGAAGCCCCTTGGGTGAGCTTTCCTCCTGCTGATTTGGAACTTTAAGCCTCTTCCCAAAAGCTAGAACTCAAATCCAATTGCTCTCTGCCTTTCCCAGTATACTACGATTTCGCCCAGTTCACCCAGCGCTCACTGAATTCAGCAACAGCTGTGTTCTTGATACTCCAGTCTTTGCATGAGGCCCACAGAGTAGCTGGAGATGTGAAAGTTGAAATCGCAAATAAAAGTAGGTGAGATTTGCCTGACCAGCAAGGATGAAAAGAGAAAAGCAAGTACACAGATTATTAACAAGTATCATTTGCTTTCAACCTCTAGAACTCATGAAGTTTGCATAACTCACGCAATCACGCAGTGGCACATTTGTACAACTAGCTCTCACATGGAAGCGATGAGCTCTAGTCTCCTGTTTATGAAATGCAAGGGTGACCTGCAAGCTACTTCTCAAGTAGGGTCTGAGAGATCATTACAGGCCGGAAATGGCCTTACAGTGAAGTTGTAGGCATTTGGTGCCTGTGCGGAGACAAAAAGCTGTAACTGCAGCCAGAAAGGCAGTAAAAACAGACCATTCATCCTGTTTCTACGACTCGTATTCATCACTGCAGACAACCAGGTAATTCAATTATCTGTGGCCTTGGAAGTCTGTGTCATGTGGTTTATGCGTCCTTCCTTGTTTCTCTGTTGTACTGTCAGGCCTGAGGTTGGTGGCCCTGGGCTGGCTGGAGGAGGGAGAGCCCAGGGGGTGCTTGGGTGTATGTGTGTAGGGGGGTCTGTGAAGAAGAATCTGTGTTATTTACTCTGAAAGTGATGACAATGATTTCGTGGTCCAGAATGCATTGTTCCTTGGAGCCCCCAGTAAGAATAACATCATTCACTTTTATAGCAGCACATTTTATACAAACTCTTTTGTTGGTGGAGAAAAATGCCTCCTCTGACATGACCGCAACAGAAATCTCCTTGTGTTCTTCCTCTCTCTTGCTCCTAATATGCCCGTGCCATCTTGAAGAGGAGAAGAAATGTGTGGTATCCGGATGGTAATGAGGTGGTAGACTTTCTCTAACATCAGAATTTCAATAAGGGTGGAATTTGCCTCGGAAAAAGGACAGTGATCTTTTCACAAACACTGTCCTTTGTCCTGAGGCACACAAAATCCCCAAATCCCTAAAATATTTCATCTGAAGATAAGATAATTTTGTTCTAGCCTAAGCTGAAAAAGAAAGAAGGGGGAAAAGTCATCTATCAGATGCAGCCAGGAAAGTCCTGTTGCTTAGGGAGAAGGTAAATTAAAGGCTTCTATCTTATCTGTATTTCAATTAAAATCTTATTTTTGGTCCCCGGCAGTGCAACACATTGAAGTCTTTCCAAGTTTTTTTTTTTTTTTTAAAAAGCACCATTTCAGTAGGTGGATGTTAAAAAAATCTTTAATGGGCATGTTCAACATGTGATATAGGCTACTTTTCATGTGGGGGAGAAATGACATGAGCAATATTTTGAAAGAGATGTGAAGCTGACAAAGGTAGGGAGGGCAATGGATATATTACTGTGGTGAATTCTTCCTTGCAGCCTTTTTCTTTAAGGAGCCCTATTTGCATATGTGCAGCCCTATCTCTTATACTTAGAAAATCAGAGTTAAGTGGGGAGGAGAAAGCCAGGGAAAAGAGTTAGGAACTGTCGATGTCTGATCTCCTTATCAATATCCTTTTGGAACTCCGAGTTCAGGGTTGGGCTTATTTCCACAAAGGTGGTGAAAAGACAGAAATCAGTAGTCAAGTTTTAAGAATGTTCCCCAGGCAGGTAGTTTTTATGGAGAAAAATTTTGTGGAACCCAATGGATTGGACCCAGGGCTTTGTGATGAATGATACATTAAATAAGGCATTAAGAAATACATAAATCAATCAACAAGTCCAATGAAAAATGAGGGGATATAACCTAATTTTCAAGGCAAAACTAATACAAGTATAAAACACGGATTTCAAGTGACAGTAAATGGGCACTGTGTATGTCTCCAGGGTGGTGCTATCATTGAGGGTCAGGGGCAAGGGGAACCCAAGGGAGCTGGTGTAGGTTCTAATGCTAAAGCTGCTACAGAGGACCAGGACTGAGGTCACTCCGTTTCCTCCCTGAGGGACTCAGCTCTGATACTGCAGGTTTTGTGGCCATGTGGTCACATGTGTTGTGCCTGCTCAAACCTGCCACTGTGGCACAAAATGAATATTTAATATTCTTGTTAAAACACGTGGAAACAACTTTTAATGCACAGATTATATAAAAGCAGACTGGCCAGATTTGCCGGTTGTTCTCAAATGCTGGTTAGGATGAAGGTTTAGCATCATGAAGTAGTAAGATCTATAGCTAAGAGAATCAGGGAACACAGGGTCCAAATGAGAGTGCTTTGACTCTTTGCCTCGATTCCAAGAAGCCACATCCAAGTCTTTTGAGGTACTTAGGTGGTGTCTGGGGAGAGGGAAGCTGTGGACCATGTGCAGCTAGGAACAGTCATTCAAGGGAGGGCTGGGCTAGTCATAATTAACACTGTGAGTTGTCTTATTGAGCTAACATCTGCCGAGCACTTCTCTGAGCCACACTGTCCCACACAGATCTCTTGTTTGTAGGGCTTCCCATCAGTGGAACCGGGAAGGCATTATTCCTACCTTGCAAATGAAGAAGCTGAGCCCCAGTAAGTCAGCTAGCTTGCCAGAGGGGGCCCAGAGCTGGTGACCAGTGGATGCAGTGAATGCCAATGCATGTGGGTTGCAGTGGGAGATGTGCAAAGAAGTAAAGGTCTGGGTATCTGCAGCTGGATGGTCTGAGCTCACAGCAAGTCTTCTGCATCTGTCAGGGGCAGGAGTGACCTTCCTGACCTCTTTGAGGCTTGGTTCCCATGCCTGTGAAATAGAACAGTAATGGTCTGTATTTCCTAGGATGCGATGGGGGAGTAAGTGAATGTATGATCCATAGCTAGGGCCTGATAAGTATTGTCTAATCCTACCACTCACTGTACATCATCCTACATCTTCTCAAACCCAGTCATCCAGGAGCTTTTTTACATCCTTTGCTTTGTGCAACTCCTCTGTCTTTGACTCCTCTGGTCATTCTTGGCATCAGGATTTGTCAAATAAGGGCATGCTGCTGCATCCTTAAACATGAATTTCACCACATTGGAAACAGCCTTGAACAATCCCGAGGACTTTTCAACAGCTCCTGGGATTCTCCCTGGAGTCCTCGTGTCTTCCTGGCCTCCATTTGGTCTGGAAACAGAAGTGACATCTAGCATGGCTGATAGAATGCAGAACCAATGGGCCAGGAGGCACCTGGAAGGAGAGTTCCTCCTGGGCCTGCCTCCGAGGGCAACAGCAGGGCCATCATCCCAGGAGCCCCTCCTGTTCCTTTCACCTCGGGAGGGAGCCACAGTGTCTGCCAAGTTCAACACTGTCTCATCTCCTGGGAAAATCCCTGGTTATTCTAGGCAGTGAAATTCTTCAGGCTTAAGGATTTCATTTTCTTGATTTAAAAATCAAGATCAGAACCTACAGAGAATAATCCAAGTACTCTCATTCCAAAAAATTCAGAACTCCCCAATCTGTGGGATAAGGCTCTCATTTTTTTTTTTTTAACTGATGGTGATGGTCTTTCAAACTCTTATTTACCCAGGCACAGCAGAGATTCATCAGCCCGTGTTTCCATCTTTCAAGTGCTTTGGGAAGCACACTGTAAGAACACAGAGTGACCTAATCTCCAGTCACTGCTGTACAGCCAGCTAAGGCCAAGGATGTCTGGCAAGGCTGGTACAATGCCAGACAGTAGCCTTCATGCCGGAAGCAGTAGTTTGGTTTTAGCAAAATGTTATCATGAATGCAAAGTTTATTGATTTTGTCATGTTGACTGATGTAATTTGTGATTTCATTTCATTTTAGTTCACACTTAATTTTATATTTTACATTCTTAAGTGATTCTATAGTAAAATGTTTTGCAAAAAGAAAATGAAGAAGGAGAAAGAGGAAGAGGAAGAGGAGGAGAAGGAGAAGAGGAAGAAGAAGGACAGTTTAGTGTTTCTGAAACTGGGATCCAGCTTCCCATGGAAGTTGTGCTGAGAAGGCACAACTGAGTCACTCTGTGCCAAGGGACAGTCATGTCACAGTGGGCACCGGCATGGCCATTTGCAGAGCTGCAGGGGTGACGTGGCCCAGAAGATGGTGGCACAGTAGCTTTGGAAACCCCTAGGGCCCACTCGGTCATGAAAACAGGGACCCAGCTTCTTATAACAATGTTTCCAGACAGGGGACCACAATAATTGCAACTCTAACTTCATGGTCTAATAACCTGGTTCTTTTCTGGATCCGTGTCAGAGATGCTGCACTAACCCAATGGGGATGACAGGGAACTCAGCACTGTATGGGAAGAACAGACTGCAGCTAGGAAGTCATGATCTGTGACCAAGTTTAGACCAGACTTTTCTTCTGAGTACAAGGATGATATATGATGAAAGTCTATGTCTACTTCAGTATAAAGGATTTCTTCCTCTTGATGGAAAATAAAATGCTAAATAATCAGAAAGCCCCTGTCAAAGGTTTATCTGCTTGATGCTTTTTATTTTTTCTTAGTGGCTCAGAAGGCATTGTGTTGTCTTACAACTGATAGTATTTTATATGTAATAAAAATGATTGCATTCTAACTCATTACATGGTCTATACTGGAAATGGACACCGATGAACAGACATGATTTTTGTCCTAGATGACTCATAGTCTGGTATAAAAGGCTATGGGTTCCCAGGTCCTCTAGGTACCATATCCCTGGGCTGCACTTTTCCTTTGATCCACAATACTGATCCGTCAAGGTCCAGGTTTGATAACATTTCCACTCACAGCTTTTCAACATATCGTTTCTCACTCTGAACAAGTAACGGCTCCTTCTTGACACATCCATGGTGTTTTCTTACACTTGCAGGCACTGGAGCCGGGCTCTTGGTCTTACACCCCTGCATTTCCACTTGCTGGCTCTGTCACCTTGGGTGAGAAAAGTAAGTACAGGAGACCTCAGTTTCTTCACCTGTATAATGCATCTGTAGCTCATCCTCACCTTGTCTGGCTACTTTGAACATGAAACACAGTACTATGGGCCATGCACTTTCAAGAGTACCTAGCATAACTGTGGCCATCCTTTTGTCTTAGGTCAACATCCAGCCCAATAATGTGGTCTAGTGTGACATGGGTCTAGGCATAGGTGCCTGGAGAGATGGAAAAGATTCTGAAACCCGCTTCATTTCTCTCCCCCAGTGTAGACATGGAGCATGATAAAAGAAGAAACATGCAGATGCTCTGCATTACGAAAGCAGCATAGTGGACACTTTCATCCAGATGGGCAAGGGTAACAACTCCCATCAGGTCCCCAAGCTTTCTTTCAGTACAGCCTTTCTCATGGAAGAGAATTGGTCATCTAATCCTCCAGTGCATATTTATTAAACACCTGGCACTCCTCAGCCACTGTTCTACGGTCTGAGAAGAGACAGATGAAAAATACTTGGGGCATGAATGACCTAATAAATATTCACTTTACAAAGAGTAGGGTGATTCCAGAAGACAGATCAAGTACCCAGGATATATGACCTCTCTGTGTGACCTCTGTCATGTTTTATTTATTTTACATTATGTTTTTTGAACCGACAAACGCTCTCTTAAAATTACAGCCACCATTCTGACTGTGTGATCTTCTAGACCTCGCTGGGGTCACCTTAGCTCCTTTGGGGACCATCTGTGACTCAGCAGGGATTGAGGATCAGATGCTTGGTAATGTGGAAACCTTAGGCACCTGTCCCATCACCAGGTATGGTCTTCCCTCGTGCCACGGGTTGTCCCAGTTCTAGAATGCATTTCCAGCCTCTAAGCTTGTGTCCTTCCACATTGACTTGGGCTGTTTGTATTTCAGTTCTTTGCCGATTCTGTTTGGTTTCTCCTGCTCAGCCTTTTCTTCTTGCCCTAAATGGAATGCTTGTATTCTCTCCCAAATCCACATGCTGAAATGGCAGATTCAATGCATGAATTTGTTGAAATTACCCACAAGGCGATGCCATAAGAAGGTGGGACCTTTAAGAGGTGATTACATCACAAGAGTAGAACTTGCATGAGTGACATCAGTGACCTTATAAAAGAAACCGGAAGGGGTTTGTTTGTCCCTCCCATTATGTAAGGATGCAGCAAAAAGAGATCATCTATGAATCAGGAAGTGGGCTGTCCCCAGGCCTGCATTACACAACACTTGCATCCGGGACTTCCTAGGCTTCAGAGCTGTAAGGACACATTTATGGTGTTTACAAACTCCATGGCATACTGTCATAACAGCCCAAAAGAAACAAGATAGTCCCCAGGGATGACTTTCCTTTCGGTAACCCTGGCTTTTGCTTCTGTCTGGCATGGGGCACCTCCTTACCTCTGTCTCCTCCACGTCCACTCCCCAGTCCCTCGTTCACTGACAGCTCCCACAGGGAGGTGATATGCAGTGGTAAGGGCCACTCTCCAAATATTTCCAGGTGTCCACCCTTTGAGCAAAGAGTAGTGCATTTGGGGAGCCATGCTGGTGCGACTTCTGAGTCATTTCTAGCTAAAGCGTTTATTTGCAGGTAGAGAACTTGGAATTGGCTCTCTGCTGCTTTAGCAGTGAGTACTTTTCAGATAGAGTCTTGGAGTGAGGAGGTAAAGGGTCCAGGGGCCATGGCGAAAGGGAGTTTGAGAAACGAGTGAAGTTCAGCTATCTGCTATGGTATTGGGGGGTGAGGAGTTCTTACCCCACCACAGTGAGTGTGCCTATGCAGACTGATCAAGGCAAGCGGCACTCACTACACTCTTAATATCTACCTCTTTTTGGCTTGGTATGTTCAGCCATCAACTGTGCGGAGTATGGATTTAGTCCGTGTGAGATTTTTTGGTACAGCATCAGCCACACACTTCAAGGTTTGTATTTCTGTATCCTATGGAAGATGGTGTGTGTTGGGAAGCTGATGAACTAGTTCTGGCATCTATTGCAATTGAAAAGTAGCAGAAAGCTGTCTAATACAACATCTACTGCCTGGTGAGCAGGCCTAGAATTATGGGATGGTGGCAGGCGACATTATAAGCAATTGTGCTTGATGCAGGGTTCGCTTAGATTCATCTACAGTGCCGAGTCATTTCCAAATGCTAGTCGCCACTCTGCATGCAGGAGCAGCGTCTAATATTTCTAAACATATTTCGGCTCCGTGACACCTTAATGGTATACGATAACACTAGGCCTCCCTCTTAGAAAAATGGATACTCTCATTTCTCTAAACATTGGGCCTTTACCTTTAACCATTTCCATTTAAATGCAAATTTCAATCATGTCCACCTTTCTGTGTTCCAACACGAACATATGGAAATGATAGCAGCTTGAATCCAAATTTCAAGAGGCCAGGAGCTGCTCCCTACAGGAATCCCAGATAAGTTTAAGTGGCTCTTTTCTCTTGTGCCCCCACTTCACTGAGATTAATCTCAAAGGAAATATTTTTGCTTTCGTTGGGAGGAGTGGCTAAGTCAGAAGAAAGAAAGAGCTACCAGGGTGGCACTTTCTGAAATGAGATAGTTCTAGAAGCTTCTGTAAGCTTGTATTCTTCTCATCCTTGACTCTCATAGGCCGAACTGAGGGCCCAGCATCTCCTGAAGGACTGTTGCCCACAGTGACCATCTAGTTTCTTTCCTGAGGGCGACCTTGGTCTTCTAGCACACACCTCTGGCTTCTTCATTGAGTCTGGAGTGAATGAGCCCATGTCTCTGGTCAAGTGGTTCCTACCTGGCATCCAGATAAGATTCTGAGCCTAGGCCAGGCACGACTGGGGGACACCCCCATTACAGCAGTGCCGAGGAGTGGGTATGGTCTAGGCAGGCACTGAATTAAAATGGGGGCTTCCTGGGAGGACGAAAGGAAGCTGGAGGCTTTTGAAATACCATCTAGTGAGAGTCAGGAGCCACTGGGCTTTCAGAAGCTTCTGGAAATTTTGTCTCAGAGGAGTGATCCTGAGTTCAGTGTCTAAATCAGACAAGGATTTTCCCTCACAGTGGGATTATGGCCAAGTCCATTCACATAAGGGTCTGGTTTCCAGACACATAAATAGCAGCTGTACCTCATGTGGCCACGGAGAGAAAAACAGTGCTAACAATTCATGTCAAGGAGCTGGAACAACCCTGACCCTGACAGAACTCAAGAGGAAGCAGTGAGGATGCACTGTGGGGGAGGGGAATGCTGTTGCTCCCCTCCCTACCACTGGGATGCACCAAAGATCCCCTCTGTTCTGTGGAAGGACTTTCTCTGGCTGGCAAGGAGAGCAGGAGTGAAAGAGGTTGCTCCACATTCCAGCTGCCTGGGGGACAAGGACACTGCGCTAAGGAGGAGAAGGAAGCTGTGGAGGGAAAGGAGAGAGGAGGATTCTGGAGTCAGTGAGTCTGAGGCTGAGCCCAGATCCTTGGGGGCACAGTCCAGAAGCTTTGTGGTGCTGTCACTGTGAAGAGGAGTGTGTGTTTAGCATTCTGTCTCCTCGGGAAGGCAGGAGGTGTTTGTCTCACACCCTAGGGTGGCTGCAGGTTGCATTGATAGAGGCCAAGGAGAGTGGGTGGAAGGAACTGAGGTTTCTCTGTGCTTTGGGGAGATGGCCCTGAATAGGATGGAAGCAAATGCTGGGGGACCTCAGAGGACGGGAGGGGGCACAGACCAAGTTGGGGGAGATAGGGAAGGGAAGACGATATGTCAACAGGGCGGACAGAAGCCCCACACAAGCTCTCTTTTGGCTGGAAGATTCTCCCATGGAAGAAGCCTGGAGTGGCCGAACTGAGTAGTCCTGGAAGGGGACAGGCTGAAGCAGGGAGGCTTTTCCCAGGACTTGAACTTTGTGTTGTAATCCAGGAGACTTCATAGCAGGCGGTGAGCTGCCTTCTACAGAAGGTGAGGAGGGCAGGTCCTGCTGTCCTGGGCAGAAGTGCGGAGGCATTGAGGACAGCTCCTGGCTTCAGGTAGGAGGAGCCTGAGGTGGCCTTTGGGCTTCTAATGGGATCAGGCCTCTCAGATTGCCTCCTGTGCTAACAGAATCCACTACCTTTTGTGCCAAGGGCTTATGGTCTTGCACTGAAACATGTTTCAGTCTAACGCAGGCACATGGACTGTCTACTCCCCAAGAGACACTTGAGTTTTGGGGCTGAGGGGGAGACAAGGTCCTAACAAAGGGAAGGGGGCCTCGCTGCAAGATCCACACTGTTTAGAAGCATATGCCATGCTGTCTGGATCCTTCCTCCTTGCAGGAGATATAACTTCCCTGCTCTTCATGCAGCTGGAAGTGGCGAGAGGAAGGGAACTCAGCACCCAGGGACCTGCTGTTCCCCACCACTGCTGGGCCCTTCACCCCCGCACGATCTGGATCTTCCTTGAGCCTAGAGAGGGCCTCAGCCCTGGAGGGGGTGAGCAGCAGGGAGGACAGTCACAGGGAGAAGTGGGGTCAGGCAGGATTTAGGCTCACATGTGGCTTGTCTTCCTGGGTAGCCTGGGTCCTTTCATTTCAGCCTCTCTTTGCAGGCTTACTTGACTTGGCCAAAATGAGCCTATAGCATCTCGGCTGCCTTGTCTGTAAAATGGAGCTATCTGTACCTGGGCTTGCATCCTGAAAAAGAAAGGAGAAAATGGGTTTTCTAGGAGACTACAGCCCAGGACAAGGAAAGCTATTTCCTGTCCCTACATACTGTGTTTGCTAGGACCTGTGGCCAATATCTTACTCTGCATTGCCTCAATTGATTGATTTCTGTAAGAACTAAAACTCAGTGAAGCTAAGCAATCTGCTCAAAGATGCATCACTGACATGCTACTACTCTGAGTGACACTTGGTACCCTGGAGGCCAGTTCACTTGGACCTGATTCTCTGTGCTGCATGAGTCCAATTCCACCTGAAAAGCCCCCATGATGGTCAGCACCCCATCCCGAAGCCTGCTGCCCTTCCTGTACCGAGCAATGTCACTCAGCACTGAAGCGCCTACCCATATCCTTGGCAGTGGGGTCAGGAGTGAGAACTGCAGGCTGCTGCTGCATGTTGGGTGCCGGGTGCTGCTGCCGCTAAGAAATCATGTGCAGTGCAGGACTCGGGAGTCCTGAGTTCTGCTCAGACTGATCTACTGCAGCACTTCCCAAAGGTTTTTCAACCAGACTTCCTTAGAACAAAAAGAGACTAGCGGTCCAGTGGGGGATGCCACTGGCTTTACTCCTTGTGAACATTCCCAAGCACATTGGCAGAAAAATGGTGAAATGCCCAAGAAAGGGACCTACACAGTTGTTGCTTTATCCAAACTCCTCCAACTTCAGAAAGTTCAGATGTCCTCTTTTCTTGACACCTCCCAGCCCAGCACCAGACTTACTCTGAGAAATGTTGCTTTATTTAAGAATCCGTTGCTTATTATTTCATTCTCTACCGAATCTCTGCTCGGCATTGAGCTGAGAGAGATTCCCATTCATTCTGTCCCACAGTAGCTTCTAGTCCAGTGGAAGAGACCAACATGTAAACAGACTTTTAAAGTGCTGGGTGATTAGTGCTAGAGGCCTTGAGATCATGCAGAAGGGGCCATCTGGGCCACACCAGGGAAAATCACAGATATGAGGTCGTGGCTGAGGTGAGTCTTAAGATATGAGTAAAAACTAATAGGGTGATAGAAAGGACTTGGAAAGAACTGCCTTGTGTTAATTTCTTTGTTTCCTTCTTGGAAAGTATCTTACATCATTTGATCTATATATTTCCTTAATTGCAAAACCTGGGGCAAAGGAATGTTTTCCTAGAATCTTTATGAAAACTTATGCTTTTGGTCAGGATTTAACCTGTAGCACTAACATAGCCTGAGGGCTTTTTAACATCAGCAAAATTGCCTCTGACAGCTTAGACCAAAGAAAGGACTTGTGACATCCATCCAACATCTACCACCCTCTCACCCACACATATAAAATACCCATGGAGGGGCTATTACAGAATGACAGAAGTGACATCCTGTAGTGGAAAGCTTGGTAGACCAAAGGCTCAAGTCTTTGTTTGAAGTCTTGACTCTACCGGGTGGAGATCTTGGATGATTAATAAGTTTCTGTGAAAGGAGCTTGGTGAGAGCTGTTTTAGAAAATCTTTGGATGAAATCCTGTGATGCCTTCCCAGACCAGACTTGGTACTTGAACATTTCATGAATTCCAGATACCCTCCCCACTCCCACTCCAGCCCAGGCTGCCTGGAAAGACAGTGGTCCTCCCTACACAATGGAAGTGAGGGTATCTACCTCCAAGGAGGTAGCAGGGCCAGGTAAGGTGCTGGATGTGGGAGCACTTGGCAACCAAAGGGCCCGTGTGACAGGGGATCTGACCCTTTCAATGAACCAGGAGGAATTTCCAGACCTCACCAGCAAGCTTCGCTAGGTGATGTTAAGTGTCCTAGAACTACTGACAAGTTTAGTCCTGAGTGGGCGTACAAAAGGGAACAGTGCGTGTCAACTCCCACAGATGAAATGAGGTCACTATCCAGGTACTCCTAAGGGTGCGACGCCTTGTGTCTGTCACATGGAGCACCGGAGAGTAGGGTGAAGAATCAGAGGCACCTGAGCTTACATGGCAGGTAAAGCGCAGCTGAGCGATGTTCTTTGAACTGATTCTGGCCTAAATAGCAATCCAAGGTGAAGTGGCTTATGCAGAGGATGCTAGGAGCGTGCATCTTGGTCAGAGAACTCTGATAGGGACTGGTGTTTAGCTGGGGAGGGTTTGGCGTTCTACTCTCTTAGAGTGTTATTGAAGTATTGGGGACACACCTGAAAGATCACAGCAGCTGGAGACACAAGACTTACAGTGAAGACTGAAAATAGCCACAGTGTCCACAGAAAAGCAAAACAGAGCCAGGATCAGGAATGTTTACCTGGCTCCAGGAGATTGTGAACTTCTTAGGAGCAGAGCTCCGTGCTCAGTATGTGCTGGTGCAGGAGCAACTAGACCCATGGGAACATGAAAGAATCTCTGCATGCGATCATCACCACACCTCCCACTTGTCACCATCATCATTGGTTCCACTGGTTCTTTTCTCTCCCTGAACTGTCCCTTCCTAATGTCCACCACTACTTGTGACCTTCTTATCAGTTGACTTGTACTGGCTGCCTCAAGGGGCCAACTCTCATCCCTGGGAGGCTGTCGCTTGTCACTGTCCCAGGAATTAGCTGATGTTGTAAGCACACTGTGATATTTATCTTCTGCTCCTATGCTTCCCTGGAATATCATGAGCATCAGAGCAATGGCTAGGATAGCCCTGTGGACCTTTGCTTGCCTGGAAAGTAAGACAGCGCACAACACATCACAGGAGCTGAATAACTAGTGACAGAATGTCCCATGATTCTCTGTCACCCTTCCTACAGCATCTATGCATAGAGCATAGAGCTCATCGCAAGCCTTGGTTCTTGAAAAATATCATTGCAAGTTTCTGGGTTCCCTCTGAAAGAGAAATGTTGTGAATCTCACATTGTTAGATTAGCAATCTCAAACACACACACTCATACACACTCACACATAGACACACACACACACACACACACATTTTCCCAGCAGAAGGTTCCTGCACACCAGAAAGTCCCCAGATATGTATCAGCCAAGGTCTGATCTTTATGGGTTGGGCCCAGGTGATCAAGCACCTGAGGCCTAGGGGACAAGTGGGACAAGCATTTGAGAACAGCCCCTCCCCGGCCAGCCCCTGTCTCCCAGGGCCGGAATGTGCACCGCCTGATGGGGCTGGGGTGCGCTCTTAGCAGAAGGGGCGCACTTTCTGTCAGCCAGGAGCGTGCTAACCGGAGTCAGATGTTGCAGCTCAAGAGACAGGCCAGTCCCCAAACATTTGGGAGAACTTGAAAGAATTCTGGAAGAGCCATAAATCTTGAACTGGAGCCTTTTATCAACCTCTAATTTATCATGGTCTCTTAATTACTTTGACTGCAGAAGTCATAATCCATATGTATCAGAGATTCAGTTGGCTAAGGCCTGTTTCTCATGACAGAGCAGCTCCTGACACACAGGATTTAACTGAGGGGGATTCCACTTGGTGGCGACTTGCTCCTGCATCCTTCGCCCCTCTGCCGTTCCTGCTTGTTCCTCTGGCTGACATTCTCTAACCATCTCCTTGGTTCCCTGGAGCAGCGACAGTGAACCTTTTGGAGATTGCAGTGATACAAATAGCCCGCTGCAGCACCCGTGCTGTATGTCCACCACCCTGCCCTGGGGGGACAGGAGAAAAGAGCTCTATTGTCATGAGACTTGATATGCAGTGGAAAAAGACAATCAGATCATCACATTTCCGTGGGATGACTGCTCTGGAGGCCAAGCATGGGTGTCATGTGGTCACTGAAGGAGGACACGTGACTGGACACGTGACTGGACACGTGACTAAACCCGGGGAGATTTTGCAACCTTCAAGATGGGAAGGCTGTGCACAGGTCTGCAAAGAGATGATGATATGAAATGGTAGAGAACTAGCATCTGACAGGTTTGGACAAAACTGTAGCAGAGGACATTGCAGGCAGGTTGCTAGGGCCTGGCATACAGTATAGGCCCTCTTCTCCAAGGGCAGGACATCCGATGGGCCCGCTGGGATTCTCCCTCTGGGGGTTCATGGATGGGCTGCATCCAACCTGGCACAGCTGGCTCAGAGCCCTCAACTCCTTGACACGGCTGCCCTCTCTCCCCATGGCTCACTTCAGCTCTTCCCCATCTTGGCCCAGGGCACCACCAATAAATCAGGCCCCAGTTCTGGAAGTCAAAATTGCTTCTTCTCTCTTCTTAAACTCTCCACCAATGTGTCCTGCTGATTTTACCTTCAAAACCTTTCCCCATTTTGTCTTTACCTGTGGTGCCCCCACTTTAGTAATCTAATCAAGTTTCCATGAGCCCTTGCCAACTTCCTTCCCAGGAGATGTGGTGGCCCCAGTATTCCCAGAGCCCTGTACAACCACTTGGGAATCCGTGGCTACTCAAGCACCTCTGGGACTCTGACAGTCCTGGAAACAACTCATTTGTCTTTGATCCTTTGCAATATGCATTGAGCAGAGGTGCACTCTGTAATTAAAAAATATCAAGCTATTGTTACCTTTTACCTAACATTTCGCTAGGTGGCAGAGGCAGTCAAATTCCAATTAGCAACCATCAGAGGGCTGGGGCTGTCCCTTCGGACACTTCATGGATGTCAGCATAGCAATGGCTCTCCTAGACACTACGACGGGCAGGAAACCAGCAACTATGGCAGCTCCTATAGGAATCCAAAGAGGATCAGAGATAGGCTGTTTCCTCATATAACTGCATCAGTTAGAACTTTGTCACGATGAATCCAAAACAATAATATTTTGCATTTGTGCAATGTTGTGCTTTTGTTTACCAATTATTCAAGGAATGCAGGTGTATTACATAAATAATCAGAAGAAAAAGATAAGAATAATCAGGTAGCTACTGTGTATGAAGGACTGCAGTGTCCCAGGCTCTGTTCAAAGTAAGTCATGCCTCTTATCTTCATCCTTATAACCACACTGGGAAGTAGAGTTTGTTATTATGCCCATTTTATAGATTAGGAGAAAGAGGCACTGAAGAATTAAGCAGCTTGCCCAAGGCTCTATGAATGGTCAGTTGTGTAGTGGGCATTTATACCCAGGCAAAGTAGCTCTGGCATTTATGCTCTAGACCAAGAATAAGAATCAAAATTATTTTAGTATTATCTGCTGTATGGGATAAATTATGTCTTTTCCTTTTTCTCTCCTCCCCTGAATTTTTATGTTGAAGCCCTGCTAGCTCAGAATGCATGGTACCCAGCAATACGGCCTGTAAAGAGGCAGAATGAGGTTATACAGGTGGGTCCTCATTCAGTATGAACTGTGTCCTCATAAGCAGAGAAAATTTGGCACTAGGGATGCCCAAAGGGTGACCGTGTGAAGAAATAGTGACACAACGGCCACCTACAAGCTAAGGAGAAGGTCTTCAGAGAAACTCAAATACATAGACACATTTGTTTGGATTTCTGCCTCAGAGAACTGTGAAAAAAAATGTAGTTCAGTTATTTAAGCCACTTAGTCTGAAGTATTATGTTACGCCAGCCCTAGCAAACAGATGTACTCAGAGATTAACGCATACTGTACAATCTTTCAGTCATTCATCAAGCACACACTGAACACCTTGCAAATATGTCTGTGACCTGAGAAGGCTATGCTCTGGGAAGACAAAGATAAACTGTAAAACATTTGTATCCCAAGGGAATCTGTTGTCCATCTTTGTGCGTTGTTCTGTCTTGGTACAACATTATAAGATGGCAAGAGATGATAAAATATGACCGTGTCACTCATTCACTCAACATATTTTTATTTATACCTCTTAAGAAGAGATAGAGAGCAGAGCTATGGTAACAAAAAGGAAACAAAGATACAGATACAGGAACTAAACACCGTAGGTTCAGTTCTTAGCTCTGCCACCCGTTGGGTCTGCGACTGTGAGCTCTTTGTGTCTCTGTTGAAAGGGTACTGAAGCATCCCCGCCGCAGGAGCTGGCCGTCAGGACACCGAGGAACTGTCCGCATAAAATACTCTAGCAGTGGAGGCCCCTTGGTACCTACAAAATACCAGGAGCTGCAAGGGTGCATCCTCTGTGTTCATCATGGATATTCGCCCAGGAGACGTTTGCAGACCTGAACCCATTCTGGGCCAGGGTGGGTGGGGAATCAGCACATAGACACCCAGTGGTCTGGCTTCCCCACTCCCTTGCCTTTCAACTTCCTCATCCAAAAACGAGAAGTGAGGATCCTTACATGGAGATGTGTTCTGAGAGTTTGGGCGTAGCTGCCTTTACCTCTGCGCTTCGCACCAGAGGAAGCGGGGGTAACAGAGGGCGCATAATTAGCCATGTGGCTAGAGGATGCCACAACACTTGTGTAAATTACTTTCTCCTCCTCTTTCTCCTTCCTCATCCTCTTCTCCTCTGCTAGGGATTGGTTGAGGGCCTTGTGGGTGCTAGCCATGTGCTCTATCATGGAGCTACATTCCTGGTCTTTCTTTATTATTTATATCTGGAAACAGAGTCTCTTTAACTTGCAAGTAGGTGGCATTACACATGTGCATTGTGGCTGATGTCTACACTCCTAGTTGCTGGCAGGTTGGAAGAAGTAGCCAACGGTTCCCTGATATCCAGACAAGTTAATTAACTGGGTAAGCTAGATCTCAGGGGACATCAGAAGGAGGCATGTGGAGCCCTAGTGTGACAGAGGAGTGCCCTCATTAATACACAGGGCACCAGTCTTCCAGCCTGGGGGATACCAGACCCAACCTTCCCTTTGGCTTCTGTTCCAGAGGAGTTGCCATAAATATTCACCTTATTTTTGATTGCACAACTTACGTGTAACCATGGGGCCAGGCAGCAGAGGTGAAGCTTGTGTCTGGGAGTGAATGCTCTGCTGCAGACTCCTTTGGACACCCCAGAGTTCCACATAGGACCCCCATCTCTCCACATCTGGCTCAGAGTTCTAAAACTCAAGGTCTGACAATCAAGCGTTAGAATTGGACCTGCTTTTCTTGTCCTGTCTAAATCACGGGCATGTTTGATGATTATGAACAAAGGTAGAAGCGGCAGATGCAGCATTTTGTTGCCTGCTGAGCGTGGGCGTTACTCTGCTGCTCCCCAAAGTCTGGTAGTCCTCAGAGCTCTACATGGGATGTAATGGTGGAGGTGGATTCTAGGTAGTGAATACCCACTCCCAACACAGGTGTCTGATGACCATTTCTTTTGGATTCCAGGCTACATGAGAGCCCTAGGACTTCTTGGGGTTTGCAGTGTATCCTTCTCAAGTAGCTGTCCAAGCAGGAAGGGAAAGGCTGCAGGAGGGGAGGGAGTAGGGGGGCTGAGGTTGATGCACCCCAGGTAGGCAGTGTTTATAGGGCAGCCAGCTGGAGGCCAGGTGAGGTCTGCCACCAGGAGGTCAGTGTGTGTCTGGAAGCAGTAGGACAGGTGGTGCAGGCCAGCAGCAGGCAGTGGCTGTGGCAGAGTTGGGGTCTGGAGTAGGATGTGGCTGTCAGGAAGACCCAGGGGATGGGAAATCTGTAGGTGAGCCACGGACAGAGCCTAGCAAGCTGATAGATGGTCAGCAGGGGACAGCTACCTCCTGACAGGTGGCAGGGTGTGGAAGAGCTCTGCCTCTGGCAGCTGCAAGTTGGAGAAACCAGCCCTGCTCCCAGCTGTGACCGAGCAGAGGGCAGGGTGCTCCCCATCTCCTACGTGGGGCAGGAGAAAGATACAGGGTTCCAGTGTGGGACTTGAAGTAATGGGGACAGTTTGGGAAGAAGCAAATGGAGCTCCAGAAACACATGGGGGAGCTTGCATTGCATTGAGGTTGGCCTGAGGCTTGGTCTACCGAGACTCTACCCAGAATCCTTCACTTGTTCTAGGTGAGCAGCAGGAAGTAATAGGAGCAGATGACAGCAAATGGGCAGGAATGAGGGCAGAGCAGAGGCATGCCCTCCATCCAGCTATCCAGTGCCTCTCCCAAAGACGCCTTGCTGAGAACCCTACCTCTACCATGGGGAACAGGAAGAAGAAGGGGAAGGTGACTTCCCCTCTGTGCTCTTAGTGATGCTTCATAAGGCACTGTGAGGAATCATGACCCCCCAGTTTTCAAAGCCAGTCATAGCGAATATTACACCACATGCCATAGTGGCAGGGAAGAGCCCTAAATCAACAGAATCAAGTAACAGAGGACATACATCACATGAACTGTTGTTATTTCTAAGATGTTATGGCCATTAGAAGCATCCATATCTGTGTCTACAACTGCATATTTCTGTATGCTCCCACAGCTAAAAATCAGCTCCCAAAGGGAGGCCATGTGAGGTATTAAAAGTGTAATGAGCTGAAGTTTCAGAGGTGTTAACATGCAGTGGCCAGAAATGGCAGTAGGAAAAACTTTTAACCTGACACTGACAAGAAGTGATGAACACCAAGGCTGTTCTGAGATGGGCTCAGGGCTGCAGGGGTGTCCAAGAAAGGAAGAGGAAGTAAGGCCTGGTGCTAGGCTGGCCCATGGGGTAGCAGAGTGCTGGGGTCCTATTTTTTCACCCTAAGATGAACTACAGTGGCCAGATCAAGACAATGAGAGGCCAGATGGGCACGGTACTGTGCCCATGGTGGGTGCTGACGTGGGTGCTGAGCATAGCCATCATCACATGGGTACAACATCAAGGAGGTTCTTCAAATGGGAGGGCTTGGTGCAGTTGGGCTCTGCACTGTGCCAAGCGCTTCTTGCTATCACATTCATAAAACCTTCTCTAACAATTGGATCTCACCACCGTCATCATCTGGCAGAACAGATCCAGGGAGGCAAGCATGCTTCAGAATCTCCCAATAAAACAAGCTGCTGATAAATGGGGTTTCAGGGGTGTTTCTGAATGTGTCCAGGTGGCTAGCTATAAAGGAAAAGGGGGAAGTCAGGTGGAGTGTCAGATATTCTGATTGGCCTCAGGAGAACTGCAAGATGCCCAGCCATTGTACTGGACCCTTTGTGCCCTGCGCTGGCTGCCCGGCACATGTGAACATTGTGCCCCTGCTGCATTGTTTAACTGCTGCATGGTTCCAGGTAAGACTATGAGGGTCGGGAGGGCCAGCTGCAGCCTCTCTGAGATGTGCAATTTCCATGCATTCCTGCATTCATCCACTAGTGCTTTCACTCATTTTTAGTAGTTAGAAGCCTAGCCTGCAGCACAATCCAAACATGCGGCCTAAACTTGACTTGTGCATCCCCTCTTATTGCGTGGTTTGGAACCTCCTGTCACCCTCCATGTCTATGCCCTCATCCATAAAATCACAGCTTCTGTTTCACATGGTTTTGGGAGAATTAATTAAAGTGAGCAACTTACAAAGCGCCTCCTCTAACGTGAGAAACCATAATGTTAGCTGTATTTATTAGCTGTCATATTGTACTTATTGCTCTTGTAGTCAGGGACAACTCTATCTCAAGGACAGCATTCTGAGCTAGAAGGTAAAACAGGTAAAGTAGCTTTGTCTCTCAAGTTCTAGAGAGAGAAACTGGTTTGTAAAGAAAGAGAGGTGGACTGCATTATTTTATATTATCATGACATCATGGCAAATCACAAATATATACCCAATATTTTTCCATTGCCTGACACTTCTATACACATATGTTACATGGATGTGTCATATATATAGCATGTATTAACTCATCTCATCTTGTAAAACCCACACAAGTCAGCACTTTAAAAAAACACTTCCATCTGGAGTTGAGTCAATGAATCTACACTTTCTTATCAGTTTGGTTTGTTGGAACATGTAAGAGTCATACGTGTGCATATTATTCTTCATAGTTGTCAAATTTTTCCCATCCTTATCCTTCCAAGCACTGTGGTGTGGAAATGTTTGTTATTTTCCTGGACACTTTAGATATGAGCACAGTTGTAGTGGGTGCAGGAGCAGTTCAACGTGTCTGAGGAAAGCACAGCTCACCCCTAAGGTTCCCCAACTGTCCACGTCCACAATCACTGTTCCAGTCTTTCTCTGAGCTGAGCCCTCCTGGACAGGTAGAAAGCCACCGTCCCTCTCGGGCTCATGATGCTTATGCTTAGTTTTGGCAGCTCCATTATTTTGACTTTTTCCTTTTTTATGTCACCCACTCCCCTCATCCTTTGTTCAGTCTCTGCAATCCCTTTGCAGTGCTTGCTGTGACCCCACACTGCGTCCTCCTGCAGTTTCTGAGCACTTTTCTCCACATAGGTACATTTGCATTTTTCCAAGCTGCATTTCATTTCTAGCTCAGAATTCCAGCTTCGACGAGTTCTGTGCATTATGCCTCTCACTTTGATCTTGCGCCCAAGCCATTATGATTTAGGATAGCCTTGGCAAACTTCACTGACCTGCTTTCCATTCAGTAATGGTGCTGCAGAATGGGACCGGACCCTTCCTACCCTGTGCCTCATGGACCAAACCCCTGGACAATTAGGCATCATCAGTTTCATCGCATCTAATCTGTTCCTCAACTCACATGATTGTCAGGCAACTGTGCTCATCTTCACTGCTCTGCTGGGAGCTGATTTCAGGGCTGGAAGTCGACATGTTCCTCCGCTTCCTTCATCTGGTTTTATAAACCTATCAAAAAGGAATGATTTCTCCCCTGTAGCACATGTTATTATTTATAGGTCCAGACACTCTATTATTTTATGTTATGATTCTAGATCTTTCAAATGTTTCCTGTATTCTTTGTTCTGTTGTTACTCTTATTAGAAACTGCCCTTTGATTTACTGCCTGGATTGTTCTTTCCTTTCTTGAACATTTACTATCTGTCAGGCATCTGGTGCAAAGCCCCACGCTTTTGAGGGCAGAGAGAAGGACAAGACCCATGAGGAACGCAATCCTACCACAAAGAACCTGGAGCCACTGACACTGGCCATCTGACCATGGGAATTTGCTGAGTATTTCCCTTTCCTGGGCACTGTGGCTGAGTCCCTTCATATAGAATTATACTTTGTTAAAGTCTCAAGAGGCAGGATCCAAAGTGCCTCTTGTTCAACCAAGGCTAAAGGAACTTAAGTGACTTCCTCAAGGAAGTGAGGAAAGTTGAAGTCCAGTCTGGTTCTAACACATGTGCTCTTTTCTTTCAGTTGGCCGTGATGCTTCTTTACCCTCTTCACATACAAGGAAGCCTTGAGTTCCTTCCAGCTCTGTTCAAAGCCATTCCTGCTCAGCCTCCTCATTACAGAGGGATCAGTCACTCCTACAGCCTTTAGCATCTCTCTTGGGCTGGGCAAGGCCAGGCATCCACATGCTATTTGTGGTTAGGAACTCCAGCAATGAGCCTCAGTGGTATTTTTATAGCACAAAATGTAGTGGATTCAGTCTAGGATGGTATATTGGTCAGATTTTCCATCACGGGGACCATACTTCGGAGACCCATAACTTAAAAGAGGAAATGATTATTTGGTTCTTAGTTTCAGAGGATTCAGTCCATGGTTGTCTGGCTCCAAGGCAGTGATGGCATGCTGATAGAAAGCTGTTCAACCCATGGCAGTCAGGAAGCAGAGGGAATGGAAAGAGCCAGAGAAAGAGGAGGGGATAGAACAAAAACATCCTTCCAGGTTTGGTTCCCAGTGACCCACCTCCTCCAGCTAGGCCCCCAGCTCCTAACAGCACATTCAGCCATGAAATCATCCACGGACCAATCCACTGATGAGTGCAGTGCCCCCACCATACAATCGTCTTCTGGAATGTATGAGGCTCTTGGGAGATATTTCAGTTCTAAGCCCTAACAGATAGGAAAGCGAACTAAAACTGACTTGAGCTGGTCGGTCATGGGCTGAGTCCAGGAGGCACTGCTTAGAGTTATGTGATCCTAGGGCAACCTCTTCACTTTGAGGTTTCTCAGCTGGACTAAATAATATTTATAATCTTGGCTGCCCATGTCATAAACCTTAGTAGTAGTGGTGGTGGGGTGGTAACAAAGTTGACTACAAATGTATGGTGTGAGAATGTGGGAAATTTATTTTCACGTAGTGAGCTCCAGGGCAGGATCCCAACATCCTTTGTTCCAAACAATGCTGAAATACACTCAGGTCCTGAAGCTTCTGGATTCTTTCTGGTGACCTGCATCACTCCCTTCTAGGTGTGCTTGAGCCCTAGATATCCAACTTGTATTTTAAGCCTCTAGAGTAGGACTTTTGCACTGGAATATCCTCCATATGCCTTGAACTCAGTACATCCAAAGTGAGCCCTCAGCCTCCCCTCTCACTGCATGATGAGGACATGGTCTCCAGCACTACCTGTCTCACTCATTAACACCACACTGGTTTGGAAGATAAAGCTCTTTTCTTAATTTCCATGCCATTTCCCGGCTGTGGACTGAGAAATGCCTTTTCCATTAGCATCCACCCTCCCAGTTCCAAACATTACCAGTTTTTACCTGATCTCTTGATTTTCAGACCTGCTTTCTCCTTCAGTCATTGTGACTCTTTCCTGTCCATCATAGTCAGGCACAGAACAAATGGCTCAGAGCAGCTTGATTGCCCAAGGAATAATGCAAAGGAAGCTCCTGGACAATGGAAAGCAGTTTTGATTTTCCAGTGCTTAGCCTGGAGATGAGAATTGGACCGTCCGAAGAGAAGGAGTGCTTCCATACTGGAGAACACAGGGCCTCTTTGGAAAGCAGCTGAGCCAGTTCCAAAGGCTTCTAAACCATATGGCCAGGTGGCATCACAGCAATGATTCCAGTACACTTAATACCAAAAATCTGTCTTAGCTACTTTCTCATGCCTGGGAGGAAATACACACAAGTTAAATGAGAAAATATTTATTTTGGCTCACAGTTTGTAGTAGTTTCAGTCCATAGTTGGTTGGCTGCATGGGAGGGTAGCATGACACAGGGACATGAAAGAGCAGAAACAGCTCATAGCCTGACAGGCAGGAAGCAGAGAAGGATCCAGGCTGAGGAATGGAGATAAACCCTTCCAGGCCGTACCCACAGTGACCCATTTATTCCCATGAGGCCTTACCCTCCAAATATCACATCCAGCTATCAACCCATCAGTGGACTAATCCAGTGATAAGTAAGACACACTCATGGCCAATTCCCTTCCCAAATGCTCCATCTTTGGAAGGCTTTGGGGGGATGTCTAGATACAAACCATAATATTCTGCCCTACCCTCCCAAAGACTCATGCACATCATTTTATACAAAATGCATTTAGTCCATCTCTAAGAGTTGCCAAAGTCCTAACAGTTTCAGCATTGCTGAGAAGTCCATGTCCAAAATCTCTTCTGGGATTTGAAGGAAACTTTTTCTGTAGGCCCCTATAAAAATGAAAAGTTAAACACTTCTGACATGCGATGGCACAGGATTAATATTCCCATTCCAAAAGATAGAAATAGGAGGATAGAAAAGAATGGGACCAAAGCAAGACTGAAATCCACAAGGACAAACATTAAATCCCATCATTTGATGTCTAGCACCAGGGCAATCTGTGGCAAGACGTGGATTCCAAAAGGCTTGGGTAGCCTCACCCCTATGGCACTGCCAATGGCTGTAGCCCTTATGATTTCTCTCTCGGGCTGGCTCCCCTCACTCCTTGAAGCTTTCCTCAGATGATCCATGTTCCTGGCTCCTTTAACTTCCTGGGGTTTCCATTGCACTTCTGGCTTCACATCCACAATTTCATATACTGCCCTCTCAAGTGAACACTTGCCTGGCTTCTAGGCCCTTCTGCAATCTGAGTGGAAGCCTTCCTGACCCCACAACTTCACTTTCATTCCTTATGCTTATAAAACCAGCATCACATGGACGATGCCAAGGTCTACTGCCAGCTGGAGCAGTAGCTGAGTCTTTTTGGATCTTGCTGGTAGTTGCAGAAGCCTTTGAGTGCCTAGATGACAGAACATGGTGAAATGAATCCTGGTGAATCAGTTCCCATTTTCTAGGCTGCCACTGTTCTGGAATACGGTACACTGGAGGCTCTGTTCTCAAAGCAAAGTCATTCCTCTTTCCAATTTTGAGCCTACAAAGGGTGAGACCTTGCACATGCCTTAATACAATAGTTTCTATTGTCCTGTTCCAAACTTCTTGGCCTTTATTAGCCAGGTGTGGTGGTATACCCCTGTAATCCCAGTACTTAGGAGGTTGAGGCAGGAGGATCTTTGCAAGTTCAAGACCAGCCTGGGCTACAAGGCCAGCCTGAACTGCATAGCGAGACCCTGTCTCAAAAAGGCCAAAAACAAAACAAAGCAAAACAAAACAAAACAAAACAAAACAAAACAAAACAAAAAAACCAGCTAACTTTTTAGCAAGCAGCCCTCTTCTCTGCTCTGTCTTTGTAGACCCTAACTTTACCCAAGCTTTCTTTCTGGTGAAACAAAACTTTTTCAATCATTCTGCTGGTTTGTTTGCACTTGTTTCTCAAAGTAGAACTGGAGAAAAGCTGGTAACAGTAGTCATGGCACCACCTTAATGTGGGACTGCCCTGAAATTTCTTACACCAGATTAGTCTGATCCCTTTAATCTTGGGTTCCTGTAATGTTTTGGATAAAGCAAAATGCACACAAATTCCCATCAGCACATAACACACGTGGCCTGGAGTCCAAGGGCCAGTGAAGTTCTTCCTAAACTGAGGTTCTTGTCAGCCTCCTCAGCTCATTCTTGTTGCCGACACACTCTCAAACCCTTCCCTACATCTTAGTTCCCTAAAAGCCTACACAATTTGAGCTCACTTCCCCCAAGGAATTTTAGTATAACAGTTATTTTATGAAAACTCCTCCTTACAAATAAATGCAGTATTTTGCACTGAATAATAAGTATAAGAACAGTATCTACAGAAGTTCCCATTTACTGACCAGTGCCTGAGTGTCAAGCACCATGT
This sequence comes from Chinchilla lanigera, assembly GCF_000276665.1. Lineage (NCBI taxonomy): Eukaryota > Metazoa > Chordata > Mammalia > Rodentia > Chinchillidae > Chinchilla > Chinchilla lanigera. The sequence goes on from NW_004955438.1 coordinate 19,272,073, forward strand.
AAAGTTCATGTTCGTTGCACTTTATTTTCACAACAGCACAGCAGATTGGAGAGGTCAGCTTATATTCCTCAACTTTTTTGATGAGAGCATTGTTACCGTAGGGTCCCCTTCCCCTGGGTAAGATAAGGTAGTGATGTGAGCACTGTTCAAGTTTAGTACCAGACACACTCCTAGCTATACATGGGTCTGCCTCATCCAACCATGAAGTTCTTGAGATGATACTATAAGGTTTCCAAAACCTAACTCCTTGAAGATTTGGGCTTTCTACATCTCAAAGAGTTGTTCTGCTGTGTGCAAAATGTTTGATATGTCCTTCCTAATAGTTAGGAAAAATCTGTCCATTTTCAGTCCCTTGGTGTAGCTGATGCTGTTGCTACCCAGTCCATGGTTGTCTGGCTCCAAGGCAGACACGTTCTGCCTAAGGCCCCACGTTCCTGGCCAAGTGAGCCCAGCTGCTCCAGCCCCTGGTTCCTCCAGCCTGTGTGAGTCACCCTCATTCCTGTGAGCATCAGATCCTCTTGCCAAGTCTGAAACCTCTCAACACCCTATACTCAGGCACTTCTAGAAAGTGAGAGAGATCATGATGGCCCGAGCTGGAAATTTGATTTCAATAAAAATAATTTAAAATGGGATTAGTGAACAGTGCATTTTTGAACTCTTGGAAGCTGAGTAACACTTGTGGCTGCTGAAGGTTTACAGCCTGATATATGGAGACAGGATAGTTCCTGAGCCACGGCACGAAGCTTGTCAGAAGAGCCAGACGGCAGAGGACAGCCTCCCCATCGGCCTGGTGTGTGACATCAATATCTTAGACATATCAGTGACGTTATCCCTTTAAGCTGTCAGAAGTCCTTACCAAGGAAGCAGCCACACTTTTGTTTTTGTAGGACCTGGATTCAAAGACCTCGGTCATGATGCAAAGTTCACATTGTTATTTAGGTGCAAGGAAGGGCTTCAAAAATTCAGGCCCCAGCCTAAACTTTGATTTTTTTTTTTTCTACTAAGCCACAATGTCTCTCTTTACATGCTTGCCTGTGCTTTTGATTACTTTGGGATATAATCTAGAAATGCTGGGCAGAATCATGAGGAAGAAGGGGTTTAGGGTCAAGAGCAAGTTCACCAGCCACAAGCATCATTTTTCCTTGGGCTGGAACCGAGTTTTGCAAGTAAATACCCAAGTGAAAGAGAACACTTCTCTTGGAAAAATGTTGGTAATTTGATGCATGTAAACAAACTCTTTCCTAACAGCCCCCCATCATGTTGGGGCCTGTAGGCAAACAATTTCAAGGGAAGTACAGTTTTAATTGAAATAGGTTCAAAAAAGAGGGGGCCAGTAAAAGGGGCTAGCATTTATTGACCACTGCCGCGTGCCAGACATTGTGCTAGGTTCTGGGTGTGGATGATTTACTCTTAAGTCCTGTAGGTGCTAGCATCTCCCTCACTGAATAGCTCATCATCAGATAACTAGAAAGGGGACAAGCAGGAACTCAAAAGATGCCAGTCTTATGTCGGAAGCTTGACCTTTAACCATCAAGCTTTCCCCTCTTCCAGCTGTTCTCTTTGAAGAGGAAGTCTGTATTATCTGCCAAGCTCCGTGTTGGTGATTCCAATCCTCTGAAATCTTTCCTGTTAACAGTTTAGTACAGACCTGTATTTGGTGGCTGCCAGGGCTGGCACACACTGGGTGGAAGAAAGGCATTGTCTCACAACAGTGGAGGCCAGGGTTTGAGGTCAGGGTGCTGGCAGGTCATGTGCCTTTGGAAAGATCTAGGGAAGGATCTGCCCGGGCTCTCTCCTGGCTTCCAGTCACCTCTGACAGTCCTTGGCTTGTGGACACATCACTCCAATCAGTTCACATTATTTTCTGTCTGTGTGGGTCTATCTGTGTCCCAGTCACAGTGGATTCGTGTCCATCCTAATAACCTCATCTCCACCTGATTCCCTCTATCAGGCCCCACTTCTAAGTAGGGTCATATCTCAAAGTCACACTAGGGATTAGGATTTCCACATATATTTTGAGGAAGCCACAGTCCAACCCATGGCAATACACAGGAAGTTGGAAACTTATAATGACCATAAGAATGGGCCCCTCCAAAATTATAAAATCCCATTTCCCACCACTTAGCTACTGCCCCTCTCCATGGATCTGGCACTCTGTCTACATAACCTTATTTAATTTTAAGCACATTGTCATATTTTATGTCTCTGCTCTGTTTCTACCATCCAGGATGTTCTACCTCACCCTCTCTATCTGAGTAGTCTCTGATCATTCTTCAAGGACAAGAGCCCCCTGGACACACTTAGAAGTGGTTTGAGACCCCACCCTTTCACAACTTGTATTTAGTTGCTTTTCCTTTTCTATGGTCCTCAAGGTGATTTTCCACTGTCTTATCAGTCCCCCTGCCCCAGTAAGCTGCTCTAGTCAAGGGTCTGTACCTTAGCTACAGCTAGATTCAGAGCATCTATAAACAAGCCCAGCCTCTGCAGTAATCTCAAAGACATTTCCCTCAAGAATGAATACAGTACTCTTATCTCTTCTGAAATGTCCTGCAGCTAGATTCTTTAATTATACAGTAAGTTTGTGGAAATATCAAACTCCGCAGACATTCTTGCATTTTTATTAGGTGAACTTATGACTTCTTTTTCATCATCCAAAAAAGATGTATAACATACATGATGTTGGCTACAAGTCTCCCAATATGGAATTTACCTTTTCATTTCATATATTTTTTACTTAATATAGCTTATCTTTCTTTTAATGGTTTATATTGTTTGTGTCTGCTCTGTGGAATCCTGCACTAAAATCATGGTGATAATGACTCAATTTTTCTTTAGAACTCTTTCTAAAAATTTTCTTTAAAATCTTTGGTATTCATTTTTGTGCATGTGGTGTAAGATAGGAAATCTAAATTTTTTTCTCATACTGATAACCAACTATTGTTGCACAATTTGTTGATAAGAAATAGAGGGATTTATATTATTTTATCTCCCAGGGTACTTGACAATTTTTGACTCGCTTATATCTTATATGCTTTTCCTTTCTCTTCTTTTTTTTTTTTTTTTTTTTTTTTTTTTTTTCTCCGGTACCGGGAACCGAACTCACGACGTTGCGCTTGCCAGGCAGGCGCTTTTGCCGCTGAGCTAAATCCCCAGCCCCTCCTTTCTCTTCTTAATACACCATGAATTTTTATAAAGCCCACAGATAAACTTCTTCAGAATTATTCTTATAAAGCCATTGGATCTAATTAAAAGTTCAAGGATGTAGAATCCAAAAATTTTGTTTAATATGCTTGACATAGGTACACAGTTTGTTTAAATCCTAACATGATAGCAACCTATATGCCTCTGTTTAAAATTAAATTTAAAAATGATCAGAGAGACGACTGCTTCATGTAAAATTCAATGGCAAAACAAAAACAAAAACCATTATAATAGAGTAGTTGCTGCAATGGAAGAGAATTTCTTGGTCCATCTCAGAGAAAGATCACAGGCTTCTGCCTGAAAAGAGTTTTAAGTCTTTCCTCTCCCTTGGCTAAATGGTTAAGGAAACTGTTAAAATGAAAGAGTCTTTGGGTTATTCTTGGAGAGACCAAGATAGGAATAAAGAATTCTAAGTCCCATTTTCCAGATATCACTGGGAATAAAGGAAACCCAAGGGACCTTAGTAAATTAAAGCAGGAGGCGAAGCAAGCTGGCTGGATCCCCAGGCTGGGCGGGAATGAGGAAAGGCGGTGAAGGAAGAGCATCGGGGAGACGGAGCAGGGAAAGCAATCACAACTACAATCACTTGCCAGTACCAGTGGTCTCACACCGATTCTACCCCACACACCGGGCTGAGGCTGGATATTTCTCTCAGATCATTATAATTCCCAGATTATAGACGGGGAAGTGGGGTTGAGAGGTAAGAAGAAACCTGCCCTGGGACACACACAGGGGGTTATGAGTAATACTCAGACCCAGAGATCCAAATGGGAGAGTTTGACATCACCCTGTTTTCAGTGGGCATTTCACACATTCCCTGGTACATAGCAAGCCCTCAGTAAAGCTGAGAGTAAATTTTAGCAGATCAAGAGACTGGGTAAATCTTAAACAACATCTGGAGACTTCCTAAGGTCCTGAAAGAAATCTCAATGGAACTGGAGCCCTGTCCTCCTCAGGACTTCAACTAATTCTCCTGCTTTCTATGTGCTTCATGGCCACAGCCAGTTGATTCCCGGCGTGGTTGAACAGACAGGCACACCAACATCATGGCATTGCCACCTCTTAGCTGGAGAGGATGAGGCCAGTCCCGTAGCTCTCTGGCTGTGCTCCTCCTTCTATGAAAGAGAGCCCTCGAGGCTTCCCTTGGGGCAGCCCTGAGGACTAACGACATGGTGCATGTGAGGCGCCTGGTGACCAGCAGGCATCCTGTGACATATGCTAGTTATTCCTATTAGTGGCGAGCCCTCCGTGCTGGCTGGTGTCACTTCCCAGGGCTTGTGAGCCGATGGGAGGGATGGGAGGGCACGCTTTCCCACGTGGATCAGATGACGACTCAGGCTGATTACAGGGTTGCTGTGTGTATGCAGGCTCTAAACAACCACTCAACACTTGCCCTGTCGCCTGCAGCACAAGTGAGTCACAGGGGAGGGAAGGGAAAGCAGGGAGGAAGCAGGGCGGCCAGACACCCCCAGGGACCAAGAACACCTGGACATGCATCACAGCCAGGTTCCCAGGCGCAGGCAGCCCGGCCTATGTGTCCAGGGGGAGCTGTTCTTCATCATTGGATTCTGCGCTCAAGGGAGGGGACCCGAGATGGTTGGAAGGGGTCTGCCACCTCTCCTCCCTGGGACTAGTGGAGACACTCTTTGAAATGCTTTGTCCACTCCTCAGAGTCTAGGTATTAGCGTTCTCTGGGACGAAGAAGACAGTGCTTGGGAGACTGAGACTGAAGGATTACCTAGTCTGGGCACCTTAATGATTCAGTGAGTCTTTGCCTCAAAATAAAAATATAGATAAATAAATAAACAAATAAATAAGTAAAACAAATCAAGGCTGAGGCTGTAGCTTAGTGTGAATGTCTTGAGTTCAGTCCTCAGGATCAGAAAACCCATTGTAAGTGACAGTCGTGGTCAAAGTCTGTCTGGTGACTCACTAGGGACGTTGCCTGCTGATGACCATGGGAATGCTGACCTGTCCCCTCTCCTGTATCATGCAGTAGCCATGTGATGTAGGGGGCAGGACCAGGATGGTGTTGGTCATCTGTGAAGGCAAAGCTGGCTGTACAGGTTCCCAGTCATCTCAGACAGTAAGCTCTGGGTGCCCAGGACCAGAAGGGGAAGGACTCCGGCATCCCTTCAACTACCTGGGACCCTCAGACTATGAGGCAACTGGTGTTTATTGAGTTCATCCTCTGTGCTTGCACTGGGCTGAGCGTGCGGTATGCGTGAACATGACTACGTCACTTCCTGCCTCCACCCAATGCTCTCAGTCAGCTTTTCAGGCAGAGACACGACAGTCTCTGATTTGAAGGTGAGGAAGCTAAAGCTTAGTGATTTCTTATAGTCATGAGGTTAGAAAGTGAGGAAGCCAGGATTTGTGCACGGGTCTGAAATGAGATGTTTAACCCCTGTGACCATCACAGTAAATGGATTGAGGATGAGCAGGGTTATTTTCTCCGTCAAATTCAGGGAAGGGAGGTGCAAAGAGCTAAAGGACAAGAGCAGGGTGACAAAGCTGCCAAAAACGAGTGCTTGCAGGGTGGAGCTCCAAACCAGTTTCCTAGGCCAGGTGCAAGCAGCTGTGTTCCAACTCTCTGCTGGAAATGAAGTCCCTTAAACACTCTGCAAAATTAGGTGAGAAAAGCCTTGGTGACACTGGAGTGACATCCTGAGCACACATGTCCTGCAGGTCTTGTTGCAGGGGACAGGAGCAATGCTGCTGTTCCAATTCCTGCTCTGCAGAGTGGTGGCATGGGAGGGCTCCCAGGGCTTGCTATCCCAGATGCATGGGACTCTCTACAGCCAGCTTTGCCTTCATAGATAATTAACATCACCTTATGACATTCAGTGTCATGCTGAAGTCCCTCCTGCTGTGTTCCCCCTTCTTTCCCCCAGCACGGGCACTCTGCAGGTTTCAAAGTGAGCAGGAGGAGTGGGAGAATCTTTTGCCTCTCCAGGGTCAGTAGTACATATACTGCTCAATCTGTGTACTTTCCAGCGGCGATTAGAGCAGCATCACCCAGGCCACACAAGCCGCGACCTTCTGCAAGGGCACAGTGGATGGGGCTCCACTTTTGACGAAGGTCCTTGTGTATAAATCAGCACAGGAGCCTTGTGGTCCCTTGAGCAAGAAATTAAACCCCAACTGGAAACACCCTGGGCCAGCCAAGGAGCAGTCCAGAATCTACTCTCAACACTTTGCTCCCAGATGCGTCCAGTCCTCAGGTGACTAGGACCTGGCTTGGCACAATATGAGAATCTATGCTGCTTGCATTTCTCCTCAGGACTCTTGGGGGACCAGAGAGAGGGTGCTGAGCCAGAAGTTCTCAGACCTCCTCTCTTGTTAACTTGCACTGGGGCCTTGTGCGCCTTGCCTCCACCTGGACAACGGGGTTCCTAACATCTCCCTGACAGTCTCACCTGGAAGGATGTGTGAGAACACACATGTGAGGGGTTTAGCCCAAGACCCATATGTAGTATGGGAGATGCCCTGAGCATCCAGAGGGCAAAGCTCTATGCCTTGTGGGGTAGAAGATCAAACATAAAAGGACTGAACTTCAGGAGACCGGTGTGGCTATATCTTCAAGGCTGACGGTGAACTTGGCCCCTAGAAACACAGCAAAGGAAGGATGAATGCATGAACACCATACCTCCACTCAAGACCAGAGCTGTGATTAGCAGACACAGAGGTAGACTCTGTGCTCTGTGGGCTGAAAACCCTGCAGCTTTCTTGAGAAGAGGAAGAAGATAACAGCTCTTGGGAGAGTCCCTACAGGCTGGACTGGGGTGGCCATGGCTCATGTCGAGTTTGTACTTATACGTTTTTGTTCTTGGGCTCCGGAGACTGCCTTTTTCTTCAGCACTGCATCAAGTAACTCTCCACTTTCTTCCTGGAATTGCTCTGCTCCTGGTTTGGACTGGCCCACTTGCTGCCTTCTGAGCAAGGGAAATGGGGTATTGAATCATCACCTTTCCACTGGTTTTCCCAGAATCAGGGAATGGTCTCATAGCTCTAAGCCTCACACCAGAAAGACCACCCATCTCTCCTTCAAAAAAAGTAAATTATATTTTCTTAACAAACCCAAGTGACTGCCTCTTTGGTCCCACAACTAACATTTCCCCGAGAGTTCATGAATTCAGAAGTTATTTGAGCAATTTATCCTTTGAAGCTCAGCTTCCACCTTGGGCGCTCAGAATTATTTCTTGGAAAAGTGATTAGCACAGAAAACTCCATGAAAACTGGCATCCAAGGACAGTCGTCTCATTATGCGACGTGCCCATAGATTCATCTCTGAACACCTCGTGATTTCACAAGGGCTGTTATGTCCCAGCTACAGCTCTTCTTTGGAGCTTATTACTTGAGCAAAAAATGTTAATTGTTTCTAAGAAGTGTACAGTGTGGAATGGGGCTGACATCTCCTAGGAGCCCCATCTCGGGACTGCAGAGCTGCTCCTAATTCTCTTGCCAAATGCTGGAAGCTCTTCATTGTACAACCCTCAATTGATGTGGACTCAGTCACAATTTACATCAAGTACCATTTTCATACAGGGTGTTATTTATTGAGGCTGGTACCACAGAGCAGAATTCGTGCCCCTGGGTAATGAGAGTCCCGTCCTCACTGGGCAGGGAACAATGCTTTCCTGCTATCTACACCTTCTAAGGGGTTTGCAAGGGTACTATCTCTGCTTCCATAAATAATACACTCCAGCAAAATAAGGAGTCATTAAAATAGGGAGCATCCGCACACCACTTCATAACCATAAGGAAAGCACTTGGGAAGAGGTTCTCCCATAAACAGACTGCTACTCACTCAGTGTGTGTGTGTGTGTGTGTGTGTGTGTGTGTGTGTGTGAGCACATGGGAGACAGCCTTGGTGGTACCAAGAAAAGAGGCTCCAAGAAAGAAAGAAGGAAGACAGGGAAGGTGAGAGTGAGGTCAAGACAGGAAAGAAGCAAATGGCCTGGATGTCGTAGCTGGAGGAAGGCTAGATGTCAAGGGCCTCTGAAGCTTGGGAAACTCAAGAAAGACATGCAGGGCCAGCTGGGAAGCTGGTCTGAAAACCCCTACATGGAGACCTGTGAGCCCTCATGTGGCAGACGCCCAGTTACTCTCCTCCCACTCACACTGGGTGACCTCCAGAGTAGGTACTCTACTTATGCTTATTTTATAGTAAACAAAGGCACAGAGAAATGAAGAAGCCGGCCCGAGTCGGTAAGTGAGGAGGGCAGCCATAAACCAAGATGGTTTGGCTCAGGGGCCCAGGGTTGTAGCCACAAGGCCGTGCACTTGCCCGGGCCTCTGCTTCTTCCTCTCCACCACTTGGTGGGCAAATTACGAAGACTCCACCGGCTGGGACAGTGCAGATGCTCTTCAGAAAATGAACCACTTCCTTTTTGTTTTTGACGGAAACCCATTACGGGACCACAAGCTGATAGAGGGCAGCGATGGAAACCCAGAGGCACTATTAATGGAAAGCTTGGCCTCATCCTTTCTCCTCCTTGTCTGGCTCCACTGCCGTGAGGGCGAACCAAAGTGAAGGGCAGGAAGATGCTGCGCGACCTCGCCTACCCCAAATGCAAGATCAAGTGCCACGGAGGAGGAGGCCAGCCCGGGCTCTTCATTAAAGCAAATACCATTAAACATGTGTTCAAGATAACAGAGTGCCTTGACCCCAGCAAGCATCTGGACCATAATGAAAATTCATTTTCTGCTCTAGAGGTAGAGGAGGCAGAGAATATTATTCCAGGGCAGAAGCCACTGCTATGCATACGGATTTTTCAGTAATAAAATCTGTATGCTAAATATGTATGTGCACCTATCCAATTACTAATTCAACACATGTTTTGGCAGACCCACTATGTTTGTATGTTTGTGGTGATGTGTGTGCATGCGTACGTGTATGGACATGCACAGGACATCTTTGTAACTTCTTCCTTGCTGCATTTTTTCTAGGAACTGACCAGTTGGTTCCCCAAATTGTTATTATTCTTACAGGATTCACCTTAGTGAGACCATGTTACTCTGTCTTTTGGCTATTCTGTTGGTTTAGTGTTCATCTAACCCAAAATAAGTCTATTACATGTTACTGAGGAAATTTTGGGACAGAAACTGGAAACTGGAATGCAATCTTGTTGAAGTTTACAGGCAGTACAGATTTGTGAAGGTTTTGGTAGATGTGGTGACCATCACAAGTTCTTGTTAGGGTATTAGGAAATCTAATTTTATTTTAGGTAGAGGAAGGAGCTAAAGAAAAGAGAGTAGGGTGAGAGAGAGAGAGAGAGAGAGAGAGAGAGAGAGAGAACAGCAAGAGCACCAGTGGTGACATGAGAATTGATGGAGGGACTTTTTTTCAAAGGATACTCTGCCAAGAGACCTCTAGGAAGGGGAAAATGAACTTCTTAAGTGGATGTGGGTCAGAGGCTCTCACCTGAGGAAGGCTTGCTTCTGTTGCATCTTGCAGGAGTACCCCACCCACTGAAGGAGTAGTGCAGACTTGGGTGTGTGAAATAGGTAAGCCTAAGCAGACAGCATGTTTGGTTTAGCTGTATGGGAGGTATCATGCATTAGGAATGGGCTAGAGCAGGAGGAGAGGACTGGAAGGGAAGATAGGGACACAGTGTGGATCCAATCCTGGTACAGGATGCTACATGGGCCCAGTGGTGGTAGCTAACAATGGTGCATCTGACTGAGCCCCACAGTAGGCATCTCTGGAGGAAATATACACTGTTTTCTGTCTCCAAAAGATGCTTGAAATACCTAACTCCAATATACTCCTTTCTCCTCCATTTGAACACATTCTGGTAAACTAAAAAGCTCCAAATTCTGTATGTTTTTTAAACTGATATGAATAGGCAAAAGGTACTAAGTACAAACAAGAAAATCTAAATTTGATGTAGTAATAAACAATGATGATAGAGGCAACAGTCAGGGCTGAAGCACTGCTTCACAGGAAGGGACAGATCCAAGTGCTGGTGTGGAGGCAGACACTGTGGCAGATCTGAGTGAGGCTGGACAGAGATGGCCCGGTGGACACTGCTGACTCTGTGGAATCATCTCTCATTTGACACGAGGATGGATGCAGTCGTTTCCTCATCAGGCTATCAGAACAATTCAGTAATTCAAGTTCAGGAACACTGTTAGTGCTCCAGAAATGTAAATTATTTATTCCTTAAAATTAAGCAAGGAGAGATGATAGATACATCAGTGATGGAGGTTGATATATTTACAACTGTGTTTCTCAGCCACATTCCAATGCAACACCAGTTCTTTACATTTCTCTCCCTGCAACATCTGATGTGTTTGTACAACATAAAATATCAGTTGTGTATAACCTGAAGTTATGTGGAAAAATCAAGAAGAAAAAAACTGGCTATGACTCTCTCTGATTAATGTTAAGTCTAAAAATGCAATGATTTATTGGCTATTTCCAGTGATTATAGATGGCTTTGATAAAGAGATTTGTATTTTAATTTATTCCTTCAATAAATATATATTGTAGAACATTTGGAAAAAATGAATTTTAAAGGCCACTTTCCATGTTAATATTTTACCTATTTTCCTTCTCATTTCTTTAAGTGCAGAGTCGTTTCACAGAAGACTGTCACTGCATCCACAAACACACATATATAGAATTTTATACCTCTCAGTTCCATTTTTCATTATTTGATAACAATTTTATAATGTTCTTTTGCTTTTTGTAACAATATTTCAAATATCTGCCTATTACACTGTCGTATGGTTGAAAATTTACCCAAACACTCCTCAGCACTAGGGACTTCTGTGGCTCCTAATTGGTCATGAATTTGAATAGATATGTGTTAAAGTCATTAAGAATAAAGAAGCAATGCAGGATGCAGGGAAAGACAGCAGTAAGACTTTCCAGTGACCACCTCTCCATTGAAGCATTCTTTGGAACAGCTATTCACAAAAGCTAGGGAGACCAGAGGAGAGACAACAGAAACTGGTTAGAGCCTAATAATAAGAAAAGAAGCATTGGAGAAAATAGGAAGCACTAGCTGGCATAACTACATAGGCACATTGAAGGGGCTGGGGATTTAGCTCAGTGGCAAAGCGCCTGCCTGGCAAGTGCAAGGTCATGAGTTCGGTTCCTGGTACCAGAGAAAAACCAAAAAAAAAAAAAGTCCATAGGCACATTGAGAATATTCATCCTATAAGGTCAGCACTACCCTAAACCAAAACCAGATGTGGACACAATACAACAATACAAGAAAGGATATACAAGGATATGCATAGGCCAATATCCTGGATAAACATATAGGCAAAAATCCTTAACAAAATACTAGCAAACTAACTCTGAGATTATTTACTATGGTCAAGTGGGAGACATCCCAGGAATACGAGGATGGTTTACTATATGTAAAATCAATAAATGTGATACACCACATCAAGACTATTAAGTGCCAAAGCCGAAGGATTATCTTCATCGATGCAGAAAAAGCATTTGATAAAATTCAACATCCCTTAATAATAAAAGTTCTGAACACATTCGATAGAGCAGGAATGTACCTCAACATAATAAATGTCACAAAATTAAAATCAAAATGATCAGAGATCTAAATGTTGAAACAGAAACACTTAATCTGCTAGAATATAAAATAGGTACAACTCCTGAAACTTAGGCCTAGGGAAAAACTTCTTTTTAACAGAGCACCAGTGGGACAAGAAATAATACCAAGAAGCAACAAACGGGATCATATCAAATTAAAAAGCTGCTGCACAGCAAAGGAAACAACCAACAGAGTGAAGAGATAACCTCTAGAATGGGAAACTTCTACTCCTCAGAAAGAGGACTAACATCTAGATTATATAAACCTCCAAAATTAGACTCCTCACAGTAAAAATCCCCATCAAAAAATTGGCAACTGAAACTAATAGACACTTCTCAGAAGAAAAAGTACAAATGGTAAATACCTACATAAAAAATGTTCAATATTGCTGGCCATTCAAGAACTGCAAATTAAAACTGCACTGAAATATGTATAACCTTACCCCCAAAAGAATGGCTATCATCAAAAAATGTAATGATAACAAGTGCTGGCGAGGATGAGGGGAGAAAGAAACACTTCTATGTCATTGGTGAATATGCAAAATTGTACAGCCACTATAGAAACCAGTGTGGAGATTCCTCAAAAAGATAAAAATAGAAATTTCATTTCACCCAGCTACCCCTTTTTATATATTTTCCTAAAAGAGTTAAAATCATGTAACAGCGATATATGCATATCCACGTTTATAATAGCACAATTTATAATGGCTAGATGTTGGCAACAACATATATCCATCAACAACTGAATAGATAAGAAAAACGTATTTATATCCAACAGAGTACTACTCTGCCATAGAGAAAGATAAATCTGAGGCATTTATAGGTAAATAGATTCATCTTCAGAACATAATGTTAAGTGAAAAAATCAGACACAAACTGAACTATCACATGGTTTTTCTTATATGAAAAGATCAACATGCATGAGAAAGAGAGAGACCGACCATTGGAGCGACAAAAGAGCTGGAAACTTTTTAGAATCTGAAATGAGATAAGTATGTCCACATTCCCCATTTTTATTATCATACTGGAAGTCCTAGCCACCACATAAAGCAATGGAGTGCTAAGCAAAGGCATCCAAATTGGAAAGAAGGAAGTCAAGTTGTCACTGTTTGTAGATGACATGATACAGAAAATTCCAAAGGCTCCACCAAAAAATTATTAAAATTAACTTCAACATAGTTGCAGGATTCAAAGTCCAGGGGCAAAAATCACAACCATTGCTATACAGCAACAGTATACTATCCGAGAAAGAAATCAAGACAGAAATTCCACTTACAATAACTATAACATAAACGTACAATAATTAAAATACTTTGGAAAAATTTTACCAAATAAGTGAAAAATTTCTACAGTAAAAATGGTAAAGCAATGATGAAAGAAGGTGAAAATTATGAAGGGGATACTCACATAGACCAAACAAACAAACAATCCAGAAAATATTTAGTGTTCATTAAATGAAAGAATCAATACTGTTAAAGTGTCCACACTACCTTAAAATAATCTACAGTTTTAATGTTACTTTTATGAAATGCTGATGACATTCTTCACAGAACTAGGAAAACAAAATTATAAAATTTGTATTAAACCATAAACATCAAACCAAAACAAATAGCTAAAACAATCTTGAGAAAAACAACAACACAAGTGGAATTACACTGTTTGACTTCAGAATATACTACAAAGCTATAGTAATCAAAGCAGTATGGTATGGGCATAAAAGCACACAGAACAATGGAATAGTATAGAGAACTTAGAAATAAACCTCCAAGCATCTGTAGTTAGTAGACCTTCAACAAAGGTGCTAAGAGTATGCTTTGAAGAAAGAATAGTATCCTCAGTAAATCATGCTGAGAAAACTGGAGGTCCACATATAGAAGGAAACTAGAGCCCTTGTGCCAATAGTCAACCCAAAGTTCATTGAAAATTTAAATGGAAAACTGAAGTTATTAGAAGAAAATATACAGGGAGCATATCAAGATACTGGATTACAAAAATACTTTTTTGGATAAAACTCAAAAGCACAGGAAACAAAAGAAAAAATAAAACAATAAGATTATATTAAATTAAAAGGGTTCTATAAGATGAAGGGAACAGCCAACCGAACAAAGAGACAACCTATAGAATTGAAGGACATACTGACAAGCAACACATTTGACAAAGGGTTAATATTCAGAATATATAAGTAACTCAATTCAGTAGGAAAAACCTAATAATCCAATTTAAAATGAGCCACATCTAAATAGACATCTCTTCAAGGAAGATACAAATGATACACCAGTGTACAAAATACTCAGTATGACTAGTTGTATGTTAATACAAATTAAAGTCACAACAAAAACTCACCTCACTCCAGTTTAAATAGATATTATCAAAAACAAACAAAACAAAACAAATCCAAAAGATAGCAAATGCTGATGAGGATGCTGCTACAAGGGAACAGTTAAATTAGCAGTTATAAAGAACAGGGTAGAGGTCCCTCAGAAACTTGAAAAAATACACTTACAACCTCAGTACTGGGTATTTACCAAAACGAAATGAAATTGGCATGTCCAAGAGTCACCAGCACCCCCAAGTGTGTTGTAGTACTATTCATGATAGCTCAGAAGTGGAAACCATAGACGTGTCCATCAATTTATGAATGAAAAAGAAGGTGTGATACATATACACAGTGGAATTATTTCAGCCGGAAGAAAAGGATGGAATCCAGTCATTTGAAGCAATGCAACTGGAATTGGAGGTCCTTGCTGAGAGAATAAGCTAGGCACAGAAAAACACACACTGAATAATTTCAATCATATGTGAGATCTAGAAAAGTTAATCTCATAGAAGTTGAGGGTAGAAGAGTGGTTTCCAAAGCCTGGAGAGAGAGGAGTGGAAGGTCATGATAATGTACTGTACATTACTCAGCTGCTCGTTGTTGGGCCCAAACACCTACCTTACCTGTAATTTAAAAAGGAGGAGTTCATTTTGGTCTGTGTTTCACAGTTCAGTGCATGGTTGGCTGGCTTCAAGGCAGGAATGGCATGACAGAGGGTCATGGCAGAGGAAAACTGCTCAGCTCATGGCAGCCTGGAAGTGGGAGAGAAAAAGAGGGAGAGAGAAGAGAGGATCCAAGAACAAGAATATCCCCTTCTAGGTCACAGCCCCAGAGACCAACCTCTGACCTGGCACCCCTCCTACAGCACATTTAGCTACTGAACTTATCAATGAATGAATCCACTGGTGCGCATAGTGCCCTCAAGTTCCAATCACCTTTTACACACAAGGGACTTTGGGGGACATCTTAGGTATAAACCATAACATATTGTACATTTCAAAAAAACTAGAGGAAAGAACTTTGAATATTTTTACTACGTATGGTAAATATTTGGGGAGACATCCATGTTTGCCTTGATATGAACATTACCTAATGTATACACGTACTGAAGCATGACATGGTACCGCATAAACATATACAATTTTTATGTGTAAATTAAAATAATCATCAGTTCTCTGAGAAGCCAGTGAACCAAAAACCTATGTAACTGTTTAATCCAGTGTTCCTTGAACTTTTTGCATGCAGAGCCCTTTGTGCTTGTGTGTATAGCATCAATTTTTTAAAGTAAGAGTCAATTTGTAAAATATGAGAGAAAGAATAAAAGGAATTTGTCATGAAGCTGCCTTGTTACTTCAACAAATCCAACCCTGATCATCATGAAAACTTGTATTAGGAAAAGATACTCTTAGAGACAACTACAAACACCACAGTAATCTTGTCTTCTTATTGTCTTAAAAGAAAAAAGAGCCTAAACTCTACAGCCGAGAAATGTAGGTGCAGAATCTGTTGCCTTCTACTTGGCAGACTTGGAGAATTGCTTGGTCTCTCTAAATATTTATTTTCTCACTTGATTTTGTGGATAATATTTCACCCCTCATCTGGTGGTTGTAAAGATTAAATCATATTTGTTTGACACCCATGCACCCCAATCCTCATACTGATATACCAGTCAGATATGACATCTATGAGTCCAAATGCTATGTCTTCTGTAGACAGAAAATCTTATGTAGGAGAGTAATGTCTCCTTCATGTCTTACAGTTCCTGTGACTGTCACATGACAGGGACTTGGTAAACAATTAGTGAACAGGTGAATGAGAATCTTTCAGTATGAAAAAGTGGGGAAATTTAGTAGTCATTTAGCCTTCTAAGGAAACTGTAGTGACATCTATTTTCTCTGCCCCAGTACTACAGTTTTGCATGTGACCAAACTGTAATTGCAGAATATTTTCCATGAAAATATAATCGTATTTGTGAAAATTGTAATGTATCCGAAGCAAAACAGACCTTGACTCCATTGTCCTGAGTAGAATAAGTCCAGAAAACAATAGACTTTCTTAGTGGAGTGCCCCCTTCCCTTCCAATACTGCTACAAACTCCCAAAGACGGGGGGTAAAGGGAAAGCAATTTTCCCAACAAAGCATCTCTACATGTGGGTGGTCAATGATGTTTACCTAAAATGGATTTGTGGCGGTAGGGAAAATTCTTATTTCCCGAAAGGTGAATCTCACTCATGCTGATTATAGAAATAACTTGTGCTTGATGTTAGGAAGGAAAAGAGTAACTTTCTAATTTATCTCTGGCCCATACAAACAAGGGCAAAAAAGATTATATGTTTTCCTGTGACTCTGAGTTCTGCAGAGCCAAGCGACTGTATCAATATTGAAACTGCAAATTCAGGAACATTAGAAAGATTTCTGCCTACAAGGAGCATACTCTGTTGTTTCTCTCTGCTCTCTGCCAATAATGCAAACAAACAGGGGCCCCAGTGTGACTCTATGATGCCGCCCCTTCCCCAGACCTGGAGAGAGGAGTGTCAACAAGCTTGGGACCACAGTGTGGGAGCCAATTTCTTGCCATAACTTTCCATGTTTCAAGTCGCAAGGCAGAATGAATACGATCAAGTGTTCCCCCCTGAAAAATCACTGGGTCTTCCACAGTGGGTGTGATTGATCAGAAATCCTGTCCGTGAGCAGCAGGGAGATCACTCTTTTTACCCTGTCCTGTAAGTGGCTGTGACACACGTTAGTGCCCTGTGTGCTCACA
>NW_004955438.1:19289810-19316963 GCF_000276665.1 Chinchilla lanigera
AAAGGGATAAAAAATGATCAAGATGTGATATATACCTGTACCAATTCCCCACTACAAACCTTTACATATTATAAATGTATCCAAATTTTTTTTAAAAAGCTATCGAGGAGAGCAGAATGTAAACATTTCCTAGTCTCACACCTCCCTTCTTAGTACTCCAAGGTTCTGGAGGGCAGGTGTGTTCCTGGGGACAGTGGGTCAGGAGAGGGAATAGTCAAGGTTTTTCACAACAGCTGCCTTTCAGTGAGGTTCTGGGTACCTTCCACTCACTGACTTGACCAGTCCTCTTGACCTCCCTGCATTAGTAAGGAAACAAAATCAGAGAAGATGAAAAGTGGATCAAAGCCACAGAACACAAGGAAGAAGGTACAGCTGGGTTCAGAAGATGAGTTCGTCTAACTTCAAAGCCTTGTATCTTCCACCTAATTCAGTGAACGAAGCAAACATTACTCCCTAAGTTTAGACCCAGTGGCAAACAGATTAAGACTCAGTTAGACCCCTACGTTGGACGCCTAGCTGTATCATTTGCTTCTTTCATGACTCAATTCTGTTCATAACTTTGGGAAATGATCACCATTATTTTGTATTGCTTGTTATACCCCCAGTGCTGTTCTAAGTGCTTGTCTGTATTTGAGTCATTTAATGCTCACCTAGATCCTAGGAAGTGAGTGGTACTGTTAGTCCCACCATGCTGGTAAGGAAACCAGTGACAGTAGAGGGTGAGAGTAGGTTGTGCACAGATACAAAACAGCACATAGCTGAGCGTGGATTGAAATTCAATTTGTGGACCTTGGAATCTGCATTTAAGTGCACTATCGGTTTTGCTAACTGCCCCTACTAGACTTTTGTCTGGCCATACTGATACTACGCTTGAAATGCCTTGGAATAGTGCCTTTCCACAGAGGCAGTCAATGAATGAGAGGGATTACTTGGTGCTGCAGTCAGCCCCCTATATGCAGTTCTGTATCTTCTAATCCCTGATGGAAAATATTCAGAAAAAAATCACACCTGTACTAAATACATGCAGACATTTTTCTTGTTATTCTCCCCTAAACAATACAGCACAACTACTATTTACATAGCATTTGCATAGTATTAGGAGTTTTCAGTAATCTAGAGATAATTAAAAGTGTACTAAAGGATGTGTATAGGTGGTATGCAAATACCATGCCCCTCCCCACAAGGGACTTGCGATCTTCAGATTTTGATATTCGGTTCCTACACTGAAGCTCCATGCAGACCATTATTTACTGGTTTGCTATTATGACAAAATACATTTGGGGTCATTTACATGACTTCCCAGCATTTTTTAAAAAATTAGTTGATTTTATTAATTTTTAATATTTTAAAAATTTTTAAATCTAGTGCTTGCCAGCATGATTTTTTTTAAAGCAGACTTTACTGTTTAGAGCACTTTGAGGTTCACGGCAAATATGAACAGAAAATACAGAGCTCCATATGCCTTCTGCCTCACCTAGGCCTCCCTCTCTACAAATAGCTCATACTGGAACTGCACCTTTGTTGTGTCAATAATGTACTATTTTCAACCAAAGTCCACAGTTTACATTAGGGTTCATTCTTGGTGCTATAAATCCTACGGGCTTTGACAAAGGCATACTGACGTTTACGGTTTCTATCTAGATGTCTCCCCAAAGCCTCAAGCCATCACAGTCAGCGTCTTTGGAAGGTGATTGGATTATGGGGCCTTAGAACTGCTAAGGGGTGGAGCCTGGTCAGAAGAGGCGGGTCCCTGTAGACGTGATTCAGAAGCTTATACCACATTCCTGGTCCCAATGTCCACTTTCTTTGCTCCCCAGGTGTGAACCTTGAACAGGTTTTCTCAGCCCAGCCCCTTCCTCCAAACCAGCAAAACAAGGGTTGAAGCTTCTGAAATGTCAGCCAAAATAAACCTCTCTTCCTTTAAATTGCAGCTATCAGGTATTTTGTCCCATTAAAAAAAAAGGTGACTATTACAACCCTTCGTTATAATATCATGGAGAATACATTAATTCCCCTAAAAGTCCTCTTTTCTGCCTAGTTATTGTCCCTCACTTCTAACCTCTGACAACTACTGATTTTAAAAATCTCTGTAGCTTTGCTTTTTTTTCAGAATGGCATATAGTTGGAATTGTGCACGCATATTCTTTTCAAGTTGGCTTCTTCCTCTGAGTGCAGTATACTTAAGTTTCCTTCGTGTCTTTTCACACATTGATAGCTCATTTCCTTGTAGTTCTGAATAATATTCTATTGTTTGGGCGTATCACAGTTTATATTAATTTATTCACATAGAAGGCCATCTTGGTTGTTTCCAAGCTTTGGCAAAAATGAATAAGGCTTCTACAAATGTTTGTGTGAAAGAATTTGTGTGGAAGTTAGTTTTCAACTCGTCTGAGTAAACACCAAACACTGCAAATGCTGGATCGAATGGTACGAGTGTGTTTAGTTTTGTAAGAAACTGCCAGACTGTCTTGGAAAGTGGCTCTATCATTTTGCATTCCTACTAGCAAGGAAAGACAGTTCCTTTTGCTCAACATCCTTGCCAGAATTTGGTGCTGTCAGTTTTGGACCATCCTAATAGATGTGCTCCTAAATCTCACTGTGGTTCTCATTTTAATTTCGCTGATCATGTATGACCTGGATGATCTTTTCATATGCTTGTTTACAATTTGTGTATCTTTCTGATGATGTATCTGGTGAGATCATTTGACCACTTTTCACCGCGATTCATCACTGACTTATTGTTGAGTTTTAAGAGTTCTTTCTATTTTGGATAGAATCTTTTACCAGATATATATTTGCAGATATTTTCTTCCAATCTGTGGCTTTTTTTCTTACTCTTCTGATAGTATCTTTTGCAGATCAATATTTTAAATTTAATAAAATTTAACTTATCACTTATTTCTTTCAAAGATCATACCTTTGATGTTGTATCTGGGAAGTCACCACCCAACCCAAAGTCATCCAGATTTTCTCCTGTATTCTGCTCTGTGAGTTTTTCAGTGTTTCATTTGGGGATGTGATATATTTTGAGCTAAGTTTTGCAAAGGGTATAAGGTCTGTGTCTCTATTTTATTTTGCTTGTTGATGTACCCTTGTTCTAGCACCATTTGTCTTAAAGACCACGTTTCCTCTGTTGTGTTGTTGTTTTCCCCTTGACTGTAATCATGAAGGTGATTTCCAATCTCTCTGTTCTGGCCCCCTGATCTGTTTGTCAGTTCTTCCACCAACACTGCACTGTCTCGCTTGCTGAACCCTCATGGTGCATCTTGAAAGTGTGTAATTTCAACTTTACTACTTTGTTCTTTTTCAGTTCTATACTTGTTGTGCTGGGCCTTTTGGCTCTCCATATAAATTTTAGGATTAGTAGTCAACATCTGCACAATAAATTGTTGGGCTTGTGTTTAATCTATAGCTCACGTGAGGAAAAGCTGACATCATCTTCGTATCCACCAATGGGAGTATTACTCTATGGAATATCAAAGTTTATTGGACATTTCTCATAAGGTCTTGAAGTTTTCCTTAAAATCTTGTACCTTCTTTGTTAGATTTATACCTATTTAATTTGGGGGTGGTAATTTAAATAATATTGTGTTTTCAATTTCAAATTCCAGTTGTTTATTTCTGCCACTTAGGGAAGCTATTGACTTTTGCGTATTAACTGTATATTCTACAACTTTGCTGTAATTGCTTATTAGTTTCAGGAGTAGCACTGCTACTTTAATTATATATATTTGTCTTCTATTTCTTATCCCATGAACTTAGCAGTGTTTTCTCTCCCTGAAAACCTTCAGTACCATTTTCTTTCCTGCCTCTACTTTTTGGTCAGTTGTTCTATCCTTTTATCTTATCCAAGTGGGTGACAGTACCATCCAGTTCTTTCACCCTAGTTTTTTCTTTCGCATTTACTTTTTGATTGAATTTATAAATGAAAACTAATAAATAGGCTTTCATTGCTCCCAAACATCTTCTTGAGTCTTGAGGCTCTCTGACTTCTGCATGTACTTAGATATGATGCAGAGTCACCATCCTGTTTTGTGTCTCCTTTCAAAGGGAGCTTGGATTGATCATTTCTCTCCCCTACATTATCCTCCTTTTTTTTTTTTTTTTTTTTTTTTTTTGGTTTTACAACTACTTTGTTTACTAGAATGTGTGTTCTGGAAACTTTCTCTAATGGAAAATTTGGGAGATAAGATTTTGAGTGCTTAAACATGGAAAACAAAAATAAAATAAAGACATTTGTATCGCTGTTTTTATGGTTTCTTCTCCTTAAAATAAAATAAAAGTAAATAAATACTCAATAAAATTTAGCTACAGTGTTCTTTAAAAAACAAAAGAAAGAGAAACATGTTCTGTACCTTCACACTTAATTGATCATTTGGCCAGGTATAAGAATCTGAATATAAAATCATTTCTCAACAAAACTTGGAATACCTTTGATTCCAGCTCCCCTAACATTACCCATTGGTTGTAAAAGAGTGATGTCAATTTAAATCCTGTTTTTTGATAGGTAATGCATTTTATGTCTTCCCTTTGTAACAATTTGAATCTTCTCTTTATATCTGAGGTTGTGGCTATACAAATAAAGATAGGTAGGTCTTTGGATGATTGACTTTTCATCTTCAAAGATTATTGATGAAAGGAACAATACCCGAAGTGAGGAAGATGACTGACTGCTTTGTTCTGCCCAGCTACTCCACTCATGTTGGAACATTTGACGGAAGACATAAAAATATGAAAACCAAATTTCAGATAGCATGAAGAGACAATATGATTTAAAGTATCTGGATAGACTTTAACACATTGAATTATTTTCAACAAATGACAGTGCAAGGGCAAACCTATAGAATATCCATGAGACTTGCTGAGAAACTGCATACTTTGTGTTTCAACATGTTCAAGCTCTTGCATCCTTTAAATTTTCTGATGTCCTAAACTATAATTACAGCTTCTATGAGAATATTCAAATGCAGCTCAGGAATGTCCTATCTTCATTTAGATCTAACAATACCCTCACACTTTCTCTTCTAGTTCTTAGTTTCTTTGGTACACATTTTCCCTCTTCTGGAGAGTGACCAGAAGATGTTTCTTTTTCTTGTCTTCTTCCTTCCCTTTACAATTGTGTCTGAAATCCACACGATTCAGGTGCAGAATGAGAACAGTCCATGCCTTCACAGGAGCCAAGATTCAACATGGAACAAAAGCATGAGATACCGCAATACTGAAAAGTATAAGGGACCAGTGAGATGCAGCAGAGAGTGGTCCCGTGGGTTCCTGGTGGGGCTCATCTGGGAGGACTCGCTAGTAAGTTACCTTTAATGGAGACTGGATGAGCAAGTTGGGCTGATTTCCCTTCTTCCTGTTCTCTCTGCAGTGCTTTTTCCTCTTTGGTTTTGGAACCGCAGGCCTGGCATCTTCTACAGAAATCTGTGCTCTCAGAAGAATTTTCTGTGACAAAATTTCTGTGACAAAAGCACAGAAATCTACAATCTTCATTGTAGATGGAATGGCTTGTGGACAAGAAGCTTATTTCTCTGCCTTCTAATGCCATCACTTTGAGGGTTAGGAATTCAGCAGTGCATTTGGGTTGAGGGTGGAGGACAAAAATACTTTGTCTATTGTAAACCTTGAATTTCACTTATTATGGAAGAACCAGAGAATGCTTTGGGAAAAATGGTCTTACTTTCCAAGAGATGTGTTGAGATTAAATAGCAAAAGAAAGTTCAAGGCAGTTGGAGCTGCACAGGTGACAGTCTTTGAAGGAAAAATGGGAAACTGCTCAGCATAGGTGGGACAGAAAAGCAGAGGAGACCTTGCATATGGAGCCAGGCTGAGAAATGGGTCTGGGCTGTGTGAATAACAGGAAGGCACTGGGAGCCTTAAGAAGGAACAGAATGGAAGGGGTGGCATGGACTGGTGAGGGACATTTACTCCAACAGTGTTGCTCTGCTGCTGTGGGAAGGAGTGATTGAAAGGAGACCAGGGCAAAGGGACTCACTGTGAGCACCATGGCTTTACCCAACTATGAGGGAAGCTAACTGAGAGAGTGAAGAGCAATTGGGGACTTGAGGTGTATTGGAACAGAAAAGCTATAGCACCTGGTGATTGATGAAAAGAAAGAGTGTGGCATCAAGGACAGCCCCCAATCTCTGAATGGATTGTGGACTCCTGAGCCAGGGAACCCAGAGAACTCAGAACCAGACAAAGTTTCGGGGAAAGACAAAAACTTCAGCCAAATAGAATGAGGGAATCCTGGCTAGGGAAAATATGAGGAAGGAGGCAGATTTGGGCCAGGCCTCAGAACTTTCTAGAAAACAAGGGCAGTGTGGAAAAAGTCTATGAAGGGGTGTGTGGCTGTGTCAAGTTATAAGGTGTATTAGTTAGCTTTTCCATCACTGGACCACAATTCCTAACAACCTCAACTTAAAGGAAGAGAGATTTGATTTAGTTCATAATTTCAGGGAGTTCAGTCCATGGTCGGCCGGTTCCAAGGAAGGGAGATTATGGTGGAAGGACATGGTAAAACAAAGCTGCTCACTTCATAGTAGCCAGGAAGCAATGCAGAGAAGCAGCATCACAAAGGAAGGGTGAGGGACCAAATCCGGTACCCAAGGTCACACCTCCAAGACCTCCCAGACACATCTGGAAGTGTGCTCTACCAGTTTCCTTGGGCAGCTCCCAAGCCAATGAAGTTGCCACACTTAAGCTTACCCATCATGAGAGGCTCTTGGCATTTCTGTCCATTCTTTGAGTGTTCCTGCACTGAAGTTAATGTATGTGCAGAAAAGTTTGACATTTATAAAACTAAAATTCTGCAAAATTTAATAGAACAGATCATTTATTTTCCTGGGGGGGGTGGCTCCATTGTTTTAAATCTTCAATTTTGATTGTATGTATTTCTCTGATTCAAAGTTGCATCAATTTCCTGCAAGTATATTGGGGAAAAGAACTCATCATGTGAATACACAGGCTTGGCAAGAAATTGTGGGGTCATAATTATGGAAGCAGCAGTGTGACTACATAGCCTGGTGCCTGATCTTGAGTGACTGCTACAATTGGTACTGAAGTGGAAAGACGCAGAGACAAGACAAAAAAGGACTGGATCCCAGCCTGGATGAATGATCAACAAATTATGATTTATAGGAGCAGCTCTGGACTGCATAAGGATGACTGCAGTTTTTGAACTTCTAAGTTCCAGGTATTTACACTAACTTCCTATAGAAATTTTTAGAACAGGACAGTATCTTGCATGGGTGCAAAATCAAGAGAACCTTCTAGCACAGAGGAGAAATTTGTAGGCCCTCCAGCAAGGCGAGGTCTATTTGTGCCACCGTTTGGAAGAGTAACATTAAACATCCAGGTTCTGTCTGTCTACCCACTAAGACAGAAATGGAAGGAAGTGGTGGGTCTGCTGCACAACTGAGACTGTGGTTCTGGAATGAAAAAGATTGACCAATGCTGGAAGTAAGGCTTTGGGTGTTGTCAGTGTGGAGAGAGTAATTGAAGCCACGGGGTCAGCTGAGATACTTGGGGGTGGAGGGAGAGTGTGCTGACTCCAGTGGCAGGAGGAGGGGAGGGTCTGGAGTGGGGAGGCCAGAGCAGGACCTTCTGGAGGTAGAAGGTCCCACCCACCTCCGTGGTGGCTGCCGCCTGATTCAGGCGACCAGGATGGGTTAGGTGCATGCAACATGGGCTACATGGAGAGGGTTAAAACTGGGGTGCTTTCCAGATGTCACCAGCTGATTGCAGGCAATTAGGAGGCTGCCTTTTTTCTCTCTCCCAGGATTCCTAACACAAACTGTCTGAACCACAACCACTGAGGCTGAGCATATCGAATACATAAGGCCAAGAGAGAGCCCACCAAATAGCTGTGGTTAGTGGCTCATGGGGCCGTGGATGGGCTGGGGGACAGGCTGCTCCAGAGAAAAGAAACTTGCTTTTAATCATCACGCTAATCTAGGCCATAAGGTCTCCTTTCTCCCTCTCCCTCATCCCGTTTCTCTAGGCTCACGGCCCTGCACTCTCCCTACATTGTTGAATGGAAATCTGGTCCAGTTTCTTTTCTTATTTTTCTTTTCAGTATAGATACATTAAAAAACAGACACTGATCTTCAAAGAAGCCTGCAATTTCACTGGCGACGGAATGTTTATAGCCACAATTTGTTTGGTTCTGATAAAATGCACATGCCCCGTTTCTCAGCTGTATTTTACTTCCCAAGTCAGCTCGCTTCGTGCATGAGCCTGTACCCTTCCCAGTCGGCAAGGCAGAGAGCAAGAGGGAGAGGGGGAAGAAGGAAATAGGAAGAAGAGAAGGAGGAGAAGGCGGGGGGAAAGACAAGAAGTAGAAGAAGGAGGAGGAAGGGAAGAAAGAGGAGAAGGAGAAGAAAGGAAAGAAAAGGATGATCAGGAGGAAGAGGAGGGCGAGAAAGAAGAGGAGGAAGAAGAGAAGAAAAGGCTTCTTAAGGAGCTATTTTGCTATACCTCTGGGCTTGGAAACCATTTGGTATGCTAGAAGCCCTGTGACAAGGCTGGTGGCCAGGATAATGAACCAGAAGGACAGTCCCAGCAGAGCTACCTTGCACCATGTCTGGGGAAACACAAACCTTTGCAGGCTCAGGTAGAGCTATGATATAAGCCCCTCGGTTCTTTCTGAGAGGTTGTCTCCTTGCAGTGGGTAAGTCCTGAAGTCAAAAAAAATCAAGGACTTAAATGTCAGCTCGGTCATCTTCCTGCTCTGTGACCTTGAAAACTTCCTCTGGCCTAGCTCTCCCTTTCTGAAAATGAGAGCTGGTTTTGCAGTGGGAAGGGTATGAGATTAAGTGGATCGGATCCTGGGCAGCAGTGTGAGGGTGATGATGGAGGGTAACTGGGGACAGGGAAGAACATTCCAGATGCAAAGGCAGGAGACACTGTGAGCACAGGCTTGAGAACACAGTTCTGCCTGGGGCAGGAGGAGAAGGTTGGGGTGACTGAGGTACCCTGGTCAGGATAGGAGGGATGGAAATGAGGCTGACAGAACAGAAAGACAGGATGGAGGGCCCGCTGAGGAGAGGGAGGGTCATTCTACAGGCCGTGGGTGAGGCTTGGACGCTGAGGAGAGGACCACGCCTGCCAGGGTGCTCCCTGGGAAGATGGCCAGTTGCTGCATGGCTGAGCAGGTGCGAAGATGAGAAGATGGCCAATTAGAGACAGAGACAGTAAAGTTAGAGACAGACCACAGGGGTACGCACCCATCCCTTCTGCTGCCACGGTGCAGAAGTTGGGGTGACAACCCCGGCTTCCAAGCCCAGCTCCGACCTATTGCAATTACAAATCCTGGGACAGGTTAAACTCATTCTCCGTGATTCCATCTGTAAGATGAGGGGAAGAGTCATGTGTGTTTCCAGTGTGAACAGTGAGGGTTCTCTGAGTTCCAAATACGTAAAACTATGAGAAATACTTCCAAGGGTGTGCACAGCCAGTACATGGTGTGAGGCTCATTTAATCCAAAATTAAAATCTTTGGCTCCTAGATGTGGGTTGGGGGTTGAGGAGTTGCTTCCAATTCTTCACTTTCCCGACATTCGAAGGCTGATGTATTTTCCATGTTGGAAGCTTGCTGACCCCTCTTGAGGTGCCAGCTGACGTCCAGCGCACTGACCTCAGCTCCAGCTGCCGGGCTGCCACCTGCTGTGCAGTAGTGCTCATGCCCTGGTGCTGCCTCTGCAGGGCACCTCGTGCTGATGGCGTCAACAGCGGAAATGCAGGTCCGCTGAGTCCCAGTTCTGGTGACCAGGGCCTGAGGTGAAGCTGTTGGAGGGTTGGCTTATTTTTAGGGAGTACAGAAAGATGCTGTTTGGGCTTCTTCGATTGCTGGTCATCCCGGCATTCTTGGGGGGTGCAGGAGCACCACTCTGTCCTCCGCCACCCCTTTGTCGGGCCTTTTCTAGGGGTGGGGGGTCGCTCTCTGTGTTTGCTATGGCTTAGATATGGCTGGGTGGGTCTCCTGAAGTTTCATGTGCTAGAAGCTTGGCCCCTGGTTTGACAGTATTTAAGAGGTGAAGGCGATGAGGTCAGGGGGCACCATTCTGAACATGGGTTCATGCAGTTGGTGTTCGGCTGGATTAGACAGCCACAGCTCTGGGTTACTGTGCGAAAATGAGCCTCACCTGGCCCCTCCTGGTCGTCCTGTGACCTCTCGCCCACACATGTCTCTTTGATGCTACTTTCTCCCTCTCCCCTTCTCTGCAGTGCTGTGACAGTCGCAGGGACTCTCAGTAGAAACCCACGACATGTTCTCACCACCAGGATCATGAGCCAAAGAAACTCCTTTCTTTACAAAGAACCCCAGCTTAGGTTTCAGCAACACAAAGTAGACCAAGAGGCCAAACATCCTCTCTTTCAATTTTTTTTATAAGCACACATGTCCGATACTTTATGTTTACACTACTTGCAGAGAGTTGGTGCAGCTACGCAGCACACATTAACCCCTAATTTCTTCCCCTCATCCTTTCCCCTTTATCTCTTTTTTCACAAGGACATCATTATGTTGGATGAGGGTCTACCCCAGTTACCTCATTTTGCCTAACTGCATCACAATGGCTGTGTTTCTGAATAAGGTCCCACTCTGTGGTTCTGGTATTTGGAATCCGGGCTATGAGCTTTAGACAGAAGAGCTCTGGCTGTAATGCCACCTGACCGCATTCCCAGCCCCAGGCTTCTTGCTTACTCCTGTCTCTGTCGTCTCCGCCAGCGCTCAGGGTCTCCTGCTGGTGTTGCTACCCCTTCTCACCTCTGCAGACCTGAGCCCACATTTTGGTAAAGCAACGCTCAGTTGCAGGATCTGATGAGGTTGGTGGCCTGGAGGCTGCCTCAGAAAGCTGTCCTAGGGCTGCCCAGCTGGTCACCAGAAGGGGAAAGACGGGTTCTTTCTGGGTTCTGGTCCATCTCTTACTGTTGTGACACGGAAGAAGTAGCTAGAAATGCTATTTCAGGCTTGGTGCCTCTGAGATTGGTGAGCAGTCAAAAAGTCAGGAGAGAGCATTGACTTGGGGATGGCTGGTGACAAGCAGACTGTGACAGGTGGAGCCCGAGGTGACATCCTAGGAGAAATGTCCAGGAGGCAGCGGGTGACGTAGGATTGATGTGCTCCCTTCTGCCCTCCGAACAATTCAAATCAGAATCTTCTCATATTTGGCGAAGACCTTATC
Source organism: Chinchilla lanigera (assembly GCF_000276665.1). NCBI lineage: Eukaryota > Metazoa > Chordata > Mammalia > Rodentia > Chinchillidae > Chinchilla > Chinchilla lanigera. The sequence continues at coordinate 19,300,996 of NW_004955438.1, forward strand.
AGGGTGATATTTTGTTAGAAATTCATGTACATTTTTGATTTCTCCCCTAATGTAAGTTGATAATTAGGAAGAATTACAGATATTCACAGAGTAAAGATACTGAGGTGAAACACAGTTTCTAGTGTTTTATTTTAAATGGAAAAATGTTCTTTTTGTGTGTTACTCTTATGAACAGCAAGGGTAGGGTTTTTTTTTCCCCTACCAAAATGCCAGTTAAATTATATTTTGATAATTTTCTCAATGTGTCAGCTGCCAACAGCACTTTAAATAATAAGAATTAGATCCCTCCTAAATAAGGCAGTAATTCTATTAAAAAATGCTGCAGGCCCCAGTGCTCAGGGTCTAAGGAACTGAACCATAGGCTTGCTGCAAGGTTTACAGAATTCTGAAACCCTGAACACACATTTACCCACTTCTCTAGAGAGTTCCTCACACCACCGTCCTAATGAGGAGTGGGGTCTAAGTCTTAGGGAATTACAAGGAGCAGTCACACACCTCTTCTACTGAGGTGTTTCTAAGCCTCATGTGCTCAGGTAGGAATTGCTGTGTTCACCTTCCAGAAGAGCAAACTGAGGTGAGGGAGAACAAGGCTCAGTGCAAGCACTCAAAGAGTGATCTGCAGAGCTGGGAGGAAGAAGAGCCTTGGTCACGGTGGTGACAGTGTTCAGACCAGGAATCAGTACAGTCAGGGACTGTGGCAAGATGGTTCTAATGTATCATGTTTTAGGGTGTTAGGAACGGCCACACGTTTGTAGTCATGAATGATTTGACCTTGTAAAGCTGAAGAACTGAGTCTTGGAGAAAGAAATAGGTGTTAATTATTCCTGAATGATCACTGTGTGTCAGTCTATTACTGTGTACTCAGTTCTTAAATTAATTCAAAGTCACAGATAAACATCACTTGATTCTACTGTGCTTCCCTTATTCACTCATTCATTCATTCATCCACCCGTTCATGTATTCAGGCATTCATTCACTCACTCATTCATCATTCCCTCATTCTAGAGTCAAGGAAACTGGAACCCCAACAATACCTGTTTAAAAAATACTGCTTAACACAAAGCAAGCTCTTCTGAACAAGCTCTGTAAATATTTTCAATTCCTTTCCTGTATAACTCTGAACATCTATCTCTTTGTGACTGCACACTGTTAGCCCTCTCATTGTCTCTTCTCTTTCCACTTCATAGCTAATTAAAATTTTAAATAAATATTAGTGGAAGTAAGGAACCCAGGTTAACAGGAATAAAGGGTGTGTGTAAAAGAATTTGTCCTAACCTTTTGGGAAACTTTTCAGTTCTTTTCCCTGACTCATTTAATGATCATTTTAATATAAATAAAACAAACTGATGTGCCCCAAAATTTTATAATAAAATATAGTTACTCAATGTTTAGACTTTAAGAAATGTAAATGTTGTGCTATTTTTATTCTGATCTTTAAAAAATTTATCTGCTCTGGAAAGAGATCAACCTCATACATCTCTCTAGCGCCCTGTTACTCTTTCTCCAACTTTAAATATGTCTAGGATTTTGAAGCTGGTCTGTATCATCTTCATCCATACTTTTTCACTCAATTTGCAGAATATTTGTAGAATTGTACCTTGCTGACATACTGTTACTTTATAAAAAAGACTTTTCAAGGATCTGTATTCACAAAATATATCAAGTGTAAAAAATGCAGATAATACTATAATATATATAGATATTTACCCAAGCAATTTTGACACATACGAAGATAGCTTTATTTTCTTCAGACGTTTTTCTTAAAAGAAATAAAACATTGCAGATTTGGCTAATGGACCCCCTTACCATACCAGCACAATCCCCATACAATCTTATTCCTGTCTTTCCCTCCCCTGAGGGAACATTTTAGAGTGTTACATAAAAAATAGATTTTGTCATTTCTTTTCTGTTTTATGCATTTAGTACATTAAAGTACAAAATTATGCATACTATTGTGTTGTGTGTTCTTTAACATGTATATACCTGGTCTGGGCATTCTTTATCTCTTTTTACTACTTGCCTTTTTTTGTTTCGATTAATTTTTGAGAATTGTCTGTGTTGACATATGATTCTTTACTCATCTTTGATAATTTATTCATTTTAAGTGCTATTTAATGTATAATTTGTCTATTCTTTTTTTAATTAACATGTAAGTAGTTGACTTATCTTATTTTTAATGTTACAAATAACTCCAAATACTATGAAAATAACTATAAATGCAACAATAAACAACCATAGTCATCTCTCTGCACATTTCTGTCACTGTTTATTCTGGGCATAAATCCACCCAGAAATAGAACTGCAGATCACTGAGTAACTTGCATCTCCAAGTTAGCAGATTTTGCCACGTTGTCCTACAAAATCGTTGTAGCAATTATATTTCTACCAGCAATATATATGTACATTTTCTCCATCTTCTCAATAACAAATAGTATTGTTGAAAAAAATGTACATTGCAGATCCTTAAATAAGTGAAATGACAGTACATTGTTTAAATAGTATTTCAAAATAGTTGCTCAAATTAGAAGATATAGGCATGAAAAATTGATCAAATGATATAAATACAGACTTCTCAATGAACTAACAGAAATTAGTAAAGATAATAAGCAATGAATTAACCATTGTTACTCTACTTCTATCTTGGTTTGAAATTTTGTATCATTGTTTTTAGTTTTTTTTTCTCTTTAAAATGAAAAAAATAAATGGTATTACATGAGTTTCTTTCCCATATTACTAGCAAGTGGAAATATCTTTCCCTGCTATTGGCTAATGACTTTCTTCTATATAATTCACTTTTACCTTGATTTCCAATTTTCTATTATACAAGGTTTTTGTTGCTATATTCTTAATGGGATCATATATTTTCACCAAGTCACTAAGATTAACTGATCCATCCACCTTTTTCTATATATCCTATCTTTATCTATCTATCTATCTATCTATCTACCTATCTATCTTATCTGTCTAACCAATACTTTTGATGAGGCGCTTTGCAAGTACTTGATCCTAATCTGTGACTTGAATTTTAACTTTTCTTACTGTTTCTTAAATAGAAGATGTCTTTATTTTCCATAGTATTAGCTTCATTAATTGTTTCTCAATTCTTTTAAGAATGATCCATGAATACAATACACTTTATCAAATTTATTACTGTTAATGGATCCATATTAAATAATCCTTTGAGTATAGAACTGTGGGTGACACGGTCTTCTTTCCTCAAGTCTTTGAAAGACCTCCCTCTCTACCGCTTCTCCAGTTCCCTTTTTGGTCAGTCTAATTGACATTCCTCATGGAGAACATGTAAGTCTTTTCTTGAGAGTCATTTAGATGTAGACTCTTGCTCCATTCTTCAAGGTTCAGTGTTTTTTCTCAACATGAGGAATCTTATTTTCTTGGTGTGGGGTATTATCATCTATGACCTTCTTCTTAATTCTTTTTCTTCTCTCCTTGAAATTCTGCTATATATGTGTCAGCCATTCCAACTCTAGTGTATGAATATTATTATTCTTTCATACTTTGCACCTCCTCTCCAAGCTGTGATGCTCTCAACAACACTGTTACGCTCATCTTTCAGTGTATTCTTTTCTAACAAAATTATGTCTAACTTTCTTGTTGATTTATACACATGGAGGATTTTTTAAAGGTGTGTATAATATTGTGTTAGTTTTCTTATTGCTGAAATGAAATACCTGATGTCCAAAGTTAAGGGAGGGAAGTTTATGTGGCTCACAGTTTGTGGAGATTTCAGTCCATAATCAGTTAGCTCCAAGGCAGGGTGGATGTAGACAGGCATCACAGAGGAGAAACAGTTCACGGTGGGCAGAAGGTAGCAAAGCAAGCAAGGCTCAACCACAGCTCTTTCTATCCCTTATATCTTACCAAGGCTACTTAGGGCAGGTACACTCACACCCTTAATCCTAGCGTCCTTGATCCTAGCACTGCATTATGAATCAATTTCAGTGGCACACACTCTAGACCCAGACACCTCTGAAAATATTTTACCTATAATGCCATTAGGCTTTGTGGGGCCATTTAGATGCAAGCCATAACAAATATATTAATTATAACCACATCCACATGTGATACATATGAACACATATCTCTAGTTCTTCTTTATTTATCTCCATTTTAATAATGACTGAGTTAATTCCCCAATTCCAACTAAACACTACATCAGTAAGAAATCTGTATTCTATTACCTGCAACAGAATTACTCATTTGCTTTAGATTGGAATACACAGAAAGCACTTTCAGAATTGCTAACCTATACTACTCGGTAAATCAAACCTACCAGCTAAATGTTGATATTTCTTTATTATGGCTTACATATAATGTACAAATCTGAAGTGCACCATTCAACAGGTTTTGACAAATGAACATAACCAGGTAAGCCACATCACTGTCACGATAGCAAATGTCTCCATCTCCCCCGAAAATTTCTAGTATTTCTTTCTCATTAATCTCCCTTCCTTGTCCCCAACAGGAGGCAACCAGCCTCCTGCTTTTCACCGTGGATTAGTTGCATCTGCTTTAGAATTTCATATACGTGAGGTCATAGCGGGTTATCTGTTCTGTGTGCCATTTCTGTCCCTCAGTATAATGTTTCTCTGATTCATATATGCTGTTGTATATACCAATAGCTTACCAAAGTTTCATTGCTGAGTAATTCTTTACCATGTGATGAGTTTCTTAGCCACTTACCTAGTAAGAGGCATGTGGGTTATCTTAGTTTCCAGTATTTTTATTATTAAATTTATTGGTACAGTTTAGTTATATATAATGATCACATTCATTCTAGGGAACTTGTGCTTGTACATGACATATTTTAGCTCCTCTTTTTTCTCATTGTCCTCCCCTCCCTTCAATTCCCTTTTTTCCTTATTTATAAAGCTTTGTTTCCATTTTATCCTTTTTTTCCTTTTCCCTTCCTTCCTCCTGTCCCCCAGCTCCCCTTTCCTTTTGAATAATTTCTTCCTATTACACAATATCTATTATACATTTTGGTCCTTATTTACACTTTCAGCTTCTCACACCACAGAAACAATGTAATACTTACACATGTGTGCCTGATTTAGTTCACTTAAGAGTATGGTCTCAAGGTGCATCCATTTACCTAGAAATGACTCAAGTTTATCCTTTACGGCTGAGTAGTACTCCATTGTATAAAAAAAAACCCTCACATCTTTTTTATACACTCATTGGTTGATGGACATTTGGGTTATTTCCAAGATTTAGCTACTACAAACTGAGCTGCTATGAACATGGGTGCGAATACATCACTGTGATGTGATGCTTTTAATTCTTTTGGGAAGATACCAAGAAGGGAAATAGCTGGGTCAAATGGGACTTCTAGTCCTAGTTTTTTTCAGGAATCTCCACACTGATTTCCACAGAGGGTACCTTTTTCTCCACAGCCCAGCCAGCATTTGTTAATGATTGGTTTCTTGATAATAGCCATTCTTTCTAAGGTGAGATGGAATCTCAGTGTTTAATTTGCATCTCTTGAATGAGCAGTGATGTTGGACATTTTTCTCATATATTTATTTGCCTTATTCATTGAGAAGTGTCTGTATTTATCTCAGATGCCCACTTATGGATTGGGTCTTTAAATTCAGAGGGGCCTGATGTTTTTCAATTCTTTCTATATCCTAGATAGTAGTCCTTTGTCTAAGGAACAACTGGCTAAGATTTTCCCTACTCTGTGTGCTGTCTTTTCACCCTGTTGGTGCTTTCTTTTGTTGTGCAAAAGCTTTTTAATAAGACAAGATCCCAGTTGTTGATTCATTGTAGTATTTCCTGTGAGATCAGGGTTTTGTTCATGAAGTCTCTACCTACACCTGTGTCTTTAAGATTTCTACCTATTCTCTCTTCCAGCAGATTTAGTGCTTCTATTTTAATACTTAGATCTTTGATCAATTTTGATTTTATTTTGGTGCATGGTGACAGACATGAGTCTAGTTTTAGTTTTTGGCATGTGCAAAACCAGTTTATCCAGCACCATTTATTAAACAAGCTATCTTTCTTCCAGTGAAGGTCTCTTTTGGCCTGTTTGTCAAAGATAAGGTGGCTGAGTGTGTTGGGAGTTATTTCTGAAACTTCTGTTCCATTGATCCTTGGGTCTCTTTTTTTGCCAGCATGGCAAGGCAGGGGCATCATAGTCCGTGACTTAAAATTAGTGCAGAGCATTCATCTCCGCTGCCCATTTTTGGATTGGGTCTTTGAATTTGGAGGGACTGAAGTTTTTAAATTCTTTATATGTTCTAGATAGAAGGCTTTTGTCTGATGGACAATCACCTAAAATTTTTTCCAAGTTTGTGGGTTTTCTTTTTACTTTGCTGGTGATTTCTTTAGATGTGCAGAAACTTTTCAGTAGGATGAGATCCCAGTTGTTGATTCTTTCAAGTGTTTCACGTGCAATTTGGTTTTTGTTCATGAACTCTCTGCCTACCCCTATGTCTTCAAGGTTTTTACCTACCTTCTCTTCCAATAGCTTTAGTGTTTCTGGTTTAATATTGAGGTCTGTGAACCATTTTGACCTGAGTTTGGTGCATGGTGATAGGCTTGGGTCTATTTTCAGTCTTTGGCAGGTAGCAAGATACAAATGGCAAATAAATATATGAGAAAATGTTCAACATCATTAGTCATTCGAGAAATGCAAATTAAAACAACACTGAGATTCCACCTTACCCCAGTAAGAATGGCTAGCATTAAGAAATCAACCAATAACAAATGCTGGCGAGGCTGTGGAGAAATAGGAACCCTTCTCCACTGCTGGTGGGAATGCAGACTGGTGAAACCACTGTGGAAATCAGTTTGGAGAGTCGTCAGAAAACTAGGTCTAGAGGTCCCATTCAACCCAGCTATCCCCCTGCTGGGTATTTTCCCAGAAGATCTAAAAACATCATATCACAGTGATGTATGTGCACCTATGTTCATAGCAGCACAATTTGTAATTGCTAAAATGTGGAAGCAACCCAAATGTCCATCCACTGAGGATTGGATAAGAAAATTGTGGTACTTTTATATAATGGAATATTACTCAGCTGTAAAGAAAGATAAACTCGAGGCTTTTATAGGCAAAAGGTCACAGCTAGAGACCATACTCATAAGCGAAATAAATCAAACATACATGTGCAAGCACCGCATTGTTTCTCTAGTGTAAAGCCTGAAAGAGTTAATTTAAACTAGGAGATATGATAGACATTGGGAATTGATAGGAAAGCACTCATAGGTAAAGGATAACTGGAATATGGGAAAAGAGAAGGGAAAGAAGGAGAAAGTTTGTATATATGTATATGCAGGATTGTTAACACAGGTGTTCTACTGTCCTGTATTTCCTTGCTGAAAGAAACTGTCAGTGAGGCATTGGTTGATTAGCTTTGTATGTCTATATGTGTTTTCATGAGAAACTACATTGAAGATATCAATATGTAGTACAATAAGCATTGTTAATTCCCTACCACTCTGTTTGTAACTCTGTACTGTCTGTACTGATCCTTTGCTATTTTGTAAAATGTTGTCTGTCTGTTAGTATTTTCCTCCTTTTATTTCTAAAATAAAAAGAAAAATTAGTGCAGAGCTACTGTGATAGTTTTAAACTATTACATGAAATTGTTATGGACATTTTTGCACAAGTTTGTATGAAGGCCTATGTCTTTATTTCTACTGAGCAAATTTCAAGGGTCAGAGTTGTGAGGTTCAACAGCTGCGGTAGCTCAGTGGTAGAAGATTTGTCTTTCATGCTTAAGGCACTGGGTTCAATCCCAGCACTGACCAAACAGAAGTGAGAGGCTCAAAGATAGGTCTATAGTTAAGAATATAAACTGCTAATTTTTTCAAAGTAATTATGCTATTTTACGTTTTAACTAGTACTATAAACTATGCATGCTCCACATCATCACCACTTGACTTTAATGGATAGTATTATTTTGATCTTTCTTGTGGGTGTGTACTGGTATCTTTCTATGGTTTTATCTGTATTTCCCTGGTGACTGATAGCACAGACAACTTAGCAGTTGCTTTCTTGGCTATTTCTGTGCATTATTTGCTTTGTTTTTTAGTTTTTGAGAGAGGGTCTTGCTATGTAGTTCATACTGACCTTGAATTCACTATGTAGCCCAGGCTGGCCTTGAACTCACGGTGATCCTTCTGCCTCAGCCTCCCGAGTGCTGGGATTGCAGGCATGCACTACCACTTCCAGCTGTGTGTTCTTTTGTAAGGTATCCATTCATGCTTTTTATTTAGTGTGAAGCTCTTGTACATCTTTTATTAGTTGCACTATTTTATTATTTTAAGTCAAAATGTAAGATTTTATTTTCCAGTATATATAAAGAATCTTGTTGTATACCAATCTTGCATCCTGAGACTTTATGTGTTTTAAGATTTTATTTAATAGGTTAGGGACTATTTTCTGAAGAGGTTATCATGTTGTTTGAGAAGAGAGATAAAGATCCTCTTTTCTATCCACTGCTTATGTCTTTTACTCATTTTGCTTGTTTTGTTCACCAGAGTAAGACCATCTTTGTCTTACCCTTAATGTTATGGAAAGCATTTTCTCTGTGTAGTATGCCATTACCCAGAGGTTTTCAAACAAGCCTTTTACTAGACTGACAAAGTTCCCTTCAGTTTCTATCTGCAAAGAACTTTTTATGACCATGAATAGATGCCCAATTTTGTCTTTTTCTATGCACCTTCTGCCAGTGTTAGACTAATTTTTCAATCAGATGAATTTCATGGAAGTGTGATGTTTACAATGTGTTACTTATGACTGTATTAAATGTGCTGGTCTTTTATCATTTTAAAAGCTATACTAATAAGGAATATTGTTTTATAATCCACTTGTAATATTGTTCTCAAGTTTTAGTAACAACATTTTACCGGTCTCATAAAACTGCTGGTTGACAGGATGCCTCTGATCTTGTAGTTTTCTGAAAGCACGTGTATAAGTTGGGCATTATTTTGTAGTTAAATATTTTATAGAATTTAATAGTGAAGCCATTGAAACCATCTGGGCCTGGAGTTCTTTGGGGGAAAACACACAGACACACACACACACACACACATGCACACACATACACACACAAACACACACACACGAAAATCTCATACATTTTTTGTTAAATACAGTACTCTTTGACTATTTAAAACATTAATTTTATTTGTCAGTATATATAAAGTTTATAAATATTATATGAATGTGTGTCTGTGTATTCAGATTTTCTGTTTTGTCTTATGTGAATTTTGTATGGTCTTTGTTCATTTTACTAAAAGTTACCTAGAATATTCTCTTAATTTTAAAGAGAATAAAACAATAACAAAACAACAGCAACATAGACAAAAACAAAACAAAGCAAAAACAATAAAAATGATACAGGGTTTCAAAACAAAATGATAGGAATTAACAGTGGTTGTTATATTACATATTGTTCTTCATCTAAATTGCTTAGATGACCAGAATGTAAGATTGATCAAACCATTAAAGAGAATAAAAAATAATAAAATGCATTAGAAATGATACAGAGCTTTGCTAATATTCTTACTATCCTTCCAAAGCTATAAGATCTCTAAATCTGCACTTTCACTCACTCACTTTTGCTATTGGTAATTTTCTTTCTTTTTAAAAAAGTCAACCATACTAATTTCAATGTTTAATAATTTTAGAGCAACAAATTTTTCTTTGTTAATTTTATTTGTTGTCTGTTTTCCATTTCAATAAGCTTAACTGTCATTTTGTTTAATTTTTACTGATTGAGATTTAATTTGCTCTTACTTTTTAACTTAATAAATAATACATTTGAGATCTTCTTCCTTGATATAAGCACATAAAGCTATAAATTTCTGGCTAAGCACTGCTCTATTTGTATCCCACTCATTTTGCTAAATTGTTATTAGCAAAATGTTTTATTAACATTCAGTTCCAAATATTTTCTAATATCTGTTGTGATTTCTTTTTTAATTTATAAGATATATGGAAATATATTACTTAATTTCTAAATACTTGGGATTTTTCTTAATATGTTATAGTAATTAATCTTTTTTGTTTGTTTGTTTGTTTTGTTTATGAGACATGTTCTTGCTATGTAGTTCACACTGGCCTAGAACTTGCTATGTAGCCCAGGCTGGCCTCAGACTAGCAGCAATCCTCCTGCCTCAGCCTCCTGAGTGTTGAGATTTCAGGTGTGAGCCACCATTCCTGGTGTAGTCCCTTATTTAATTTTCTTGTGGTTAGATAATGTGTTTTGCAATATTTTATTCTTTTGAAATATTTTATTATTCATTTCTTCCTCATGATTTTAATCATGTTATTACCTCTAATTATGTCAAACACAATTTAAGGATATTCTGGATTCTCCTAGGCTATGGGCCTACATCTCTCCTCAGTGTAAGCCTCCCATTTCTCATTCTTTATGTAGGTCCAATACCTCTAGACCATCAAAACTCCAGGTCTAGGTTACATCCAGCTTTGGGTTCCCACTTTATTTCTAAAAGCTAGAAATTTATTTTCTCTTGCTGTAAGCTCCACATCCTTATCTCTTACTTATTATTTTCTAACTTGAGTTTTTGCTTTCTCATAGGAGGAGAGAAGGGGTTCCTTATCTTAGTATGAAATAAAGCTGTACAAGTATTGCTAAATAAAAAGTAGACATTGAATGTAATGATCAGTGAACATATATTCCAAGGTAAAAATTCAGAGAGTTTATAACACGGTGCATGTCAAAGGCTGACTCTTCAAAGGCAGATAAATTTCAACACCCTACATAGTGCCCGTTCTGTTTATCATACTCAACTCTAAATATGGTGTATTATAAGCATGTGCGGTTTTTCCCCACTTGGCCTCTCCCAGGAGTGGGAAGGGAGCGCGTGCTGCAGTCTGTGCTGCCTGAATCTCCACAGCACAAGAGTTTCCAGGGACTTTGGTCCCTGTTTCCTAAGCAACTTTGCCACACTGGCATCCACGATGGGAATGGCCACGACTCTGAGGGACTTTGAAGCATGCAGGGGATTCCTCATCGATGCCCTGCTGATAATCCAGCGCCCTACAAGTCACTCATTTTTTTTTCCAATTTCTCTCATTTCTTTGGAAGATTGGGCCAAAGGAATGTTGAAATTTCCAGTAACCCAAAACCTCCACAGTCTGTCACACTTCAAACCCGGAGTTGTGCATCCAACTGCGAATTCAAAACACTATTTTCACACTTCACTTCTGACCAAAGGAAACGTGGTATGTTGGCTTTAGCTTCGAATTTCAATCAATATAATTCAAAATATATGAAATCAAAGTCTATTTCCAGAACATCTGAGAGAGTCACCAAGTGCCTAGCTGCTTCTACCCTGTCCAGGCAAAGCTGGTTCTTATTTTGCATGTTTTAAGTCCTTGTTTGAAGTTCATCCATGGGGCTCAAGTTTGGGCTTGGCTTTCATCCCATGCCACATTTTGCACTCACTTTTCATTTCGCATGAAGACGAGGGGCAGGAGAACAAATGGAGATTGTGGTAAAAAGTGGTTAGAATCGTGTTCCCCGTGAAAGAAGCCAAATTGGAGTTTTTTAACGCAAGTTTGAAATCAGACTCCAAGGGAAGAAGCAGATATTTACTGACAGAAACATCATTTATTGAGCATCTATTACATGCATCATGTATATCATGTTCAAGGAAAAATAAATTACAGGTTTTGTGCCTAAGCTAGAGCCAGACGAGTAACCAGTAATTAGGAGAAAATGTGCTGAATTAGAACTTTAGGAGCACGGGAATACAGAGGACACTGGGGAGGACTTAGAAAAGACCAGACTTCTCAGTTGGTTTTGGATCACACAGGAGGATTTGCCTGGGGAAGGAAAGAGAGGAGGCAGAAGAAAGTTAAAGTCAAGGCCACCAAGAAGCTGAGTCTGACCCAGGTGAGCCAGGGTCAGGGATGGGTTGACTTGGCCAAGACGAAGGTAAAGTAGTTCCTAATAAATCAATATCCAGCGCTGAGGACCAAACATGGTGGCCAAGGTATTGCTTGAGATCTTTTGCCTCATAGTAACAGCACAATTAACATTTTATTGAATATCCACCATGAGCTAAGCAGTCCTCTGGGTATAAGTTCTAACCTGTGTCTCTTTCCTGTTATTCACCATCACTCTGATTCCCATTTTATGGAGAAGGACACTGACCTGAGAAGGGATAAGCACGTTTCATGACCACTCAGGACATATTAGGCTGAGGCTGGATGGGTTCTGACTAGTAATGCTCACGTCAGTGGTCCTAAACATCACCTCATGTTGTCTCTCTGTGGGGAACACTCAGAGAATCCCATTTTGCAGATGTAAATTCAACAGCCCCACAGGTGAATCCAGTGCGCAACTCACTGTTCCAGAGGGAAGATGGTGCAATGCCATTTATGGTCAGTCTTCCTGTGTCAGGGATCTTGAAATGAGATCCCAGAACTAGAAGCACCAGCACCAGCTGGGAGTTGTTAGAGGTGCGGGTTCTTGGTCTCCTTCCAGATGTGCTGAGCCAGAAGCTCCAAGGCAGGGCTCAGTCATCTGTGTTCCAACCAGAAAGCCTTCCAGTGACCCTGGTGCATGATGCACTTGAGGATGACCAGCTCCCATGTCTTGCTTCACTGATTCCTGGTCTTTGAAATAGGAGACCCACCCTGCCCTCCCCTGGTCTGGTCCACTGATGGATGTTTCCACTATTGCTGTCTTATCATGACATCCAAGTCTAGCCTCTCCAACAGTGTGAGGTGAGGAGAAAAAGACAGAGGATCTTGGCTAAGCCCACAGGGTCTCAGTGACCATGTACCATTACCACTGCTTTTCATGAAAACAAGCCAAGACCATTTAATGTCTTAACTGCACATTGCTGAGATGGCTGGAGTTTCATCTTCAAAGCACACAGTCTGACTCAGAAACAAATCTTTTGGGTGCTTTCAATTGCTCACTCCTAAAAGCAGCCAACACCCCACTTTCTTCCTGTCCATCATCTTCACCAGTATGGGAGGTAGCTCCATATCACCTTCTAGGTGCCAATTTACTTTTACTTCCACCAATTGCTTCTCAGCATCCCTGTTTACAGAGAAACAAATGGAAGTGAAGAGATGATGGATATGTGTCATGGGGTGAGCATCCTCATGCTTCAAGGTCCAGTCATCTACCTAATTCAACAGCCAGCTTCACTTGGTGTTTATTTGTTTGGATGTTTGCAATTTTTCCCCCTGATATTTTGGATCATATTATAAAATACATTTCAATTCAAAAATAGGGAGAGTGACAATGCCATGTGTCTCCCACCCTTGGGGTCCCAGCACTCTTCCTCAAGAGGAACCACAAGGACTAGTTTCCCATGTCACCTGCAAGAGAGAGAGCCTGTGCACACACATCCAATCACCATGCATCTGGTCCACTTCATGACTGAGTAGAGGTATTGGAACGTGCATGGGTGTTTCTCTTTGATTTTTGCAGGAAGTATCCAACTGGGACCATGTTCAATAACTGTACATAGAGCTCTGCCTCAGTCTGTGTTTCTCTGCACAAGCCATCTTATTTAACCAGCCCCTTAGTGCTAGACACTTAACGTGTTTCTGTCCTCTACTACTGCACATGGTGCTCTCGTGTTAGTCTGCTATACACTACGTGTGATTAAAATGCATGGTGAACATTTAAATTGAAAAAATTATTACAGTAAAAAGTACATTGCCAGGAATCATCCTTAAAATAACCCCACCCCCAGCTCTTTAAACACACCTTTCCCATCTGCCTTTCTGAAGCAGTTCTGGAAGTACTCATTCGTCAGTGTCTTACAAAGAATGATCAAAAATATGATGAATGCTGCTGCCACATGCCCTATAATGGAAGCGCAGCCTCATAAAAACATTGCAGTTGGTCCTTATCCAGTAGATCTGCCACCATGCAATGTCTGGCTCCTTCCCAAAGTCAAAATTACCAGGAAGGGTAAATGTTTTGAAGCTATTCAGGACATCAAAACAGCCATTACAGGGAAGCTAAAAAAACCTCATGAAAGAGGACTTCCAGAACTGCTTCACAAAGTGGCAAGAATGATGGGATAAATGCTTTCAGGGAATGAGGAGGGATAATTCGAGGGGGGTTAATGCCAGAGTGTCTTCTACTGTAGCATATTTTTTAGAAAAATTAAACATGTATCATATTTGTTGCTCACACCACATGTCTGCTCCTATAATTATGTCTGTTGAAATGTGCTGGCCGTTCTGCACACAGATGCTGAGTCTGAATTACTTTCCATATTCTCTGTAGCATTCCACAGAGATGACTTTCCATTGTTCAAATGTTGACTCCTCACCTACCATTTATCCCCTGGGTACAAAGGTTTCATCTTTCTTTTTGGGGTGTCTTCTCTTCGGGTCCTCCACTTCTCTGTGCTGGAAAAAGCCAGAGAAAGAGGCAAGCAGAGCTGGAGCACAGGGGTCAGTGAGGATTTGTCAGGGGGCCCACAGGGATCTCTACAGCTGTTCCACAGGGTGGAAAGACCCATTCGCCGTTGTCCCCAGACCTCACAACCTGTGCACAGCTGCTGAGACCTTCTCTGTGAATGTGGTCATTGTTTCTTGTGAGCCACTGCTCATTTTTGGCCAGCAGCTGGGCCAGTCTTTGACCGCAGTGGATGCATACATGGACTAGTGGCCCCCAGCCCCTGCCCAAAGCTGTACAAGGCTGACTTCTCTGAGTTAGTAGTCGAGCACCCGGGTGGGAAGAGTCCTCATGCCCACACTGCAGTTCAAGCTGTCCTCATCAAACCCTCCAGCCAAGTCTTGGTCAATAAGATGCTTGTCAGACTGGATGATATGGTATTTTTCCCACCTCAGTTTTCTGAGCATTGGAGATGGAGTCATCTAAACTTGTGATTTAGGGACTCTCACCTTGCCTGGCTGGCTCTGGATGACATCACAGGAAAATGGCAGGGTGGCATTCGTAAGGCTTCTTATCTGGCTCTGCCATAGTCTAAGGTCTCTCTTCACCATGACAAGAAGCAGGTGATGCAGAGCCATGTGCACCTCCTCTCTTGGCAGTGCCACTTGGCACGAGAACAGGAATGAGGATGGGTGTGGGTGAACACACACGTGTCTCTTTCACTTTTAAAACTGTATTAAAACGCACATAACATAAAACCCACCGTCTGAACCATGCCTACACATGCAGTCAGTGGTATGCATGCCTTATAACACACAACCAGCACAGCGTCCACCTATATAATTCTCCCGTCTTGTGAAACTGCAATTCTATAGCCATTAGAACATAACTCCCCACTTCTGGCTTCCCCTAGTCCTTAGCAACCACCATTATCCTTTCTGTCTCTCTGAAATTGAGGACACTCGGTTGCTCCTGTAAGTGGAATCATATACCATTTTACTTTATTGTGACCAGGTGCATTCCTTTAGCATAGTGTCCTCAAGGTTGACACATGTCACAGCATTTCTCCGATTCTCTTCCTTGCTGAGGCTGAGTTGGATCCCAGTGCGCACGGCTACCTTGTGTTGCTCACCTCGTTATCTGTCATGGGCTCTTTCCCTGCTCCCTGTGTTGTGAGTAGAGCTGCTGTGAAAGTAGCTGGAGACAGAGCAATTTAAGTCCTGCTTTTGATTTATTGGGGCCTATACTAGAAGCAGAATCACTGGATCATATGATCACTCTGTTTCTTTTTATGAGAAACTGTCCCTGGTTGTGTTTCAGAGTCAGAGACTCATTTTAAAACCAGATCTTTTCACTACAAGGTGGCACTATCACCTGTCTCCTTTGCCTCATCTCCTCAAGCCTCTACCCCAAGACTTGACCATCAGCTTTCTGTATCACGTGTTTTCTCCACAAACCACCTTCAGGCTTGGTTGGCCCCTCAGTTTGCTAACAGTGGGATAAGTAACTATGGCTATTACACAGATAAGTCACAGAAGATCAATTTGTAATGCTTTAATTCCATGATGTGTGTGTGTGTGTGTGTGTGTGTGTGTG
>NW_004955438.1:19317063-19358520 GCF_000276665.1 Chinchilla lanigera
GAGAGAGAGAGAGAGAGAGAGAGAGAGAGAGAGAGAGAGAGAGAGAGAGAGAAGAGTATACTTCGTGGCCAAAGCTCAGAAATCTAATTACAAAAAGAAGGCCGAGAAGTGGTGTTTTCTTGCAAGAACAGGATGTATTGAAAGGAAATGTTGTTCTACCATTTGGGGCCATTGTTGAGGGGCTTCATGGGACTTGAAAGGGAAAACATTGTGCTCAGCACCTTTGCAGGCTCATGGTGAAACCTCTGGAGATGAGACTTTTTCTGCAGACTGTATCTTAGGCAACGTTGCGTTTTGCATTAACTTACCTTTGGAAACCCATCAATGGCTAAAGTGGAAAGAGAGGTGTAGCATCATTCCTGACCAGAGCTGTCTACGCAGCCAAAGCAGCGAGGCTGATTAATGTGACTGGTTAAGCTAAACAAAGAGATTGGCCACTACTGGGTAAAAACAGTCACTTCAGAAACTCCAAAGAGACTTGTTTCTGGATTCAAAGAAAATTAAATTTCCAGGTTGAGGGCAGCAGCCATGGGTTGGGGGAGGGGCTCTGCAGTAAGCCAAACCCCTCACTCATTGTCCTGGAGTGGAAATGTGTGCTACTAACATCTCAAAAAGTTAAATCAGCAATATTTACCGTTACCTGCAAATTTCCCACACTCTCTGATATCCAGAACCCACCTCCACTCTGAAACTGCCTCTAGAACCAGGTCATTATCATAGGGAAAGGGAAGTGCACAGGCAAGACCTTCCCATCTTTATGAAGGTGGAGAAAGATTCAGAAGCCATAGCCTGCTTAGGGAAGAGTGGGGAAAAGCAACATTATATTTTTGAAGAGTTTTTATTGCACATGTTTTAGTAATATAGGAAAATTCTCTTAATATAATCATACATGGAAACCTAGACATACAACATATTTATTAAGAGTGATCTTAGTGGCATTGTGTATGCCATAGTAGAAATAAGAATTGGTAATGACCCTTACTGAACACAGTCTTCCTTCAATTAATCCATTTAGTTCTCACTCAAACCTAGGAAACAGGGGACATGGGAAGAAATAAAGTCTCCTGTGAGGTGAGGGATTCGTTGGCCCTGACCACACAACTGTAGATCTGAAATCTACATGCAGATGGGCCTCCACAAACAAATGCAGTCAGTGAGCCCATGCACTGGTGCAAATGTATTTGTATCCAAAAATTTAAATTTAAAGAGGAGAGGGTGAATATTGGTGCATGAATATACAATGGTGAGCTGTGTGTGAGAAGTGGCAATGGCTTGGGGATTTTCCTCATTACACTTTACTTTCACTAGTTTCTACATCAAGCACGCACTACTTTTGAAATCAGAAAAAAATGTATTTCACAATGGACACTTGCAGCTTAATCAAATAACCTGATTCATGAGTAGTAGACACACATCTCTATACCAGAGAAAAGACGGACAAAAGTGTCAGACTACGTATGATTGTATTGTGAGACCCTGTTATTTTTCTCACTTATTTATGTTCTATGTTTTGCTGAGCACAACTTTTAGAACTGGGAAAAAAGAGAGCACAAACCATGTTCACAGGACTATTTTATTTTACTTCTCCTTGATTGTAGCAAGGCAAAGATGTCTGTCTCTATTTGAGAAGCAGAAGTTACATGGGCCACACCACAAAGCAAAAGAATTCTTTTTGACGCACTAGGAATTAGACATTGGGACAGTGACCACATCCATAATGGAATTAAAGTGATTTAAGCTGAATATTTCTGTTCTGGACTTATGACCCAGTGACATGACCGTGTCCTTGCACTGGCAGGCCAGGATCGGAGTTAAAACACTTGGTCAGGATGGAGGCAAGAAACAGACTGGTGGGCTCTATTGAGTCTGTGTCCAGCAGGAATGAAAAGACTTCTGAAAGGGTGTCCTGCAGCTTGTTGGGTGGTGGGCATTCCCTAACCTACAGGCTACCCACTCGCAGGTTCAGCCAACTGTAGCTTAGGAAATATGCAGGAGAAAAAGTGCATCTTCCTCAAACAGTATAGACTAATGATGATCTCTATATCATTTTCATTGCACTAGGCATGGTAAGTAAGCCATGGATGACTTAAAGTGTGTAGGAGGATGAACATAGGGTATTGCAAATACTATAGCCTTTTATATCAAGGACTCAGGCATCCATGCATTTGGGTATTTATGTGATACTAAAACCAACTCTTTATTAGATTGTGAGAGATTACCATGCTCCTGAAATCAGGTCTCTGCTTATGAAAGAGTTTTAAGAAAGTGAATAACTGAAAAAAGGCCGAGAGACTCAGGAAAAGAAAGGCTATGACAGGTACATAGCTAACTTGTCAGGTCCAGCTGCCTCCACTTTTCTTGGGGTGAGGCCTATTTGGGCTCACTGCGACGTGTTTGCATGGATTGTGAGCTGAAGAGCTGCTGTGTGCCTGGCCTCCTGGCCCCTGGGAGTGGTCCTGAGGGCATGGGGGCTGCTCAGACTGCTGCTGTCCTGGGGTTCTGAGCACTATTGGATGGTAAAGCCAAGTTTTTCCTTCTAATTATTTGGGAGGTATGATCAAAAGTTGCAGTGAATGCTTAAGCTTTATTTTAAATTTCTGATTAATTGTATTGGTATATTTTAGATACACACAGTGATCACATTCATCAGAGGGAGTTTATACCTGTATGTGGTATATTCTGACTTGTCTGTTTTCCCCCAATCCCCTCTCCTTCCTTCAACCTCTCTTCCCTTCCTTATTTACAAAACCTTCGTTTCCATTTTCATCCTTCTCTTTGCTTTTAAACTTTAAAAAAAATGATTATTATAGAAAAAGACATGTCGGCATTCATCCTCCTCAAAATCCTCCTTCTCACTTTGAACACACTTATCCCACTGTTCTTGCCACTTCATGAAGAGGTTCTGGAAGACCTCTTTCCTGAGCATCTTTAGTTGTGCTGCCCTGGCTGCCTTACTGTGCCAAATCAATTCAAAGCTTTTACTTTCCTTGGCATTTTACTGTGCAGAAGCCCCAGAAGCCCCACAGTGCCTGATCGTGTGAATAGGTGAATTGGGCCACATGGTCACTGAATGGCACTCAAGAGCAACATTCAGTATTTTTTGATCACACCTCATAAAGACACCTACGAAAAAGAACTTCCAGAACTGCTTCAGAAAGTGGTAAGAATGATGGGGTAAGTGTGTTTTTGAAGAGAATTGTTTTTAAATATTTAGATATTCACCATCTATTTTGATCATGTCCCAAATTTTATTTGTTGACTACAATTGCAATAGAGATAGATGATAAATAGATAAATAGATAGATAGATAGATAGATAGATAATCTCTCTCAGCTCAGGTCCACTGAGATGATATCTTCTCTGTCATTCCCAAAGTGTCCTCTGAACTCAAGTGGGATACAGTGACATGTAGCTGGTCAAGTCCCCTAATCCCCATTCTTATCCCCATCAAAGGAAGCTGGGTTTGAGGATTACCCAGGGCAGGGTCAAACTCTATCTCTTCTGTGCATGTGCTTTTGGATGCACATCAAGATGCACTTTCTCCTCTCCACTCCTCCTGGGAAGTTGTTTGCCTTCTTGGCCTGGGTTTCCTTCTCTTAAAATTAGAATGAGTGGGCGGTGCTAAAGATCAAATGACAGTACACAAGGGACTTATAAGCGGCCAACTGAAGGACCTTCCTCCGTGGCTCTGCTTGATAGAGAGGTCCGGTAGTACAGGTAGTGACATTTCTTAGCAATTTTAACAAGGTCAAAATGGCCAGTTTCTGCTGGCTGTGGTGGTGCATGCCTGTAATCCTAGCACTCTGGGAGGCTGAGGCAGGAGAATTACAAGTTTAAGACCAATGTGGGCAATTTAGCAATTTAGGAAGGCCTGATCTCAAAATGAAAAATAAAGTGAGGGGAGTGTGAGATGGAGCTCAGTGCTAAGACACTGGGTTCAATCCCCAGTACCTCTCTCCACCAACAAAAAGCTAATTTCTTTATTTTGATTTTCTAGATGCCACTGAAGACAAAACTTAACTGGTTCACTAGCATTTCCGTACCTTTGGAAAAAGAGCCAGGCTTTATGAGGAGCTTTGGCTTCATCTATAAAATGAAGACCAAATGCCACCCACTTTCAGAAGTTGCTAGGGTGCCCCAGGATGACTGGGTGCGGGTGTGTTTGGAGAACATGAAAGTCCTCTCTGTTGTGAAAATAGGAGAGGGTCTGGATTGCTATGCTCACAGTAGCCCGTGTTGGTAACCAGGGAATTCACACAAGTGCCCATGGAGTCCCTATCTGTATCAGAGGAGCCTGAAGATGTCCAAGGTCAAGGCAAATGCTGTCTCCTTCACCAGAACACAGGTACACAGCTGGGTTTCAAGACACAGAAGCTTCAAATTTGCTATCAGGTTGCAATAGGCATTATCTGGTCAGCTGAGTTTGTTCATCTCTCTTCCACTAGTTAAACTGGTCATGTTGTATGTCAACTTTAATGCCTTCCAAAGTCGGCCTTAGTTTCATTCTAACTCAGCACAGTGCTCCCAGTCTTTTACATACCTCAGGGGAGCTTGGCCATTACAAATTGATATTTTATTTTGCCTGAAGCTACTCCTGTATGAATTTTTTAGAGAGCATAGATACCAACAGCTACCAGCTCGGCCGCGGAGTTCCTCCCTGTGGGCGGCATTGGACAGCTCTGGGTGTTCTAGGGTACTGAGACTCATGTATTTCACAGTCTTGGTGTTAAAAAATAATTTCTTTCAGAAACAACAACAACAACAACAGCAACTTATCTTGCTTTTATCTCTAACTTTCACTCCCAAGAGAATTCCTAGAATTCCTTTCTGTCAAAAATATGCAGGTATTGAAATTATAAATAAGTAATTTCCTATTTCAGAATTATTTTAGAGAAACGTACAAATGGAAATTAGCCTGGAAAGCAAATTATATATACACACAAATATGTAATATGTATTTTGAGATTTCATATAATATGTAATGTAAAGATAACATAGGAAGCATAGTCTTCCACTTTCTGTGTATGTACAGGGCATCTGCTTTTTGGTGGGTGTGGTACTACGTTGGATGTTACCTGGCTTTTTGTTCCTAAAGCCCTGTGTTTGTACCCTGGTCCTACCAGTTACTAGATGGGTGATGTTAGACAACTTAGTATAGCTTATTGATTTCAAAGCAATGTTTCAGAAATATTTTATGATCTAAAATAAGATACATCTCACAGTTGATGACATCTTCCAATTAGAATCCTCAGCACACTTTTTTCTCTTTGTGATACATTGTGTCTCACAATGGATGCACCTAAATTCAGTGAAATCCAGTAGTTACTATTTCTGAATTTCAATTTCAGTCTCTGCAAAGTAGGGAAATTGCTAACATGGCATTGCTGAGGATTAAAGTAATTAATGGATTCAGTAAATTTCCTAGTATGGGCACTTGATAAAACACTCCTGTTACTGTCACAGTAACTTATTAATAATAGTTATGATTTAAAATGTAGACATCCTGCTGATTATATTTGTTCTTATTATATTGATAAGAATATTTAGATTTATAAAAGTTATGTGCCAAAAGCCAAGACCCAATTCAAAGGTTGTTGCTTCCAGATTCTCACTCATCCCACTTAAGCCACCTTGTTATATAGTTTTTGTATGTCATGTGTTATTCACACGTAATGTGTAACCCATTGCTCATAACCTATAAATCTATGACACTTCTTTAAAACAAGAGAAAAAGAACCAGTGACATCTCCAACACCCTGAGAACCCCTTGTTTTGTGTTGCTGATTCTGTGCAGGCATTTGGATGGGCGTATTTATCCAGGTACCTCCAAATGCTGTGGTTACTTAATCACCTGGGATACCTCCCCATAACCATTCTGTATTGCATTATGCAAGTCAGCAAATTCTGCTCACTTTAATATACATGAGGAAGAGAGGGGGATATTTTTCACTGAAGGTTTTATGGAAAATTTTGCATTTATTGATTTTTTTCTTTATATCTTAATCTTTAAATACACTCCCTGTACACACACACACACCCACACACACACACACACACACACGAAGAAAATGATTGCTCTGGCCATGTTTGTTCAACCTAACAAAAATATAGCATATTGACAACATTATCTGTCATTCCCACATTTCTTCTGGAGTAGAAAACTGTTTGATCTCAAAAGCCTGCAGACTACATCAGTTCACAAGGCTATCTTTTATTCATGCACATTAAAATAAAGACAACCATATGCAAGGGTTTCTACAATTCGGGAAAAGGGGAAAATGAAACCTACTTCTGCTAGCAAAGCTCGGCATGTCAGGTACACTAGCAATGGTCTTCCCGTTAGGTTTTCTGCACTTCGCTGGATCTCCTATATTGTCAGTGATCCACACAGGCTCGAAACCTTGTTGAACTGGCAATGCCCTTTAGAGCTCTTTGCTTTCTGAGGGAGAAAACCAAAGATTCAATGGCTCAGAGCTTTTCCTGGGGTCACAGGTTGCATTCTCCACAGGACAAGACTAGAAAAAACATCTTATCTGTTTTGTAGGTCTCAGCTGGAATCCAGGTTCAGAAAGGGATGGGATATTCTTGGGGAAAATATTTCATCTCTTCACTGACTACACAGGCTGGTTCCCAGAACTAAGTACAACAACATACATAAAGGTGTTGGCCCTGGGTGTGCACGGTTCCATATACCCATTTGTTTTACTTCAATTTATTGGTTTTGTGATTCCCTGCTGCAGAAATAGTGACATAAAGTGACGCATTTGTGATAGATTTTGATTTACTGTGTAAACTATAAAAACACCTGGGTTGGCTCATTCAACAAGAATTATCTAGTGCCATTAGATGATATTTCATATTCAGATATCCTCAAAGCCAATGGCAGCCCCCGCCTCACTCCCTGTCTGGGTGTGACCCAGGACTTCCGGCATTTCAGTGTCTAGGCTCCTCTGGAACCCACCTGGACCCCCTGCAGTCCTGTGGTCTCTAGTTACCAGAGTGCACCTTCCCTGTCTTGGAGAACTCAGCATGCTGCGGCCAGGAAGGCAGTTTCAGCTCAGCCAACTTGGAACATGTGATTGTGTTGTTTTTGTTCATCTCATTTCAGAGATAAACACAACTGGGGATTGTTGTCTGGAGAGCAGTGTGTTTTATTTAGACGCCCTGGGCTCCTTGACTTCCCATAGGCCCATGTGTGCTACCAGCAGATGCTTAAGCCTCATTTTTCTACCACCCACTATATTTTGAGGTGGGTCATTCATTCCGCATTGAACTTGAATGCCACTTAAAATCACTTTAGGGGCCAGGTTTTCTAGTCTGTTGAACTGAAAATGTGTAAACCACGGCCATTCACTGAGCGCACTAGGTTATCTCATTTGGTTCTTGCAGGATGTTTGTGATGGAGGCAACTGGATGCTCTGTGGGTAGAAGAGGGAGCAGTGCAGAGACACCTCATTACCTGATTAGGTCACCCCGCCAATAAGTAAGGAAGACCTAAGATGCAACAGATGCCTAAACTCATCCTTTGCTCTACTTTGCTTCCTCCACCCACACCCTTAATTTTAATTGGCAGGAATGTGCTCTCCTTTCTTTAAGAAAAATGAAGTCAATGAAGAGATAAAGGAAAGGGCTGTGGATGTGAGCAGGGTGTTGAGCACAGACCTCATCCCAGGGCAGGAGTGGAGGCAAAGCCCCAGGCTTTGCTCCTTCAGGGTCAGCCCAGTGGGTCAGCAGACTTTGCCTCTGCTCCCTGGGTTTGGGGCTCAGTTGCACAGTGCTGCCCTCAGGTGCAGGGAGTGATCTCTGGCAGTACTGAGTGTCCACTTCCCTGGACAGGTCTGCATCCCTGAGTGTCCGCATCCTTGCACCCTGCCCAAGGACACGCCAGGACCCCATATCCATCACTTCCTGAATCAAAGCCCTGCCTTCCTGCCTCATAGGCAGAGCAGTCCTGGGCCTGTGTCTCCATGGAGAGGGAGGTGTCTGGCTCCTCCATGCAAAACCACTCTCTCCTCATCAAGTTGGACGGGGGCTCCTCATCTGCAGGCACCGGTGGGACTGGCACTCAAAGCCTCTCTGTCTGCACATTCCTCGTTCCCAGCTGCTATGACCACTGTAACAAAGGGTCACAGACTGGGTAGCCTAGTGCAGACTGACTTTCTTACAGTGGAGGAGGCTGGAAAAACAAGACCATGAGTTGAACAAGATGGTTTCTTCTGGGTCCTTTCCCTGGGGCTTGCAGGCGCTGTCCTCTCTGTGTCTTAATGTGGTGCATGTCTGTGTCGCGCCATCCTTTTATTAGGGCTCCACCCAGGTGACCTCACTTTCACTTAGTTACCTTTTGAAAGATCTTCTGTCCAAATGGAGTCCCATTATAAGGTCCTGGAAGTTAGGGTTCTAACCTAGGAATAATGGAAAGACAAATTTCAATTGTTAACATACAAAGCCTTTTCTTTTACTTATTTTTCCTTTTAAAAAGTCTTAAGATGGAGGCAGGAACGGGTCTTGCCTGATCTCTCATCTTTCCAAGTCTTTCTTCTGATTTATTTTATTTTATTTTATTTATTTATTTTTTTGGGGGTACCAGGAATTGAACTCAGAACTTTGTGCTTGCTCGGCAGGTGCTTGTACTGCTGAGCTGTATCCCTACCCACCCTTTCTTCTAATTTAAATGTAGACCATAGCTTTTGAAACTCAGATGCCCAAGCTTTGTTTGATGTCTGAGTTCTGTGGGCTGTGAAGGGTCTGCTGTAAAGAAATGGGGCCCAGCAAAGTGATTGGTAGGAAGCACATACAATGTGAGTGTACATGTATGTGCATGCATTGTGTGTGTGTGTGTGTGTGTGTATGTGTGTGCACAGAATGGGGGAAACATCAAATAGTTCTTCAAAATAGTCTCATGCAAAAATTGGCAACTTTTCACTTATTTACTTCCATGTGTGAGTCCCCGTGTGGCTTCACACACACATTTTTCTTTGGTACCTAAGCCTCCATAACCTCAAACATTCATACTCTTAGACTTAGGTGGCCGCTCAGAGGTTTCTATCTATCAAGGCAGAGATAAACTTTAAGGTCAGGTCTAACTGTCCACCATATGCCCTTTGTTATTTTTATGCCCCGAGATCACGGGGTGAAGTGACAATGGTAATGCCACCTCAGTGCTGAATTCAGGCATCCCAAGATGACAGTGAGCTCCTGGCCCCTCAGCATCACTCACAGGAAGTCTGAGGAGGAGGGGAGGAAGGGCTAGTCATGGTGTGGGTGTGTACTCCGTTCCCCCTGAGCAACGTGCCATGCTCTCACTGTGATGACGCTTTTCCATTTCCTGGATTCTTGGTTTCTGAGCAAGTCCCTGTGTTGTCCACCCACGGAGGAACAAGTCAGGCTAAATCTAACAACAGCATCTCCAGTTATTAAGTGGAGAGACTGGTATTCATCTGGCCAAATGTAGGGCAGCATGAAGAAAGCTCTGTCTCACTCAGACGGGAAGGATGGATTTCTTTTCATAGGCAGTGGGAGCCTTGAAGTGTTGGCAAGGCCTCACGGTGCAGTGGATAGCTTCTGCGGCTCCTCCTCTTGCAGGGAGTGCCCAGGAGGACTGTTCTGGAGGGAGGCCATGATTAAGATGTTTCCTTGTGGCCAGGCATGGTGGCACAGGCCTGTAATCTCAGCACTCTGGAGGTTGAGGCAGAAGGATCACAATTATAAGCTCAGTTTGTGCAACTCAGTGACTTACAAGATTCTGTTTCACATCTCAAAAAAAGTTGAAAAAAGCACTGGGGAGACAGCTCAGGGAAAAGGCCCTGGATTTAACCCCTAGAACTGAAAAAATAAAATCTTATTTCTTTGGGGTGAAATTGCAGCATCATTCACTCTGCATGATTCTTTTTAGAACACACACACACACACACACACACACACACACACACACACACATGACTGTGTGCACACACACTGTCTCCCCTTTAACAACGGAATGATTTTGATACATCTTTTAACTAACCAAAAGTAACATCTTGACAATTTTAATCGACTAATTATACACTCCTGGTCATCTTGAAAAGTGCCCATTTTGGGTCTTTATGTCTTGACAACTGTAAGAGTTCTCAGCTGGAAAATTAGGATACAGACAGAGAATTTCAATGACTGTGACCTTGGGAAGCTAAGAGCTGAGATTTCCATGGTGCCTGGGCCCAGGAGAGGCATGTGGGGTGCTCTGGCAGGATAGGGAGCCCCCTCTAGAGTGATCTCTGCCCTCTTTCCACCTGGAAACAAGGGAGCAACCAGAGGAGCCCCGGGAAGCGCCCCAGGAGCACAGAGCTCTGAGGGCACTGTGGACACCCGCGGTCGCTTGCCTTTCTGCTTTTTTGAGTTACTGTTGCCCCTTACAGCTGATGTTTCTGTAGACCTTTCTTCCTCCTCCTCTCTCCTTTCCTCTCCTACTCCCTCTCCTTTTCTCTTTTTTAAGACACATGAATGAACAATCTCAAACCTGAAGGAGTATTGCTTTGCTAAGATGTGCTGAGCATATATTTAATGCCAGATAGCTTAGAGTGGTCATTTTAGTAAATTCTTGACAAAGTCAAGATATATTATCCCTGTTTACAGATGGAAAGCCTGGGTCCACTGAGGGAATACAGTAACTTGTCCAAGGGCAGCCACATGGCAATCACAGCCCCCCTTGGCATCAGTGCCCTCCCTCAAGGAGGGATGTCTCATTCTTTCTCAGCTTCCTCCATCCATGTCAGAGCAACAGAAGCTCCAGTCCGGGTCCCACACAAGATGCTCCGTGGACCCTGTGCAGTTGGTTTCCAGGATCTGGACAAGGCTGGGGGTGGCGGTGTTCAGGGCCAGCTTAGACCTCCACCTGGAGCAAGTCCCTAAAGCCCAGGCAGCTCAGAGGTGCTTGAGCTCAGACCTGGAATCAAACTCTGCCCTTGTCCTGGACTGAGCTGAGCTCAGCACCCTGGGGCAGGGCTGGAATTGGGCAGCACTCACGGGTAGAAGTCCCAGCTGTGTCCCACTAAGGCTCCTGCAGACATGCATTAGCAGTATTGGTAGAAGACTTTCCAAGCAGTCACTATTTCTCTTCTCAAAAGTGTTCAAGTCCTGCAGGAATGTATTAGGCAACATTTGGGTGTTCTCAGACAATTCTTTCCTTCCTAGCACCCTTGGTGTATCACTGGAGAACTGAATTGAGAAGCATATGCTGAGCACCAGTCTGGGTCCTGATGCTTAAGATGTACATGGTGACACTCAGAACGAACGTCAGCCTGCTGACACAGCAGACCTCTGATGTCCACCCAGATCTACTAAGCAGTACCCTTGGACTGCGTCTGTGGGCAGCACTACAGCATCCACAGGAACTTTTGCAGGAAGGAGAGCATCCACTGTGGTCTTCCAGGGGCTTGGCCATGTGAGGGAGGTCAACACCTCTGTCATCGTCAGTCTTCTACTAACATAGAACGTCCAGGAACTTCAGGGGCTCCAGAGACAGGAGCAACAGCATAAGAGGTGTGATCACAAGATACAGTGAGTGCTTAAATTAAAAAAAGAAAATACATTACTGCAAAAGACACATTGCTGTGAACCCCCTTAAAATACCCCTTGCTTCAGATACACTGACCCTATTACTCTTTCCACGTGCTGAAGCAACTCTGGAAATTCTCTTTCATGAGTGTCTCTAGTTGTGCTGTCCTGGCTGCCTGAATGTCCTAAACTGATTCAAAACATTTCTCTTTCACGCTCATATTGACTTTGGGTAGAATCAGAAGTTGTAGGGTGCCAGGTCTGATGGATTAGGTGAATGAGGGTGCATCATGACGTTTTTATTTTAATTGCTGTTAACATTTTGAGTTGATTCAGGACACTGAGACAGCCACAGGAAGATACTCATGGAAGGAAGCTATGCTCACCACTATACCACCAATTCAAGAAGACACTCACGAAAGAAGATATCCAGAACTGCTTCAGCAAGTGGCAAGAGAGAATTGAGAACTGTGTTTGAAATGAGGGAAGTATTTTGAGAGGGGAATAATGGCAGTGTGTCTCATTGTAATAAATTTTAAAAAATTAAACATTCATTGTATTTTTGGTCACACTTTATACAGAGAGAGAAGTGGGTTATTATTAGCTGGTTCATGAGAATCTTGTATGGGGAGAAGTCCCATGACAGATGGCCTGTAAGCCTGAGACCCATAGCACAGTCCATCTCCACGGGCTCGAGAAGATGGGAGCTGATAGTATCAGCACCAGCCTGAGGCTGAGTGTGTGGAACAGGACAGCTCTGGAGTCCAAGGGCTGCACACCTTGGAGTTCTGGTGTCCATGGGTAGGAGCAGAGGTTGTCCCAGCTCCACTGGAGAGAGAGAAGGAAGGAAAATTTCCCCTACCATTTTGTTCTGTCCAGGCCCAGCTGACAGGGTGTTGTTGGCTACACTGGGAAGGGTAGGTCTTCCTTAGTCCACTGAATGAATTGCCACCCTCCACTGGAAAGCCTCACGGATAGCTCAGGAAAGATGTTTTGCCCAGAATCTAGTCACGGTGACACTTGAAGTAACCCTCTCCCACTGTAGCAAGGGTAAGCAGGGCCGCCATGCTTACACCAGCCAGAGGATTCAGTGAAAGCTTTCCTTGTTCTGGGCCCAGAGGAGCCCCTTCAAGTGGTCTTTAATCTATAAAGGCACACAAGGCATGTGGTTAGAAATGAGAGGATAGAAAGTTCTAGAAGTTTGCCCAGCCTTACACAGCCTGTCACATCTGTCTGGCTTGACATCTGTGCCCCTTTCCACTCATCCCAATGTATGACTAGCATCTGAAGACCCAACATGGTGCCCATACACCTCTCCAGGCCTCCAGCTCCGGCAAGTCACAGCCCTGGGTCTCAGTGTTCCCACTGGTGAAAATGGACATAAACATAAACCCCTGCCCTGGAGTGGACTTGGTGGATCCAGGGGGACCTGTGAAGGCAGTGTCCCTCTTGGCACTGTTGCCCTCTGTAGTGCCATCTCCCCTTGTTATGGTTTATGTCTGTGTGTCCCCTCCAAAGCCTCATGTGACCATGGGGCAGGCTATTAGAGTTGAACGATTGTGGGTGTGAGAGCTACACCTGCCCTGGGGTGGATAGTTTGCATATGTAAGGGAGAGGAAAAGAGTGCTTGAGGACATTCCTCCCCCATTCCGCCCTGCTGTATGGTTGCTGCTTAGCTGTGTTCTGCTGTCCTGAGCTGCAGCTCTCTGCCATGTGCCACTCTGCCTTATAATCTGCCAAGTACGGACTGAAACTTCCACAAATTGTAAGCAAAATAAACCTTTCCTTCCTTAATTTTGAGCATCAGGTATTTTGTCCCAGCAGCGAGAAAAAAGTAACCAAGACATCCCTGTTTCTCCATGGGGAGATGGAAGTGAATACTTGCTGACCATGCATTGATCCTCACCATACTTCTCTTTGGTCTATGAGGTTCAGAGAGATACATCAAGAAAGCTGGGGTCACACAGCAAGCCAGGAGATGTGGAGGAGACTACCTCCAGATTCATGTGACAGCCACACTTCATCAGGATGCATCTTCCTGCACCATCTTAGCTGCCATCTCCCCACTCTGTCCATCCGTTCCTATTGCACGTCACTCAGCACAGTGTCTGAGGACAGCATCACATTTACCCAACAAGCTGTGGCTCAAGCCCTCAGATCTGGTTCCAGTCTCTGATCACCCTTGAATCAGGAACCTCACCCAGAATGACGAGGTGTGGCCTTGGCCTTGGAGAAAGGCCCTAGTTGCTTTTTGATGTGGCCTTGGCCCAGTACCCATGAGCCAGGCACTCCTTCAGCCACCAGCCTTAGCTTCTCTGAATAAAAGGGTCATTGTTCCCCAAACCAGAAATGTCCTGCCATATGCTGTACTTGAGTAATAATCAGAACCAGGCTTAGGATGGCAGGGGTAGAAGGACATGGTTGTTTAAACTTAAAAGAAATATTTTAAGCTCACCCTTGCCAAGCTAAGGAGAAAACTTCAGATTGCTTTTGTACCGATCTTCCCAAACCATCACCATCCATCTTTATCCTCAATTGAATTTTTAGTTGTAGTAGACAGAAAACCCAATCCAAAGCTATCATACTGAGTGTCCTTTGGTTTCAGGCTCAAGTTGGTGCGTAGCATGGCCTAAATGCCAGAGATGCTGGCTCAGAAGCTAGGGCTGCTGCTCACTGGATCCCAGTTGACTGGCATCCTTTGGGTCTATGTGCGGGCTATGCAGACCCTGCTTGGCTGGCACGTGGGTGAGTCATCCCTTCCCCTCTGGGAGCCCTACACATGAATCTGGAGGGAAAATATCAGGAAGCAGGGCTAAGGTACTGCTGAAGGTTTTGGCCATGCATCCTGGGGGTCATTGCTTGCTCTGCCTTCTGAGCTATCACCCTGATGACCCTTTCTTTGCCCTCTGTGTAGGAGCATCCTCCCCTTGCTCTCTCAGGCTGGTTATCCCTCCTCATCCATTGTGGTCACCGACCCCATTGTGGAAAGAGGCCACTTTGGGTCCAAGGCTTTTGGCCCCTCCCTTGTTAAATCAGACTGGGCTATGTGGCTGCTTTGGTGGAGGAAATAACAGCAGGTAGGATGTAGACAAGGACATAAATATAAGATCTTAAAAGGCTTTGTCCCTGGGAATTCTGTGGTTTGCCTTCGAACAGGCTTAGACTAACCTACTGGAGGCAAAAGAAGGCAACAGAGAGTCTGGGTCACTCTGAATGAGGGACATCGTGCAGCAACCAGGTCCAGCCAGCTCCAACCTAGACTCACAAGTGGGTAAGCCCAGTCTGGCCCAGAAGTGTACAGCAAAGCCAGACCAAACTACCCAGCCTCAAACTCCTGAGCTCAGGGGCTATTGTCTTAGGCCAACAAGTTCTTGGTTGTTGACTATGCAGCACTTCCAGCTGATGTATGTGTTCTACCGAGCTCTCGATGGCTGTCCAACCAGACTCACTGGTTCCCTATCCTGTCCGTGTTTCTTAAAAGCCTCTGCCTACTCATCTGACTCTCTCGTTAGACTGTAAATCCAGCAGGGCACAAGTCTATTGGTCACAGTCAAAACTCCATGGTCTCCCACAGGACGTGGCACACAGGAGATGCTCACGGAATCCTTGTAAGATCCATCAGTGACTGACTCAGGAAATCAGACAGATTTAGTATTGAGCCATTACTTTATCTTTTTGATATGTGTTACTAACTTCCCTGGACCTCAGTGTCCCCATGTACAAAGAAGAGGTAAGCATAGCCCTACTGCCGATGGGAAGGGCAATGAGGAAATGTGTGGGGAGTTTGCCTAAGTCTGTGTGAAGCCGGTACTCAGCAGCAGCAGCAGCAGACATGTCCAAACGAAGACCATCGGAATGTTTCCTGCGGGTTTGCTGATGTCATACAGTTCTCTCAGTGGATACCTGCAGCCACAATTGGTCCACAGAAACTGTGCATTCCAAGAGGAAAGTTTGACAGCAGAACCAGTCCCTGCTTGTACTGGCATTTGGTCCCCCTTTGCTATTCTTTTGATTTGGGGGACATCAGGTGCCTCTAAAGCCTGTGTGCAGATACACCCATCTCACCCACCATATGAGTCCATCCACAAAGAAAAATATCAAATCAGTTAGAGAGAAAAGTATGGGAAAGAAGGAGCAACAAGTGTATGCTACCTGCATACATGTACTCCAAGGGGGATGGACTTGTGCAGAGACTTGGAGCAAGCAGGATCTTAACACTTGAAAGGAGCCGAGATCCCACATGATAGGAGTAGAGAGTACGAGGGGACCTTATAGGAGCTGAGGTGCAGAGGAGGGGCAGAGCATAAGGCCTTGTAGGTCACAGCTCATTTCAAATACTTGTTTTCTCTCTTTCTTATAGTTGTGCAAATCTAAACGATTTTGAGAAGATGCACAGCAGAACTGTTCACCAGGGCTTTCAAGAATAATCCAGCACTAAGTCTTATGCCATGTGCCCCTAGAGCAGCCATCAAACTGCCCTGTGTGGCTTGTAAGCCACATGTTCATGAATGACCCAAAGCATCTGTGAAACAGTAATAACACCAAGAGCTCTCCATGGATAAAGGCTAAGCCACTGGGAGGCCTGACTGTGAACAATTTAATAGCACAGTGGACATCCCAGCAAGTGCAACGAGAGAGGGAGAGAAGAGGTCCACAGTCAAAGTGTCTGAATGTATCATCCAGCTGAACCTCGGAGTACTCACTTGGCAGACCCTAAGAGAGCGTGTGCTTATGTGTGCAGTATGCCAGACTAGGAGAGATGCATGCATTCATTTATTTAATTCTCACAGCCAAACTGAATTATTCGTAATTGTCACCCTTGCTCTACAGTCAAAGTTGCAGTTTGCACAACCAAAATTTAGACTGAGGAAGCTGGCCCAGGAGTTAATACCCTTAGACACTGGGAACATTCCCTAAACAGAAGACTGCACAGCCCTGACCTTCTGTAAATAAGATCATGTGACACACACACAAGTCACACAGCTGTCGCATGACAAGGCAAGGGTTTGAACCCGAGGAGAATGCAGGCAGACCAGGCTCATAATCACAGAGTATATTTCTTCCTCATCAGTGTCAGAAAAGCACACACAGGCACACAAGAATGTACAAGGATGAACATACATCTGCATGAATACAGATGTGTTTGCACACACAGTGAACTGACCTCTTTGTTTTTCTGTGTGTTCTCTGGGGGTTTATGAAAACCTGTGGAGCTGTGTTTTCCTATCCGCTGGTGTCTGATCTCTCCCCTTACACGAGCCAGGGCAGTTTGGATGTGAACAACTCAGTCAACCTGGGGACAGGCAGAAGTGATGAGTGCCTGCCTCTGTGCCCGTGGTTTCCTCCTCTGGGGGAATTGAGGTTTGCAAGGCTGGGGCTGCACTCCTGCCCCTTCTGGTTAGTCCCTGGATAGAGGCTTCGCCCTCTGTGACTGAGCCCTACAGGATGATGGCAGATAACGATAGAAAACCAGAAAGGATTGGTTTTGCCTGGACTGTTTTCTCCAAAGGCCTTTACTGCTCACAAGGCTGAGGAACGAATGCAGCCCACACCAGTGTATTTTCCCTATCATCAAGCTGGCCAATCTAGCACAGACTCAGGTCCCCCGAGCAGTGGAGCAAGGAGGGTGGAGCTGAGCCTGCATCTCTCAGGTCTTCGCCATGTGCTTGGAGCAAACACCAGAACAGCATCACCATTTGTGCTCCCAGCTGCAACAGAAAGGGGCTCCGTGTTGTGGGCTCCTCACCTGAGCCCTTTTAGACAGGTAGCAGCATCTTTCGTCTGTACACACGAGATGCCAGCTGTTCCTGTTGTGACAGACAACCAACAATGTCCCCTTGGAGACACAACTGCCCTCGCTGAGAGCTGCTGGACTCTAAGCAGAGCTTGATGGCAGTCATCAAGCATGATGCCCAGGGGACTTGTCTCTGACTTCCCCACCGGGACAAGCCCAACCCAGGATGCTTTGCTATTCTTGTCTCTTTTGTATGCTAGTTATTCTATGAATTCAAGAAATCCTGACCTGTCTGAGGTTATTCTCTCAAATCTAAATGACATCAGAGTTTTCTGGCTTAAAATGTGATCCCTAAAATGAAATATGACAATAGAGAATTAATATGAATGGGCAGAGACAGTATCAGGTGTGTGTTAGGTCCCTTGCCTTCCATCTTCAGTGTTCTTTCAGAGAAAAAAATAATAATGTATCCTTAAGAATGTGGCAGTTCTCCACTTGTTTGCACATGAAGACCACCTGGGAAGCTCTGAGATGCTGGGTGCTCAGTGTCATTGCAAGGGGTTTGGGTTTGATGGGACCAAGGGAAGAATAGGTCCTCAGAACACTCCAGGTCATTTCAACGCTCAGCCGGGCCTGAGGATGTCAGAATCCCCTCTCTAAATTAAAGAGGTTCACATGCAAGATCTATGTCTTTCATGTTCTTGGGGTTCTCATGGAAGATCTACCTGTTTTGTGCTCTTGATAGGAAGGCACAAGGCCAGAGATAGAGGAGCCAGAAAATCTATCTGCCAGATTCATCCATTGCTACAGTTTGGACCTGAAATGTCTCCCAAGTCCCCTATGTTAAAGGTTCAGGACAAGAGAGGAGTAATTGGAGGGGAACCTGGTCTCTCACTCTTGCTCTCTCTTTCACTCCTCCCCTACTCCCGGTCTTCTTCTTACTCACGTGTGTAGAAGTTTTGCTCTACTATACTTGCCTGTCACTTTGGACTGCATCACCACTGGCTCAAAAAGGCCACCAAGCAACCATAGACTGGAGTCTGCAGAACTGTGGGCTAAAATTAATCTTCTCTCACTCTAAGCTGATTATCTCAGACATTTATGTCAGCCATAGGAAGCTGACTAACAAATCATTAGTGCGAATGTTTGAAAGGTGATCCCCCAGGGATAATAACAGGGCCTGGGCCTTCAGAGTGCTTCCTCCAGACCTTTCCAGTGTCCATCTGGAACATTCACCTCTCCACACGGAGCTGAATCAAGCAGGGATTAGAGGTAGATGGAAAGAGAAGGTAGGGCCAGGCACCATGGGAAGGGGTTGGCAACAAAGTTTCATGTGATGGAATCTTGGTCCCCAGTGTGGACATGGCAGGGCCTTTAAGAGGTGATTATTAGAAGGTGGGTAGGTCCTGTTGCTCCACCCTTAAAAATAGATGAATGCTCTCTTAGAAGTGTGTTGAGACTTGTGGGATGGGATTAGTTTCCTCAGGAATGGGTTGCTAGAAGTAAGCCTTCCTACTGCCCTGAATCCCTCTTTCCCATCCTCCTCTTTGTTCCTTTTCTTCTTCTCCTCCCCTGTCTCCTTCTCCATTTTCTTCTCCTTCTTTCCCTCCTTCTTCTCCTTCTCCTCCCATTCTTTTTCTATCTCTCCATTGCTGGGAATCACAGGCTAGGCAAAGGCCTTACCACTGACCTGCATCCCCAGCCATTTTTTTTTTTTTCCTGAGACACTAAGTTACTGAACCTAATCTTGAATTGTAATCCTCCTTCCTCAACTTCCTGTCTATCTGGGAGTACAAGTGTGTGTTACTGAATCAAACTGAATCTTTCTCTTTAAATATTGATTTGTTTCTGTCGAATTACTCTCCACCTAGAACATACAAGGATAAAGCTGCTCTTAATAGCAGCAGATGTTATCGCCCTCTGCAGGGCTTCCCTCATGCCTTGTGTGCGTGTTCTCTGACGCTTTACCCCCTTGGAATGCTCTAGAGTTGGGTTCCATGCTACTGATGATCACAAAATCATGGGTCTATGTCATTAATAGCTATCAAAAATGTTACTTTGATTTGGTGTCTATAGAATCCTCTCTCCTATGTCTCTATGTAGACATCACATCATATCTCCTGATCTCCTCTTTGTTAAATAAATATTGTTCACATCTTTACAAATACACATTTTAAATACAGCTGGAAACCCACTCTAGTAAGGGTCTTTAAGTAGTCTATTCCCTTACAGTACATTCCTAGAAGAGGAATTATTAGGAACAAGTTGGGTTCCAGTGACATGATGTGCCATGAGATTATGGATGGCTTTCTATAAAAAGGATGAGCAAATTTAGGTGCTAAGTACCTTGGCGAGAAGAATGAGTCATTTATCCTCAGCAAAGTGGATTTATGTCATTCAAAAGGTGACAGTTTAACAGCTGAAAAGTATTATTTTATTTTTGTTTCATTTGCATATATTGGATTATTAATGAGGGTAAATATTGTTCACATGTATTAGTTATTTAACTGTCTTTTCAATTATGGGTTTTTGTATGTGAGTGTGTTTCATTTGTTTTGTTTGCCAGGCTACATGTTGGAATTTTTTCTTAATGTATAAGATCCTTTTATTTTTCTAGGTTAAAGATATTAATATCTTTATATTGCAGGGATTATTTCTCAAGTTTGTTCAATCCTTTTAAATTTTACCATGCTTTAGACAATATTCATTACCTCTTTTCTCTCTGAGATTTAAGAGAAAAATATAATCATGGGCAAAAATTTGAGAAACAAATGTAGAAATGCAAACTAGGAAATGAAATACATTTTGGTTACCACCATAAGTGATCACTACTACAAATGGTACAGCTTAGCTATTCTTGGGGACGTGACTTTTTCTTTTTTCCTAACTTAGAATGTTGTAGTATTCACTGTGTCCTTACCTGGATTTGTGAGTGTTTTCCTGTTTTGCTAAGTGATCTTTCAAGGCGTGATAGTCAACAGCTGTAAACTCTTTCATAACAGAGATGCAGCATGCCACTTTAACAGTTGCCAATTGTCAAGAATTCTTCATACCTCAAGATGTTACTCAGAATAAATACTGTACAGTGAGCCCCTTTTGTGAACAGAGCTTACCTAATGGTTTCCTTTGCATGTGGCTCCAGAAGTGAAACGGGGGGTTCCGGGGTGTGCTAACCATAGGGACTTGTGATCAGAAATGACTAAATTGTCCTTGAGGGAGTTTGAACCACACTACCCTCTTCCCAGAAGGGTGTGAGTGAGAAAGTCATTGCTCAGGGTGATTGGGATACAGGAAAAACACAGTCTGGGTCCCTGAATGTCTATTACCTACCCCCTTTCTTCCCTTCAAGTTGAAATCCTGAACTTTTGCAAAATGAAAGCCTTTATACATTGCAAAGCTGAGATTTTTACCTCCATATTTTGTGGATTTGAGAATGCCGGGGGAGTCTTTCTAGCATAAACGACCTTCAGGCTGGTCTCTGTGCTCAGCACTGCTGTGTGTCTCCCTTAATCAGCTCCTCATCATTTCCCTGTGGTCCTTCACATGATGACAAGTCTTACACTGTGGCTGTCAGGGCCCATTAGGGACTGATGGCTAAGCCTTCTCCAAAGTGACAGTGGGTGCATGGGGGACCCAGGCATTGTTGGAGGGAAACTGTTCCAGGGAACACGGGCAGAAGGTACTTTTGCTTTGTGCTAAGCTGTGGTCAACAGAACAAAGTCCTGAGCTCTGTTCCCAGGTAGCAGTGCACCTGGCGAATCAAGAGCAACTTTTATTAAAAGAAATGAGGCAAGAGTCTGAGATTTGGGGTTATCCTAAATCTTAGACATCTGTTTCTTTTCCTATGGTCTACTCTGAGGGTCAGCCAGTTAAAGACTATAAACTACACGTGCCCACTGCCTGTTTATTTGAGTAAAGTTTATTGAAACACATCCATACCCACCATTAACAGGGAGGCTAGGAGGCACTTTCACTTTGTTAGGGCTGAAATAAATAATTGCAACAGGAATATAGGATCCACAGTGATGAAAATCTTACTATAGAACCCTTTAGAAACAAATTTGCTCATTGCTGATCTTGATTGGTATTATAGCCTAGAAATGGACCTCATTACATAATTTTTTTTTCAGTTTATAGTCAATTTTGATTATTATTTTAATTCCTAATTTTGAAAGAAGTACATATTCTTTGTCGGCAGTTGGATGATATGATTATTTTTTAAAAATTTTATGAAAGAGGAAAATTCAAATGACTTCTCTAAGCTGACACCTTGGATGATCTACGTAACCTCTTAGTTTCTAAAGACTTCCTCTGTAAGATGGACATTAAATCATATCTGTAAGGACTGAATGAACCAAGGACTATGAAGCACCACATTGCCTGGAGTGTAACAAATGCTCAGTGAGTGTCAACTGCTCTCAGCAAGTATTTGACCTGGGAGGGGGCTGGCCTTTCTCTTATGGATTCATATGGCCTCCTTAGCCAATAATAACAATATTAATCTCTCCTTTACCAATTGACCCATAGAATTGGGCATGACTAGATTCTCAAATTTCCTTTACTTAATTTATCTTGGGGATAA
This sequence comes from Chinchilla lanigera, assembly GCF_000276665.1. Classification (NCBI taxonomy): domain Eukaryota; kingdom Metazoa; phylum Chordata; class Mammalia; order Rodentia; family Chinchillidae; genus Chinchilla; species Chinchilla lanigera. The sequence goes on from NW_004955438.1 coordinate 19,338,909, forward strand.
ATAATAGTTCCCTCTATCTCTGCTAATCATGCTGTACTTGATGTGTGCTTTATACCATAGAAAGGGAGTCTGATTAATGACCATGATAGTTTTTATAGTGGATGATAGACTGACTGTATCAGGCTGAGTCCTAATAGAAGAATGGAAAAAATCCTGACCATTTGCAATGATGGAAGTTTGGGCAAAGACTGGGAAACTCAGGGTCTGGAACTGCTGAGATGCTGCTAGAAGCCTGGAAGGCTATGTAAAACAGGAAGCCACTGGCACCCTGGGGCTGAGGTTATGAGTCTGGGCTGCAGTGACCTGGGTATTATCCCTAATCTCCCCATGTTACTCCCCCAGTGAACTGCAATTGTCACAAGCCCCTTGAGAGAAGTGTTACGCCTTGCTCGTGTTTCTATCATCAGCACTATTAGGTGCAGGGAAGCTGATCAAATCTAGAGTAAATGGAGGTGGTCCCATAGCCAATCTGGATGCTACCATCAGCAGGTTGAGTGGTACAACTGCAAGAGCAGGAGCCCATTCACTGGGTCAAGTCTTGTTCCTACATTGACCCACTGGTGGTCTTGACAGGTCACTTCACCTTTCCAATGCCTTGACAGAAACACTGCAGGAAAACAAAAACACCTTCTGTGGGAACCACTCAGATGCTTCAAAGCTCAGAGGCATCTAAGGGCACCTGAGGATGTGATCCTGCTTGCCTAGCACTGGTGCACAGTGGGCTACAGCTATGTAACCACGGCCTAGCACAGATAAGCACACATGCACTCGTTATAGCACTTTACAAGAATGTAAATATGTGACAACAACCTGTATAAGAATTATACAATAAAGACACAGCCTGCTCTTGCATTCTTTGCTCTTGCCCTTTGCTCTGCTCCACTCTTACTGTTGTTGCCGATGTCTTGCACATGTGCATTATTTAACCAGGGGACCTTACCTGTGAGAATCTCCCCAGGGCCCTCCGAGGGAGCCAACACCTTCCTGCAGGACCATGGTAAAAGAAAATGTGTGTACAATGCAATTAAATGCAGAGGAAGACAGAATAGGTTTGTTTTTTCTTTTTATTTTTTTGTACCCAAATTTTGGAGAGATGCTTGTTTCATAAATACAAAGGAATAGAATGCACTGAGATGTAACCCTGCCTGAAGGAATGGCTGAAGACATAAAACATGATGAGATTGAACTGCAAAACACCAGGATCCAAAGGGAGAAAAAGAGCCTTCTATCATTAAGCTCTTCCTGTCTGGAGGATGCTGGCTTGCCTTGACCCCCAGGAAGACTTAGCCTGATGAGTACCATCAGCTGTCTGTAAGCCAGTCAGTGAGATTCAGTGAAAATAAGAAGTGTAACCGGGAGTAAACAGGAGACTCAGGATGTTGCAGAAAGTAGCCCCAGAGATAACACAGCAAGCTCTTTCCTCTCTACCGAGCTGCTTGCAAAGGCACAAGAGGCAGACAAAGTGAATGAAAGAGATGAGGAGAGATCTGGAGTCGGGAACCGATTGAGAGAGCAAGGAGGGACATATCTACAGGCAGATAGAATGACGGAGTGAGAAGACACACCTGTACGGATTTTACTTCTATATTTTTCCAGTTCCCTCTGGCTTCAAAGATGTTTGAAAAGTCAGAAACCCTTCCATGGCTGCAAATGTGAAAGTGCTTGACACCTCACAAGGGGAAAATGTTCATTTTCTTCATTCTGGTCCTGGTCAGAACCAGAAAACAGGGAACTGTGCAAACCCAAGCCATCTTTGAAGTTCATGTTTGGCACGCTCTGGAGCCTTGGTTTCACCGGAGTGTTGGAGCTAGGGCTTGTGCTGTCAGACCCAATTTATCCAGGGTGCCAAATTTCAACTGACACACAGAGGAGGGAAGATATATTCATGTGCTGTGGAAAGACCATCCTTTGCAATGCACACTTAATGGCTCCGAGGGCTCTGCCAGTTCTCCCTCATTACTCTCAGGTCAGGGCTTTCTGGAGAAGCTCCATAATGTCATTTAAAATAAAGTGTTTTTGGACTTTTTGGAGGTGATAGTGAGCTGGGATCCCTGTGGATATCCTTATTTGGAACTTAGGTTTCTCATACTGTTTCTGTCTAGAACATAGCTGGTGATTAAGGAGAAAAGCTAGGACAGACTGCAAAGAGATCAGAGAAGTGGTAGAGCCAGATGAAGACCACACTCCCAACTGCCCACTGCTTTGGCCCTGCACGGGTTTATGGGCATCCTGCTCTACACATAGACAAGATTCTGTTCCTTTCCTCTAGACATGACATGTAACCCAGAGACAAATCAGAGGCCCTGGTGTCCAGGCTAGGTGATCAGCTCCTGACAGGTGGGTAGACAGCAAGTTCTCTGAAACTCCTCACCAGGCAACAGCAGCAGCACTGACAGCAACGTAATAAAAGCAGTAGTCCCAAGCCGGTTATTTCAAAGGCACCAAGCCCTGCCTGACACTGTGGCCACACCAGTTGCCACTGAATTACAGCCCAAGGAAATGTGTCTTCCGCGAAACCAGATCCAAATCAGAAGGGAGGAGAACATCGCTTTTAAGAAAAGGAAAAGAATAAACTATGCACTCTTTTAAAATAAACTTTTGATTCTGAAATAGTTTTACATTTAGTGACATATTGCAAAGAAAGTATAGAGCATTCCCCATACCCACTACACTCCATTTCTCTTGTCAGTATCTTATTTCCGCATGTCAAATTTGCTGCAACTACCAAACTGATGATATTGACATATTAATATGGACCAGAGACCATATTTATTTGGATTTCCTTATTATTGTTTTTATGTCCATTGACTTTTTTTTGCCCCCAAACTCCAAATAAGTTCCTATATTATCTTTCATCGTAATGCCTCTGTAAGTTCTTTGAGATTATGACTATCTCAGACTTTCCTTTTTTTTGATGCTTTTGGCAATTTTGAAGAGGAGCTGTCAGGGGTATCATAGACGGGTCCTCAGTTTGGTGTGACTCTACTTTTCTTTTGATCTTACTGGTTCTGTGGGTCTTGGAGTGAAAGACCATAGAGCTGAAGCCCCATGTCATCTTGTTCCATAAAGACTACACTCTCAACACTGCCTTGAGCCCCTGTGGAAGTGGTGCCTGTCATCTTTCTCCACTGGAGGTTCTCTTTTCCTCTCTTTGTGCAAACACTGTATTCTCTCTAAGGAGATTGCTACGTACAGTCTTCACTTAAAGAGTAGTAAGTTACCCTCTACTTCCTTGTGGAAAAGGCATCTCCATAAATTACTCAGAGTTGTTCCGCATGGACAATCTGTCTCTTCTTTCCCACTTGTTTAGTCAAACACTTATGGTTGTTGCATGGTCAATAGGCAGTGCTGGTGAACATTTAACAACTACTTCTCCAGAGCACACAAAGCCCTGGTTCATGCTGGTTTCCATTGTGTAATTTTTCCAACCACGGTTCTTTCAAGCTCCCAAGCTGAAGTCACTGAGCCTGACCTTGGGAAGAAAGTATATCCATCTCTGATGAATTGGAAGGGACAGCTTCAGCCTATATCTGCAAATAATCAGGGTAGACAAGAGAAGCAGTACTATCTTCTCAAGTAGGGGAAGGTTCAGAAAGAAACAGGTAAACTGATGGGTAGACAGAGGAAGGTCACAGACATGTCACAGAGTATTTGAACTTAGGTTTGTGTGACTGGAAAAAATGTTCCACATGTTCTTGCCACCTGCAGGTTCTGGAAAGCTCTGTTAGGGATCCCGTGTCTCTATCAGGGAGTTCGGGGCTTTGAGGTAGTAGATGGTGGTACCACTCTGGGAATCAGTGATTGTTTCTGCAGGTGCTTTGGGGTGTCCCCATGCATCTGCATGGCAATCTGTGCCACTCTAATGACTGGGTATGCAAGTGCCCTGGCAGAGGGAGGGGACTACTAGTCAGGGTGACAGAGAAGTCCTCCTGGAGGAGGATATTGGGAGATAAACTCCAAGGAGAATGTTTAATCAAATATTCTCCTTGAGGTTGGGGTTCCCCGGGCAGTCCTTCATTTGACAGAGCAAAGAGCTGCTCAGCTTCTCTACAGAACCTCCAACAAAAGCTTTCAAGTACCCAAAGGGACAGGAAAACTCTGCACCAGGTCTTTAAACCTGCTGGCCTCGGACTTCTCCTACTTGAACTTTGCTTTTCCCTCTGCTGCTGCTGCATGATCTTGGCCAGCCTTTGCCCATCTTGTTCCCTATCCTGCTGTCCTTGCTTCCACTCTTCAAAGCACTGCTGGGTCAGGTCAGCCCTTTGGGAATCTCCCCTGACCCCTGCAGTCTGGGCTGTGCATCCCTTCTCTGTTTGCTTGTAATTGGCCCTGCATTCCTCTGCTCTTGAATTTAATTTTTCATTGTGTGTCGAAGCCAGGGAAGCGTGATCTCTCTGTGTCTCACTTTTCTGTGAAAGGAGGAAGGTAAGAGCACATTCCTTGTAGTCTGATGGTGTGATCCATCTAAACAGAACATGGAACCTACAAGCCCCTGATCCATACAGGTCAGCTGTTGTGTTATGACTCATCTTAGCACCTTCTTAGATACCAGATCCTCAGGAAAGACAGACAGAAGAAATGAACTGATGACTGGAAGCTGGAGGATGGCAATGCTTCCTCCCAAGTGACTGGTTGTGCAGTTAAGGGTGGTTTCTGATAAGCTCACCCTGCGAGGTCCACGCAGGATGATGAAGGGTTTTCTGGACAGCAGGGACATCGAGGTCCCAAGGTTTCTTGCTCTCCCTCTGTTTCAGGGACGGCTAGAGGCGAAGATTGGCACAGCCTATCCCTGTTCCCCAGGCATTTGTCATGCAGTCACTTGTGGCTGGGAGTGTGCAAATACAATAATGTCCATGATCCAACAGAGCGGCAGAAATCTCTATCTAAAGCAGCTGTTTGGGTACCAGCTGCTTGGTAACAAATACATCTTTAATGAAATCAAACAATCCAGCAGGATTTATTGATTGAGAACAATTACTTTTAAATACAGTCTAGTAGCCAGGACTGTTAACATTCTTTTTCGTTCAATTAGTTCAGTTGGTTTGAATTAGAGACACTTGGCTATTAGCTAAGAAAAATAAATGCTGTTGCCATCAGCATTCCATCCCTTCCTCTTCCCCTCACATGCAGGCATGGCAGAGCCGATCCAGCAGAAGAAACGTTTTGAGATAGATTCCACTATCTGGGGGAAGGGAGTCTACTTAAAAACAAATCCAATGAACTCCAGCATGGAGACTCACCTCAGCTGCATCCTGAGGGAGGGAGGGTAGGAGCTCATTTAGCTTTCTCCTGCAGAACCCGATGATCTGCCAGGACCCAGGCAGCATTCCAAGCCTTATTCCACAGCGGGTCACGGGTTTCTCTAAGGGGATGCTCTAGGTATTGTCTAATTTGTCCTGATGGAAGGAGCCACCCTGCATCCTATTTCTGAAATGAGAAACCTGGAGATTCTCCAGGAAGCCTCCTCTGTCCTACCCCTTAGACCAAAAGGTCCTCAAATTCTGTGTGTTCCATGGCCCACATTTCTTTCTGATTCAGCCCATGCCTGGACCCCGAGGGAGGCACCTCATTGTGCCTCAGTTCGTGTATTCATGTCTTTAACCTTGTGCCCCACATTACTTCCCTCTTACCCACGACAAGGGGCATCGCAGCCAGAGGAAGTGTGTTAGCTGGCATAGGCAGCCACGACGAAATACCACCAACTGGTGCTTTACACAACAGAATTTATTCTCTTGCCAGTCCTGGAGGTCAGAGGTATAGGACCAACACGTCAGCAGGGCTGGTTCTTTCAGCCTCTCTCCAGGACCCACACAAGCCCTTGGTCTGCCTGCGTGTCATCTATGTCTAGTCTCACTTCTTATAAGGACGCATCTTTTTCAGGTGAGGGCCCACCCTATCATTTCATTTTACTTTAATCATCCCTTTAAAGGCCCTATTTCCAAATAAAGGCACATGCTGAGTTCTTGGGTATCCGAACTTCAATATATAAATTATAAGGCACACAATTCAGCCCATAAGGGGGACATTTCAAACATACACATATAAGCAGGCATCTGTGCACACACGGGTCTTGTTGCCTTCAGGGCAAAGGGTCTGTGTTTTGGTTCTGCCCATGGGGTCTTCCAAAATCAAGATTCTGCCCCACCTTCCGGTGTCTCTTCTCCCAACCCTGGGATAGAATTCCTGCTACTGCTATCCCACCTGCACTCTGAACACGGAAGAATGCTGACTCAGGGACCCTCCAGAATAACAAAGACCCAGAAAGACAACATTGGTGTCTTCCACTTCGCTGGCACTGCTCCGGACCAGGCCTGTGCATTAATATAGTCTAACTCCCCAGTGCATCCTGCAGAGTGTAGCGTCAAATCGTGGCTCAATAAGAGACTGCGAACATGTAAGATATTTAAAAAGGGGCTTTTTGTGCAGCTGCATTTGCTCTGAAATCATGCTAGAAAGCAAGGCTGTTTTGGATGGAACCAGGTGTCCCCTGCAGCACTGGAATCCATGTGTAGCACTGCATTGACTTTCCCGATCAGAACACAAGTGACTCCTTGCAAATGACAGCACAGGGACATCTTGGGCACTGTCCCATGACTGCCTGCTACCAGAGGGTATCTTTAGGGACCACCTGTGCCAAAGGTCATATGCAAGACTCCTCCATTCCTTATGTTCCTTTCCAGGAGTTAGGGCTTTGCTAGCCTTTTTATTTAAGCTACTTTCCAAGGAAGAGCAACTGATTGGTAGCTCTGCAGAAACAAGCAGGCTGCTGGTTGACCACTGCTTTTCACTACTGGGTGTTGAGGGCTGCCTTTCTATTTCTGTCTGTTGCTCCCTTGGCCCCACCTCAGCTGTCACCATGGGAAGCACACTGGGCTCCAGCCCTGCTAGGGACTGGGGGACAGGTCTGGCAAATACTCTGGCTGATTCTTCTCAACTCCATCTTCCTCTCACTTTGCCGTATCTGTAATAAAAGTAAATTTCAGCCTCTATCCATCTTTCCTTTCTATTTCACTTGCTCAAATCTTGGGCAGACAAGAGGATGATACTGTAGGCTTTACAACTGTGCCTCTTCTTGGAGATGCTGTAAGAGTCTTTGGCAACAGTAGGAAGCACTGGGCTCAGAAAACATCATTTTTTTCTTGGAATAAATAGAAACAAATGCCTTAAGATTAGAAATTGGACTGTTTTCAACATTCAGTGGTTTAGGAAATCTTATCACTTTTATTTGCCCTATTAATTCTTTCAAATCTTTCATAAGAGGTTCATGAGAGAATGGCATGGAAGTAGGACAACCCCAGGGGTTCCAAAGAGCTATGTCACTGCAGGGGGGTGGGACCTAAGTGGTCACTGTTTAAAGACCTCCAGGTGCAGTCAAGGATCAGTGTCCCCTCAGTGAAATTAACGTTCAGCTGGTTCTTCTCAACTCCGTCTTCCTCCCACTTTGCCGTATCTGTAATAAAAGTAAATTTCAGTGAAACGTTTTTGGCATTTGAACTTAAGAATTTTGAACTTTTTGCCTTTTAACTCAGAAATACCAAAACTCTTATTATTTCAGTCTTTCATTTGGGGAGGGGAGAATTCCACTCACAAGGGATTTATTCTCAAAGTAGCAGAATCTCAGCAGGCTCTTGATCATGACAGAAATGGGCATTTGGGCATCTCCAGTGCTGCAGCTCTTGGGTGGAGTGTGCTTGTGAGTTCTGTGGTCAGTCTGGCCTCCTGAGTCATTTATCTCATCAAAGAGCCCACTGTGGCCAGGGAAATGGTCACAGAGCACCGTCGGCAGCCCCAGGAGCACAGACCGAGGAGCGGGGTTGGCATCACACAAGGGCCTGTTGATAAACACGGACCAGCTTGACTGGGTTTTTTGAGCATTTCTGATAACAGGAGCTTCACACTCCACGTCTTCTGGTCTTCTGGGTTAGGAGCATGGTAACCTTGGGTAAGTCAAGTCAATGCTTCTTCTTGCTTTTCCTTCCAAGTGAATAGGGCTTAACATCATCACCACACATGAACCTTCCTCTCCTGGATTTCCTCTGCTCTTTTCTGGCTGGCAGACATAGAAACAAGTAATGTCCGTGTAGCAAGCACATTCTCCTCTTCACAGAGCAGGATGTCCCCAGCTACCACATGGGGCGTCTCCATCCAGAAGGACCTATGTTTGGTGGACCCAACAAGCTCCTTTCTGGGGCTCACATAGCAGCCCATGAGCCACCGTGTCTGAGCTCTGTCCTGCTGCTGAGCTTGGTGACAACCAAAGAGACATGGTAGCCTCGATCAAAGGTACAGTTTGGATCTGGAGTGTTCTCAAAAGGCTTGTCCCCCAGAGTGGCAGTAGGAGAGAAAGCTGTGGGGCCTTTCAAGAGTGAGGGCCTAGTGGGAGAAAGTTAGGTCATTGGAGCCTGCCTTCAAAGGGAACTGTGGGACGCCAGTCTCTGTCCGCCTCCCTTTGTTCCTGTTGCCACCAGGTAAATAGGTTTCCTTGACCGTGTCTTTCCCCAAGATGTGCTGCCTCAACACAGACCCCAAAGCAACAGGGTCACTTCATCATGGACCGAAAGCTCTAAACTGTGAGCTACATGTGACATACTTTGGTCTTTTTAAGTTGATCAGCTCGGATATTTTGTTACAGTGATGGAACTCTGATAAATACAGTCTTTTGATTTCTCGTCTCCTCTCTCTGCTCATTCTGAAAATAAGTAGATCAAAGGGTTGATGGAGCAGAGAAGTCAGACCTATATTTATTCCCATTGTGGCTTCACACAGTGTAAGGCCTCAGGTGGAGGAAACATAGAGGGAACCAGTCTATCCTGGAAGAAGAATCCCACCAGCTCCCCTGCCCTATTCACAGAGAAGCTCTCTTTTTCGGAATTACCTGCCCTGGGTGGGTCCTCTTACCTGTCTACAAAAACAGTGACTCCTTGCAACACCTGGTACCCATGCTATCTCAGTTCATCAAAACAATGCTGGTTTTCTCCTTAGGAAATAGAGGCTCTGAGTGGGAGGATGGGCGCCTGGTCACAGTCACCTGGCTCCTATCTAAGGGCACTAAGTCAGGTTGATGTCTGATCCTGGGATTTGTTCCATCAGAGGCCAGTACTCTGGTCACGTAAGGTCAGCCCAAGCAGCCCTGGGGTTCCCTCCTGTGGCTGCCCTTATGGGGTCATCCATCCTGGGAACCCCCAGATCTCCAGGAGACTCAGGCCCTGGTCTGAAGGAAGGGCCTGGGACAAACCTTCCTGGAAGGAGACCCCCTTGGGATCAAATGCCAACGTGAACAGCAAACATCACTGTAAATACAGAAGCACAGTGGAGGACTGAGCCGGTGTCTGTGGCTGAGGCTGCAAACACAGCAACAGGAAGATGCGCTGTGGACCCCTCGATTTTGCATTTCAATGCTTGCAAAGGCTTTGCTGTCACTGATGCCTCTTCTGTATCTTTAGAAGTTCAACTTGAATTAGGATTTGACAAGGAAGTCCTTTGCTACTGTTTTCTTCTCTTTCAAGATTAAAAGAAAAGTCTAAATATAGGCTGCCTTCTGCTTAGCACAGTGCATTCCCCGCATAAGCAGACTGACTGCTCCATCAGCTGAACAAAGCCGCACCTCCGGGCTGCAGGCACCTGAGCCAACCTCACCCCGGTCCCCTCTATGTCTGTCAGTCCTGTGGACAAGGAGGAGGCCCCCACACAGCCCGGTCGGGCTTTGTCTTCTGAGGGAGGCTTCACCTCTGCTTGGCTTTGAGCCGTCTGTCTTCTAGAGGCTTTGGCTTGGCGGCCCTCTATGCTGTGCCCTCACCAGCCTCAGCCTCCTCCCCCAGCTCCTTGCGGCCCACAGCTAGCCTTCTGTGAGGCCCCCCAGGGCCCGATAGGGAGCCCAGCTGACCCGGAGGTAAATGTGGTGCCCCCCTCTTGCCAAACTCCAACCTCTTCTGGAATGGGTCGCCATGGCTCCGCCTGCCCCTGTCAATACCTTACCCTAAAATCCTAAGGGACCTGCAGCACTGTCTCCTCCTCGAAATTACCCAGAGTTCCTCTGAACTTCTGCTTCTCCTGTGGCTCTGACCACACTCTTTTCTGATTCTGTAGACCACATCTCTTGGGCCCTGTGGCATCCCTCCTTGGTGAGAACTGGTCTTCCACTAGAACATGCTCTCCCCATGGGTCAGGACTGCTTCTTTCCCTCCTAGTACGGGCACTAGTTCCAGGACCTCACAGTGGCTTCGTCTCCAGCCCTTTTAAATTTTGAGATAAAGTCCCTCTTAGTCACCAAGTTGCTCACACTGGGCTCCAACCTACAGGCCTTCTGCTTCTGCCTCACAGAGCATTGGAATTATAAGTGAGCACCAACACGCCCATCTCGGGACCATTTTTAAGGAAATAAAAAGCCCTTCTTGTTAGCCCTCAGCACAGTGCCTCAAACATAGTAGGGTCTAGTAACATCCCTTGGAATGACCTGAATTAAATTCTTCTGCAGGTTTGCCCGTGTCAGGGAAATTACCATCTGACCAGCTCTTTGGGCTCTTCCATTTGGACTCCATGCAACCTTGGGAAAGTTTACTTTTATTAAGCTCCTGAAGTTATAGCAAAATAATGAGCTAATATAAAATTTACCATCTTAATGATTGCTGAGTGTACAGTTCAGTGGCACTGATATTTGCACATTGTTGTATAACAGACACCACCTTCCATCTGCAGAACTTTTTGTCTTGCAAAATATTTAAATTATCTCTATTCAGTACAAACTCCCATTTCCCCTTCCCGTAGACCCTGGCAGCCCCCCCTTCTACTTTGTGTCTCTGTGATTTTCTCTGTGATTCTACATAAGTGGAATTTGGCTTATCACATTTATCCTTCTCTGACTGATTTATTTTACTTTATACAATGGCCTTAAGGTTTATCCATTTCATAGCAGGTGCCAGAATGCCCTTCCTTTTAAAGACCTGAATAATACTCCACTGTATGCATACACTAATTGTTTTGTTTATTCATTCATCTGTGTGTGGGCACTTAATAATTTCCACTGAAATGACCATTGCTTTTCTTTCCCTTTTCTTTCTTTTTGTTTTAGTTTTAGTTGACAATAATATGTTTTGGAATAGAATACAATGCTATGATACATTACACATTGTGGAATGACTGAGTCAGGCTGATCAGCATATCCATGACCTCATGTAGCTATTATTGCTGTGCAGTGAGAACATTTAAAATTTAGAAGATCCTATGCTAAGTGAAATAAGAAACAGAAAGACAAATGCTGCATGGTTGCACATAGATGTGGAATCTAAAAGCGTCAAACTCATGAATGTAGAATGGTCTTCCCCAGAGGGGAAGGTACTCAGATTTCCATCTCCTGGAGTGGACATGGACAGGGGTTTGGGAAACCTTAGTCAAAGGTGCGAGATTCAAACAAATGTTGATTATGATTATTATTAATAAGATGGGCAGGTGTTTGGGTGGGCTTGGCACCAGGGGAGATCTTTCTGAGGAAAGAGCTCTTGAGACTTTATGGATGAGTGAGAAATAGCCAAGTGAGATCATTAATTTTGATTGGTTTGTGAGACCTTAGATTAGTAGAGCACACCTCTGGGTGCGTGTAGGTAGGTCTCAGGAGATGATATGTGGGACTACCTCTGGTCCCTGGATCCTTCATCCTTGCACTCTTTCTCTGCCTCTCTGATTCTTGGTCACCATAAGGTGAGCAGCTTTGCTCTGCAACACCCTCAACCATAATGATTATGTCTTGGAGCCAGCCCACCATGGACTGAGCCCCCTGAAACTATGGTCCAAATAAACCTCTCCTCCTTCAAGTTGCAGAAAGCAGCTGTTGCAACAGATATTTTTCCAGCAGCAGAAAAGATGTTTATGACACTAAGAAAGCATGGAAAATTGGAGAATGGCTGGGAGAGCAAAAATGAGAACCTTAGGCTAATAAAGTGTCTGGCACATTCCAGAAACCAAAGGCTGCTGGAACCAGGCTCTGAGGGCAGAGGGAAGATGACCAAGAAAGCTGGGACCATGGGTCAGCTCTGCCAGGTGTCACTGGCCACAGAAAGGAACTTGCATCTGGATGGGAAGCCATGGAAAGTTTTAATCCTAAAATTTGGGTATATATTCAGAAGAGGGTATACCCACAGGAAATGAAATCAGTGACTCATAAAGATACCTGAGCCTTACTATTTACAACAGTCAAGATGTGGGAATTGTTTAGCTCCCATAGTGAACAAGCAGATACAGACAACATGTCATATGTGCACAATGGAATATTATTCAGCTATGAAAAGAAGGCCCTGGCATTTGCTACAACGTGGCTATCTGGAGGGCACTGCTCAGTGAAGATAGGCAAATACAGAAAGAAAAAGAATAAAATATTGCATGCTCCCACTTATCTGTGCAATCTGAAAGAGATCAAACACAGAGATAAGTATTAAAAAAAATGTTTACCAGGGCCAGGGTGTGCATAGAGAAGCAAAAATGAGAGAATATAGATCAAGGGACACAATGCAGCAAAAAATGGAGGATGAAGAAATCCAAAGGTCTAGTGCATGACCTGTGATCAAAATAGACAGCGAATGTTTAAAGTTTTTTAAAAAAAATTATTACAGTGAAAAACACATTGCCATTAATCTCCCTCTCGTCACTTTCTGGAGCAGTCCTGGATGTTCTCCCTCATGAGTGTCTTTATGAAGTGTGGTAAGAAACACAAGGTATGCTGCTGGTGACAGCCGTCCGGCAGGAAGGCAGGTTCAGTAAAATACACTTGTGTCCTCGTTCACTTTATTTACCAGATCTGGCACTGTGTGACTTCTGGCTCTTCACCAAAGTCAAAATCACCAGGAAAGGTAAATATTTTGAATCAATACAGGACATCATCAGACTCATGACAGTGCAGCAAAGACACTCATGGAAGAGAACTTCCAGACCTGCTTCAGAAAGTAGCGGGAATGATGGAATGAGTGTGTTTGAATTAAATGGGGTAGTTTGAGGGGAGTACTAATGATAATGTGCCTGGTATTGAATTTTTTTAAAATGTAAACATTCACTATATTTTTGATCATACCACTTACATAAGAACTATGTTAATATTGTGTGTACTATATAAAGGATTTTTTGAGATTATGTTGCAGCTCTTCTTGCTATAAGGGGAACTAGATAGTTATGTGAGATGACAGAAATGTTAATTTATTCCATGATAATCATTTTACTATTTATATATCTTATCATGTTATACACCTTAAACAGACACAATAGAATGGATATTGAACAAAAATAAATGAAAAAAATGATCTGCTCAGGGATGAAGGAAACTTAAATGCTTATTACTAACTGAAAGAAATATCTGAAACATCTGTGTGCTGGATAAATCTAACACAAAACACTCCTGAAAGGGCAAAACTATGGAGACCTTAGGTAGATGAGCGGAGCCTGGGGCGGGGAGAGAAGAGAGGAACAGGCAGAGAGCAGAGGAATCTTAGGGGTGTGAATCCCCCTCTGTGACACTGTCACGGTGGACACTGTCCAAACCCATAAGCTTCCCAGCACTGGCCTGAGCCCTAAGGTGCACTGTGGACTTGAGTGGTCATGAGGTGGCCCTGAAGTTCCTCCACCATAACAGATGTGCTTCTCAGGTGTGGGGCAAACTGATAAGGCAGATTTCATATGTGAGGGGTTGGAAGGTGTATGGGAACCATCTGAGCCTTCAGTTTAATTTTGCTATGAGCCTAAAGCTGCTGTAAAATAATTCCATGAAGATATATATTAAAAGACAGCATTTATGATTCAACAGTGTCCTACTTAAATATAAACAAAAGGCATGATTGACATCTTTGAAAAGAAGGTATACAAATAGCTAACATGAAAATACACTCAGTGTCACCATTCATTAAGTAAGTCTGAATCAAAACCACAGTGAGGCTGAGTCTGGTGGTACACACCTATAATCCCAGCACTCAGAAGGCTGAGGCAGGAGGATTGCCATGAGTTGGAGGCAAGCCTGAGCTACATAGTGAGGTCAGCATGGTCTACATGGTGAGACCATGTCTCAGACCAAACAAAAAACAACAAGCCAATGAGATGCTACTACGTATATACACACTAGTATGGTTAGAATAAAAACAACGATAACAAATGCTGTGGAGGATGTAGAGAAATTCGACCTTTCATACCTTGTTGAAAGGAATGTAAAACGGCCTTGCTGCTTTGGAAGACAACTGGGCCTCAAAAAGTTGAACATAGAACTGCCATATGGTACAACAATTCCTCTATTAAGTGTTTACACAAGGGTGATGATACATTTATCCAAGCAAAAACTGTTCACAGCAGTATTATTCATAACTATCAAAAGTGGAAACAATCCAGATGCTCATCAATAAATGAATGGGTAAGGAAAGTATGATATATCCATAAAGTAGAATATTATTCAGCCATAAAAAATAAGGAAGTACTGGCACATACTACAGTACAGTTGATTTTTGGAGATATTACCAAATTAAAGAAAGGCTGGCACAAAAGTCCATATGTTGTATGCTTCCCTTATATGCAATATTTACAAATGAGAAATGCATAGGAAAAAATTAGACTGCAGTGCCAGAGTTCTGTAAATGAATAGATTGCTAAGTGAGGAAGTGTATATAGTACGTACATTACAATGTTGAAAACAAAGAAGTGGTCAAAGGAAACTCCAGCTTGATGACCTTGCTTTTATTCACTCTTACATGCAGTACTGTACCATAATATAAAACAGAACATAAAACTACAGTGCTGTACTGCACGGTACGATCAGCAGAAATTGCAGAAATGTATAGGTAAGGTGCACCATACAAAAGCAACACTAAGGCTCTATCAACAAGATGTACAGAACTGTACAAAGAAAAGATAGGCTGTAAGTCTGAGTGGTGGGTTTAAGTCCAGACAGATGTTAAATAGGTAGATCATTGAACAAGGACTATCTGTAGGGCTTCCCATGGGCTGGAATGGGCAAAGCTAGAAGGGGATGGCTAATGGTTTCTTTTCAGATTAAGGAGATGTTCTGGAATTCGTGATGATAGAGTATAACTGTGCATATACTAAAAACCAACGAGTGGTGTACTTTAAAAGGGTGAATTTCATGTTGTATAAATTATAATATCAATAAAGTTACTTTAAAAGAGAACACAAAAAATTAAAGCACTTCTTTCTCTGAAAAAGACCCCTCCCAAAGCACTTAAGTCTATTACTTAGAGGATGATTCATATTAAAAGATGCTTATAAATTTTTATAACAGTAGCATCAATCTACACATAATCTACTAGTACTTGATATTTAATTTGTTATGGACATTTTCCTGTGTCAAAATATAGTGTATTCCATGGCAGGGCAGAGTCTGTGTGGTCTACACTGACCTATTCTCTGGTGCTGGCTATGCAAGGGGTTTCTAGACTCTGGTTTATATAACCAGTGTTGTGTGGACATTCCACGCACACGTCTGCGCCCTGCTCTGATGATTTTCTCCACTTCAGTTCCTGAGCTGGGATAGCCCAGACACAGGCTTTAGGCAGTTGGGGTGTGTTGCGGGGTGGTTCCTCATTTGCCCCCCAGTGCCTTCCGCAGTCCAGCCTGTAGAACAGGGAGTTAAAGCCCATGCCGGGTGTGTGCACTGCTGGGTTGAACATGTCCGTGTAAAGGCACAGGCTCAAGAAATGAAGACTGGTTGAAGTTGTGTTCCCGCTTCCTGGCTAGACCCGACTTCCAGCTTGAGTTTGACCTGTAGCACTGACCCTGGGGCTCTCAGCTCAGGAAGGACTAAGAAAATGAATCAAGGCTACTGCATGCAGAGCCTTTAAGACATTTGGAGACAGTGCTGGCATTAGCTCTGAGCCATCCTGAGTTCTCAGTTGGGCAAACAACATGGTCAAAATGCCCCTGCGTCACTCCCTAATTAATTGAGGATCTATAAAACAGGGTAATTGGCTAACTGTCCTGTAATTAGCATGTCAATACCATGACCCTTGCCAGGTGAGCAGCAGGAATTCCTACGCTGGAGCTGTGCTGGGACCTGTGCCTGCGCGAGGGGGCCAATGTGGTACAGGGAGGTATCAGAGCTCCATTATTCCATCACTGGGCTGCTTTTGTTCCAAGACAAGGATTAGTGTTAATAATTTCTCCCCAGGGAAGCACTATCTAAATCCAGGTTTTTTCGCAGCATCTGTAAATACAGCCAGAGTCCTATCGGGGAGCAGAGCAGGAAAGGCATACGTAAGTAGGTCAATCTGAGAGCTTTTGTGTGCCAACAATGAGGGACAGCATCAAAGTTTCCTGTCGCTTAAGCTATTGCCCTGTTGGTACTGACCAAGTAAGCTAGAAATCCAGGAGGGAGGTGGTTTACCGTCCTAGAATCTAGGAAGGCTCTGGGAGCCAGAAAGGACGGACAGGGCAGAGAAAGCCCTGTCCAGAGTCCAAACAGAGTTGAGCATTCCTGAGTGGTAGTAGGGTCCTTGGTTGCCTCTCAGCCCTTGAGACTGGATGTGCAGGCTTCCCCTGACCCACACTTTAGGCAGCAGGTTTTGTCCCCACATAGTTTGAGAAATAGATGCTATCGTGTCTCCAATGCTGCCTGTGATCAGCTTTATTCTAACGACACACTGTTTCTGGAAGGAGAAATGTCGAACCTTTACTAGGTGGAATCCTGTGGTGAAAAGGAACTACGCTACATGGTACGGATCAGAACCCTCTGGGTGTAGCCTGGGACTCAACTTTCTGTGTCACTTGAAGTTAAGGAAGTCACCCTGTGTCACACCTATGCCCACCTTTCAAGCCAGGATTTGGGCTGACTGGCTTCTAGGAGACCTTCCATACTGACACTAGTCATTGTAACAACAGCAACAACAACAATAATAAAATAAATCCTTAAAGATAAACCTGAATAATTTGGGGAGAAGTGAAGAAAGAAAGGCTCAAATCTATTATATGATGAGATGCTCATTGATGATAAGAAATGACCATTTATTTTGTGCCTACCATGTACCAAGCTCTCTTTCAGGGGCTTCATGAAAGCTACAAATCACCTTCTGTGGGGACATCGCTTCCACTCTTACAGGTGAATCTGTCAGTGCTGATGGAGGCTGGAACGCATGTAAGTTCACGCAACTAGAACGAACTGACCGTAGGGGAGGGTGCAGCTCAGTGTAGAGCATTTGCCTAGCATGTGCAAAGCCCTGGCTTCCAGCACCAGCACAAAAGAAAAGAAAGAAAGAAAGAAAGAAAGAAAGAAAGAAAGAAAGAAAGAAAGAAAGAAAGAAAAAATAAAGTTTTTATTCTAAGAGGCTGTAATAAACATGTGTCAAAATACTTTTATATGTGTGCTTTTAATTATTATAATTGAGATATTTAACCTCACAGACAACGCTGAGCAAAGGCTTTTTTCAAGGCCATCAGGTGAATAAAAGCTGGGAAGAAACGATGTTTTCTGCACCCATGAGAGAAGGCATGTGTGGATGAGAGGAGGACAGAATTGATTAGCCCATCTCTTCTCTGAGGAGGCCTGCACAGGTAAGCCTCCTGCACATCCCTCGCCGGCTGAGAACCATTAAGGCATGTGGCCACTGAGGTCTGGTCACATGCCTCCTTTGTCTAAAGGTCTTAAGTGATTCCACATTGTCTGGAGACTTTTTAAAAAGCAAGATTCCATCAAACTGTGTGTAGCACTCCTTGTTCATGTATTCCATGTTGCAACAAATTGTGTCCTACACAAATTACCTGTGCTTTCCTTGTAGCCACACTGGAGAGTATTATTGACATTTTTCTCATTTAGCAAATGAAGAACCTGAAAATCATAGCCACACGTCACTTAGACACACGCTGGATATCAGCGACTATATAATTTACCACCCTACCTGAGGCAACTTTGTTAGAGGAAGTAAGGTGCTCTGATATTTTTGTTTGGATAACAGCACACACTGGGATGCCTCTGGATGTACTATCGCTGTAACCGGAAAAGGAAAGGTCTGCGATGTAAAATCAGTGTCCTCATCCCAGACCCCTGCTCCTAACTTCTATCTTCCCCAGCCCTGTCTAGGATTTCATCCGGCCGGCTGGTCCAGCCTTGGTGGCTTCTAAGCCCACCACATTTGCCTGGAATCGTTCCATTTCCACTCCACATACTCCTCTGCCTGCCCCACCACTGCTCCTTCTTTGCCAAACTCCCTTTCCATTTTCAAAGCTTCATTCTGCCCGTGTTCCTCCTTCTCTAATATTGCTGTCCCTTCCTCCAAGCCTCATCATTGTTTGTCGATGCTGTCTGTATCTCTTTATATTCTTCCCATCCAATGATACGGCTTCAAGGCTGGTACACATGGCTATAAGGCAAGGGTTCAGCACAGATCTTGTCACTGAACACACACCAGTGGTTTTTAAGAAAGGACGGGAGATCAGAGGAAAGAGGAAAAGTATGGATATCTACGGTTCTGATGGAAATCGAAGATGAATCGCTCATTCATTCAATTATTCCACAGATGCTTATTGAGCACTGTTCATAGTGTAGTTGCTAGAACTACACTGGTGAGTAGAATAAATGGCCAATTACTTGTTTTTCCAGAGAAGATACAAGACACACAACCAAGCATCAATCACCACGTTTACCCGCTTTAAAGAAAAAAACTAAGCTTTCTGCAGAAATGGAGTGAAGGGGTGTGGGTGTTTTGGTGGCAAAAAATATGCTCCCCTCTTCTACCAGCTTGCACCTGACAGCGAGTCTCAAGCACATTGCATCTTCAAAGAAAATTCCCCTGTCGACCTCAGCCCCCTTTTTAAAAGTTCATTTTGAGGGAGACAGGGCAAGAATACTTGCATCCCATTTACAGATTCAAAGTCAAAAAATCAGAGTAATAAAGCGATATGGCCTGGGGTGTATATCTTGTACAAAGAAAAGCAAGGTGTGAACCCAGATGTTTTAAGATTTTCCTAAAAAGTCTAATTAATTGGGCCCTGAAATGAATCATTTAAAAATATCATTTAAAATGACGTTTGTAATATGAACACATATTAAGTTTCCTGGGGGCTCTAGTCACAAATTACCACATGCTTTATTCTCTCATAGTTTTGGAGTCCAGAGACCGAAACTTCCTACCCCTGGACTGAAATTGAAGTCCACAGGGTCACTGCTCCCTCTGGGGGCCCCTGAGACCCCTGAGGCGAATCCATTTCTTACCTCTTCCAACTTCTGGTGGCTGATGGCATGCATTGTCTGGGGCCACATCATCCCAGTCTTCGGGGCTCAGCATCTTCCAAGCTCTGTCTGCTGTCTTTACATCACCTTCTCCTGTGCAGACATGGAGCAAGTCCCTTCCCTCTAATAAGGACACTTGTGCTTGGGCTTAGGATCTACCAGGACTGAGATAACTGCCCATGTCAATGTCTTTAACTGAATATGCCTACCCATCTACTAAGACTGTTTCCATGTATGATAACATTTTCACTAGTCCTAGGGATTAAAATGTGGATATTTTAGGGGAAGGGAGCATTTTTTAGCCCAGCACAACAAATGTTTCTAACACTTGGTGGGTGCTGGAAACCTATGAGCTGTATTCTTCTTCTCCCCCTTCCCCCTTCCTCCTCCTCCTCCTCTCCTTCTCCTTCTCCT
>NW_004955438.1:19358830-19385274 GCF_000276665.1 Chinchilla lanigera
CCTCCTCCTCCTCCTCCTCCTCCTCCTTCTTCTTCTTCTTCTTCTTCTTCTTCTTCTTCTTCTTCCATTTTTCCTGAGCTTGGGTACTTTAATAGCAAATGTGTTCCCTTGGTACAAGTCCTCTTGCTGGCCATGGTGGGCCGACAATGTTATTCCATGAGGATTAATAGATCTAAACATCAGAAAAATCATCTCATTGTTACTTTCCCCAGAAGCAATAGGATTTGTTATTACTGTTGCTGCTGGTATTGTATCAGCCAAGCTGTGGCAAAGTAGGAATCACGCTCAGGTCCACTGGCCTGGAACTTTCTGGTTCGGGAAGCCTGCCTGCCATAAGGCTCACATGAAGTAAGGGACCAGGAGCCAAACCTCCAGTTACCAGGGCAGGTGGTGACTCCGACCCACCTCAGACTAATTGCGATGCCATCTTCATACCAATCAATATGTTTTTTCCAAAGTGAGGTCAAAGTCGGGTTGTCCTGCTCTGTGAAGAATAAATGCTAAGTAATATTAATACTTAAATGATGCTAATGTTCCTGAAAACGTGTCAGGTTTCTTTCTCTTTTTGCTGTCATCCTCATCTTCCTGATAGTGTGTGAAAGATGCTGTCTCTCCCCCTCCCCAGCCCAAACTTAATACAGTGCAGGCGAGCTATTTGTTTCAGCTCCCCAGAGACATCTGAAATTGATTTCAGAGGTTGAGCACTCAAATTAGACATTTAAAGCAACGAAGATAAATTTGAAGATGAATTTACCCTGTCGAGGCTCAGAGGACAACTGATGAAACACTTTTTAAAAAAATTCTTATCCCAGAATGTGGGTGCTTATTCAGATTATCATTTTGTGGATTCTTGATATTCAAATAAAAGAAATGCAGAATGGAATGCTTATATTTAAGGGAGATAGATAGATAGAGAGATAGATAGACAGAAAGTGTAGGTTTTGCTTAAAACAAAAGAATGGGTTTTGTGAGCTGGGTCTGGCATGTTGAGGCTTGGTAAGTTATGTTGCTTCTACAACTCCAGCTTTACTGGATATCAGCTCAATTCCATTTCATACTGGCCATCCACTCTCCTTTATGAGGGTTCTGAGCAAAAAATTTTGTGCAAGCAGGTTCTTTGGGGTATAATGTAGTAAGCATAGTAAGATACCTCTTTAAAAACTAAACTTTTAAAAAGCCGTCTTTGCAGATTTATTCATTAAATACAAAAAAAAAAAAAAGAAAAAAAAAACCCAAAAGAAATGTTCACAGGAATACATTTTGGCCCAGAGGCAGAATCTTAACATGAAATATAGGAGAGGCAAGGAAAATAAAAGGGTGAGTCTCTCCAAGAATTTCCATAATTTCCTGTGACTTATTTTATTCTACTCTCTATATTAAACATGTGCATGGCCATCACTTCTTTCTGGAGCATGCCACTGCCCTAGATATTTCTCTCTTTTGGATAGGAAAATAATTGTAAATTGCAATATCAATCTGAGAGGGTGGAAAGAAATGGCTGAGTTTTTCAACTGCAGTTCTTAATGACACAGCCATTAGTGTCTGATGAAAGAAAAGCCTCATTTTTGAGAGCGGAGAAGTGGAGTTATGGGAAAGGGAGGTGGGTTGGAGCTTCACCCTGGCCTCTTTCCTCCCAAATGAAACCTCAGAGGAGTTAGTTTACATATTTGGAGATGTGTGGTTTATTTGCCAACTCCTAAAATCTACTGGAACACATAAACGCCACACTTAATGATGGAGAGATGGAAGGTGTGGATGAGCGATAGGAACAGGATTCTACAACAAATCCAATTAAGGTCAATACCAAGTGTCTATTATAGAAAATGAATATAAAATCACAATGTAAGTCCTGCCACGCAAAGGCCCATCTTGTAATTTTTAGAGTGAAAGGCATGAAGATTGGGGAAGCTCATAATTCAGTTTGAGTCCACATTCTTCTGTGCCATAATAGGGTGGCTATAGATAAATCAAGTAATGCTTCAGTAACAAATGAACAGGGGGTGAGCCCAAAAGCTTATGGCTTAATATGAGAGGAATTTATATTTTGTGTGACTATGTGGCCCCTGGGCACCCCACCATTGCTCAGAAGCAGACTCCCCAGGGCTCCACCATTATGCCACCCCACCAACTGGAACACATATGTCCCCGGTTGCTGCCATAGAAGAGGAGCTAGCCCCAAAGTCATGTGCCATTTCTTCTACACTTTCTCCTGCAGGTGACATGAGTCACACTTTTGTCCACAGTCCATTGACCCTGGCTGCAAAAGGGCCAGACAGCTATGGCAGAGCTGACGGGGTGAACGACGTACATCACCATCATTACATCTCAGTTCCCAATCTGGTAAAATTAAGACCATATCTACTAAAAAAGCTGCTGTGAAGACTATCATTAGCATTTTTGAGGTTTCTATCAATTCCTGCATAAAACTGAGGTACTACCATTGCAATAATATGCCTATTTTGGTGTGGCTCAGTGTAGAGAATTATACCAATGAATTTAGGTTCTTATAGAGACATTTGGGTGATAAAGGCAACTCTGCTTGCATAGTGCTTAATAAAAGTTACTGTGTAAGAGGTTTTAGTGTTTCAAGTCTATTGCAAAAGATTCTTTGGAAAGAAGCTTAAAAGCCGGATACTGTGCCCATATCTGCAGACAAGATGAGGGGAATTAAGGTTCAGCAGCAAACAACAGGTGCTGGAGTTAGTCTAGGAAGTGAAGAACTAAAGCAAACACCCACATAACCATACTATGAAAACCATTAGGGCATATGTACACTCCCCATCATTAGCCACTAGCTAAATACAAATCAAAACCACAAGCAGACAGTAGAGATAGAAAGATGGGTGTGTACATACAGTGTTAGCGAGGACGTGGAGCAATGACAGCCCTAACATATTATTAGTGGGAATGTAAAATGGTACAGCCACTTTGAAAGCCAGATTGGAAATTCCTCAGGAAGAAGAACTAGCATAGAACTCCCAGAAGACCCAGCAGTCCCATGCCTAGTCCCACACCCAAGAGAATTGAAAAGTACATATTCTCATAATAACTTGTTCATAAATTTCCATAAAAACATTATCAACCATGGCCCAAAAGTGGAAAGAATTCAAATATGAAGAGCAGTGAATGGATGAACACACTAAAGTATATTCAGATGGTAAAATATTATTTAACAATAAAAAGGAATGAAGCACCGATACGTGCTATAACAGAGATGAATCTTGAAAACATCATGCTAAGTGCATAAAAATGAAGTGACTGGACATATACAGTATGATTTTATTATACAAAGTATCCAGAATAGGCAACCTGTAGAGAGAAGAAATAGCTGAAATGGTTGTAGGGATTCAGGGAATAGAGGGACTGTAAATACACATAGAGTTTCTGATTTTGGGGTGATGAACAGGTTCTAGAATAGTTACCCAACTCTGTGGATATACCAAAACCACTGAACTGTACATTTTAAAAGGGTAAAATAGGTGGTATGTAAATTCTATCTTAATAAAAATGAGATGACAGGAAAAAAATAAGGATTCAGAAAAGGAAGATTTTCTGGCTCGGAGAATCTGGGAAGTCTCCATTCAAGACCATTCCTAGGCCAGCGCATCTGCGCGTGCGCACCCTGCGCCGTGTTGGCGGGGAGGGGGCGGCCGCGGCCTGCTCTGCAAATGGGCTCCGCGGCCTAGCACCCGCTTCCCCAGCACCGTTGCGGCGCTGAAACTCACAAGGAGTCGCCGCCGAGGTGTCCCTCACCGCGGACTGCACGGCAGCCATCCCCTCCAGCGGCTTGCTCTCGGCCACCCACAAGTACTACCGGCGCCCCCTGGGCTCTGGGCCCAGCAGCAGCTCCTGCGGACGTGCCGAGTAACCCTAGGAGGCCATCCCCTACCACCGGGCCTCCCCAAAGCTGATCCAGGTCACTAGTGAGCTAGCTTCTTCTTCGGGAAGTCCACTGTCCCGTTCATGGCCACAGTTTTGGAGTCTGCAGAGCACCTGGAATTCCCCGAGGCTCCCAGCAGCACGGTCCCCGGTGGCCTGGCTTCGGAAGCCACAAGGAAGCAGCCGCTCAGCCAGCCCAGCCAGGCCAACACCAGGCCCTCCTCCTGACCTGGCGGTACCACCAGCCCAGGCTTCCCAGCTGCCAGGCTGGATCCCTGCCTACCTACTTTACCCTGTAGATTAGGGAGACTACAGCAGGAGGACACACTAGAGGGTCAGCCACCAGCTGGAGGCTAGAGAACTCTGCTCTCCAGGCTACACTGAGCTCTCCTAACTCTCCTAACCAGCAAAAAATAAACTGCAAGCAGCCACACACACACACACACACAAATTCCTAAATGATAAGATTGACTGCCGGGAAGGAAGGGTGGCATGCACAGGGACAGGGCGGGATGTGGGACAGTGTGAGAAAGCGTACTTTGGGGGTGGCTTGCTCCTTTGGCCTTTCCTCTGATCTGCCTTGGATTACAGGGCAGGACACTAGGAGCCGTGTTTGAATTCCTTGATTTCACATCCATAGTCTTAGTCACCTGGACCCAAATAGTCTCATGAATGCACTGGGTCAATTAGATTCTCGAGTATCTGAGGTTCCCCGAGACTGGAAGCAGAGCTGGAGTTGTCAGGATGATGGAGTCAGACACAAAGGTGTCCCCAGCCCCATGGTAGGCTCTGCTATAAGCTGCTTTGCTTTTCCTGGCCAGATGTAAACTCTTCTGTGCTACAACTAGAAGAACACAAGAGTGCGTTCCAAGACAGTGTGACTGCAGCAGAGGGAGAGGCGGGTGTGGAGAGGGGTGCTGAGATCTTCTCAAGATCTTGGGAGCCAATGAGATGCCTGAAGCTGCCTCTTCTGGAAATGACCGTTGTGGCAGCGATGACAGGAAATATACGTGTTCTCTGCAGTATTGACTGCCTCTTGGATAGCAGCTCACAGACAGAAGCAGGTCAGTTATCTTTGCTGAATTGTAAATCAGAAAGCAACTCTTTGTTTCCACAGTAGAATGTTCTGATTTAATTCCCTGTGAAATTTTAAGCCCTCATCAGGCTGTAAACCTTGCCATGTTCAAAGTGTGGTGCTAATGTTCAAAAGTGATTAGGATTTGGTCTATTTCTCCAAGGAGATGTTAGAGTTTCCATACACCCCAGACCATGGTAAATACCCTTCTGGAGCATAGGTTGTGGCTGTGCCCTCATGGTAGAACAGAGGATTGGAGAGAATGCCCAGGAATGTGCCCGTGATCTGAATTCAGAATCCCTGCATAGGATGGTTGTCCTACGGAAGAGGAACAGGCCTCTTCCCTGGACCTCAGCCTCCTGGAGCTCCTGTAGTTCTTACTGAAGACATAAAGGAAGGCTGGACATCTGATGATTTGATATACTTATGAAAATTAAAGCAAAAACTAAATTGGTTAGATAGATACATTATCATAGAAAACAATATTTATTCTAAATATTTATTCAAAGTAAATATGCATTGTGTCCATGATTTACCTTTAGGTTTCTCTTCCTCCCTTCCTTCTTTTTATTCTTTCTTTTTAAATAGAGTTAGAGCAAGTTACTCCTATTTTATGGGACTTTTGGGGCCTGTGAGTCTCAGCAGACATGCAATTTTCATCAGGGATATCCCTGTATTTCTTCACTTTGCATGGAGTCAATTCAAAATGAAATGCCATGGCAGTACTATGAATTCTGTCCAATCTCTCTACATTTACTCATCCAGACCTTTTCTGGTTGAGTTCTCTGGCATTCTCACATGCTGTGGTTCAGAAGCCACACAGACAGGGTGCACTGTGGGGCTGGGGGTGTTGCAATAAAACCCCATGTGCTCGGCTTGCTGGGGCAGCCATCAGTGTTAGGTTCCTATCAAAGCCTGCTTTGAGACCTGGTTGGGGCAGAGGTCTTTGTTTGGGATGTGACTCAGGAAACACCCTGTGGATGTGGGCACATGAGACAAGGAGGAGAATGTCAGCAAAGAGTGTGTTGATGAGCAGATTATCACTGTAGGCAACGGGGATTCCAAACTGTCATGGCGCCTCTGAGAGGTTGGGTTGTAACCTGTCTTGGAACTCCTGGTAGAGGGAAAGAGAGCTAGGGTTTACTCTAATGTTTGAGGATTTTCATCAGGGATATCTCTGTGTTTCTTCCCTGGAGTTTGAGGATCACTTTGGATATCCTAATACTCACATGCAGAAGCGTAGCCCGAAGGCCAGAGGACACACTCACGCTGAGACCAGCTGAGCTCCTGAGCTCAGCACACTGCCTGACCCAGCTTACAAATCCCACAGGATCAAGCGGGTCTCTGTACAGCCCCATTTGAGGGGCTGTATTACAATACTTCCCACAGTGAAGAACACTGATGCTTAAAGAGAGAAAGTCTTTTGACCAAAGTCACACAACTATAGGACCAGAGAACTAAAGGTCTCACGTAAGAGTCTTACTCTGGAGTCTGCAGGCTCCTGAGCACAGAGCTGTATATGCATAGACAGGAGGCTTGCTGTCATTGCCAAAAAAATTATAGACTTAGCAATGATTTTTAAAGCAAAGTCTCTAATAATAAATTCATAAATGTAAACATAGGCTAATTTGTTTATTGAATATGAATGCAATTCAGTTAATAAAAACTTATTTTCCTTTCCATGAATACTTTATTTTGACAATGTGTTTCAAAAATGCAGTTCTATCAAAGTTGATAACTTTAGTGTAGCAGTGGTTTTGAAGCTCAGAACATGCTCTATGGTCACCGATTTGTCTATATATCCCATGCATCTCAAGAATCACACTTGCCTCATTTATATCTTTGCACACACTGTAGGAACTCACAATATTTTCTGAAAATATTCAGAGAATATCAAGAATTATCTCCATAGATATAATGATTATGGATAAAAGTTAGAGCTAGGACAGAATCATTATCTCATATTACAAAAGAAATACTATGTGTTTTTCTAGATTTGGCCAAAGACTTGCACTTTTTGAGTAATTTATTGAGTATTGCAGTTATCAATAGTAGATTTAAGTGAACTGGTCCTTGAGCGTAAACAAATGGCTGAGTTATTCTAAGACAGCTGCATCTAAGAAATCAGGAATCCAGAGAGCATATCTCACTCCAAGTGAGGGGAGTCGTGAAGGTGAGGACTCAGCTCTGTGTTTTCTCAGCTTGTAATTACTACCCTGCAAAATAATCTTTTCCAAGGGCCAGGGATGTAGCTCAGTGGCGCAAGTGCCTGCCTGGCAAGCACAAGTTCCTGAGTTCAATTCCTGGTACCAAATAAAATAAAATAAAATAAAATACAGTAATATAAAAAATTATCTTTTCCAGGTACCCATCTGATCTTACCTTACCTCCCCTGACCTTTATCAGGCCCATACCATGCACAAGACAGGAGGAAACTCAAACATCTGGTCTGGGCAATCTGAGCTCAGACGCCAGCTCACATTTCTGGTGGCACCTCCACTTCCTTCCACATGCCCATAACTACCCACCGAGTCCTAACTCTTGCAGCATAGCCTCAGGGGCTTCAGTCTGAATCTACAGTTACTGTTCCCACTCCTCTGCACTCTCCTTTACTTATCAGGGGACTTTGTCACTCCTTCATGGGTCTTCTCACTGTGCACACCTTCATGCTCCTGCTATCCTAACCACCTCAAATGGCAGAAACTTGTTTATGTGGATGGCTACACCTACTAGATGGCAGACACTGTGTTTTATTCATCTTTGGCCCTGGAGTTTAGCACAGTATCAAGTATCTAGTATGCAGTAGGTAGGTAGTCACTGATCATATATAGCAAGACAAAGTGAATGGATGGGTGAGTGATGGGTGCATGGAAGGATGGATAAATGCTGGAAGGAAGGAAAGAAGGAAAGAAGGAAGGAAGGAAGGAAGGAAGGAAGGAAGGAAGGAAGGAAGGAAGGAAGGAAGAACAGAAAGGAAGAAAGGAAGAAAGAGAAAAGAAAGAAAGAGAAAGAAAGAAAAAGAAAGAAAGAAAGAAAGAAAGAAAGAAAGAAAGAAAGAAAGAAAGAAAAAGAAAGAAAGAAAAGTTAGAAAAAGGAATGGGGAGGAAGAAAGGAAGGAAAGGAAGGAATTAAGGAAGGAAGGAAGGAAAAATGTTACAGCTCAGGTCTATAATCATGGGTCAAAATGCAGAAAGGAATAAAAAAATCCTTTAAGCATTATCTTTGTGATTTCCCATTCAGGGAATTGTACTTTTTAGTCCCTGAAGCCCAGGAGAAAGACCACTTACTTTCATAGTTGCTATAAAGGAATATGCTTTGAAATACATTCTTCTGAGTGTTTTGTAGACCCAAGCATACCAATATGGCAACCAATACCTATGTGTTTCTATTAAGAACTCCAAGTGTAGCTACTGGGATTGAGGATGTGAACTTTTACTTGTTTGTAATTAATTTCAATTAAAATTTAATAACTTACAGCTTGTTTAGTTGATAGAAAATTTAAATGTGTTTGAAACAACTTAGAAAAATGAATTGATATTTTCAACTACAAATTTTATGTAACATAAATACAGATGTTTCTGGTGAAAATTTTGCATACAAATTGCCATGTGCTGGAAGTGTAAAATACACACTGGAATTTGAAGACTTAGCATTCAGAAGTAAAATCTCAAGGGCTGAGGATTTAGCTCAGTGGCAAAGTGCCTGCCTGGCAAGCACAAGGTCCTAAGTTTGATTCCTGGTATCAAACAAACAAACAAAAAAGGAAGTAAAATATCATATTAATTTTATGTTAATTACATGTAGAAAGGTTTATATTTTGAATGTACTGAGTTAGGTAAAATATATTATTTACATTCATTTTACATGATTATTCTACTTACCTCACTGTGGGTGCTAAGGAGTTAAATTGCATGTTTAGTGCCCAGTCCATTCCTACAGGCAGAGATGCTACAGCCCTGCACACCAGGTCATTGTCCCTTCTACTGGCCAGCTCCATAGCTCTGATCACTACCAGCCTTAACTCCTCCCATGGAAAGTTTACTCTTACAGTGCACCAAATGAATGGAAATGAGAACTAGAGTTACATCGCAGTAGCTCATTTCTTTCTAGTTCTCTAATCATTTGGCTTCACATAAATTTTGGCCAATAGGAAGGCCTCAAAAGTGTTTGAAAAGTGGGGCTTTCTTCCTGTCTTCTACTTCCTGTGACCCTCACCACAGTGCAGCAGGTCCCCCCACCCAACCCCATGGCTTTCCTCAACATTTGCAGAACCAGTGCCCCACCATAGCAGGCGGCATCTTCTTCCCAGAAATCTGGCCTGCAGCTGTTTCCTCTTTTTCTCCCCATGATCTTAGAACTTGTGTTTAAAAGTGTTTATGTTTTATTTTTGCTATTTCATTTGTCAGTGTTTGTATAATTAATTGTGTATGTTAAATTTTCCTTTGGAATGTAAAATGTGGTTCTGTTTTGATGATGAAAATTTGAATGGTGTGCATACATATGCAAATATGAAACACATCTAAAAATAACTTATAAGTTAAGGGGAAATTTACAATAAAAACTTGAAAACATTAGAAGAAATTATAATGAACATAGAATCAAAAGTCATGTGATGCAGCTAAAGCAAGTTTTATAGGGAAATTAATAGCCCTAATTATTTTTATTAGGAAAAAGAGAAAGATGAAATCTAAATGGATCTAAATGAAGCAAATTCTAAAATGACATAAATTTTTAAAAGTAAAAAGACAGAAATAATCAAGTAGAAGTAGAAATAGAATAATGAAACTAAAGAAACAATAGAAAAAATGAATAAAATAAAAACCTAAATCTTCACAAAGAATAAAATAGTCATAGTTGGTGATTTAGCTCAAGTAAAGAAAGGAAAGACAAAAATAAAGGAATTGCATAAAAATCATATTTGTGATGGAGAAAAGATTAAAACTTTATGCCATAGTTTTAAAAAATATGTACTTAGGAAAAATCCTAGGCATGTCCAATATATAAAACACAATTTATGGCAACTAAAAAACCCAAATATAATTAAGGAAATGAAATCATTAGTTAATAATTACTGTTAAAAAAGAATAAGAAAACATTTGGATATATTTTTACCCTCAAGTTCAACCAAATAGGAAGATTTAATATTTGCTTTTATGCTAACCAATAAACAGAGATAAAAATTGATAGGCTATTCCACATTTTATTTTTGTGATCTGGAACAATTTTGATACTAGAATTGAAAAAGGCATTATCAAAAATAAAAATTATAAGCAATTTAACTTATGGCTATAAATAAAATACTATGAAATAAAATACTGTAAAATGAATTAAGCAATATGTAAAAAATTTTAATATAGATTAACCTCGAAATATAAAAGTTAAATTAGACAACAAAGTAGTACATTTCACCTATTAACAGACTAAAATAGTAAATTATTAACAATCAATATTTTTGGAGCACTTTATAAAATTCATAGTCCATTTATAATTAAAAAAAAAACTCTAAGCAAACTAGAAGCCCAGAGTAATTCCAACTTTTAAAAAACAATATACTCCAATAATACAGCATATGAATTCCAACATGTTAAATAAAAACTAAATAATTCTTATGCCACCGCTTAATTCCCAACACTGTGCTGGTCCAGCTACAACAGGAAGCAAGATGGAAAATCAAATGTGTAAAGCTTGAAAAGGAAGATACCACATGGTCATTATCAGTGAAATTAAAAGGAGACTCTCACTGGGTCTGCTAGACACATGTCCAATGTACATATCTGATTAATTGTGTTTTTATAAAACTCCATGAGTAGAAAATGTTGTTTTAAAAATATATCACTTATAAAAGCAAAGCTATGCAAAACAGTATGTAATGAATATTATTAAAAGTTCATAAAAATTCTGTAGACTATTGCTTTTATAACTTAACTATGGATATACACACATGCACACTCACCCCATGCTCATACTGTGATGATACAAAGATGTTGAAATTTCAATTGTCCTAATTCATTCTATACATTTCATGCTATTACAATTCAAGTCTCAGGGGAAGCTTCATTGAGAGCTTGATAACTCCTTCCAGAAGTTATACAATAAAGTCAAAGACCAACAAAAACCAATATAATTTGAAAAATCAGTGTGACGGAACTTAGCCTCCCACACATAAATGTTTACTCTAAAATTTTCCTGATAATGACAGAATGCTAACTAGCATGGGGAGATTAATGCAACAAGTTAAAAAATTCAGAACTTTTATAAGTCATGGAAACCTGACTTATTACAAAAATGGTAATACAAATCAGCAAGAAATTATTTTAGAAAATGCCACACACTACGCTAGAAAAATACCTCAATATCTTAACATCTTAACCTACAGAAACACATTTCTACCTTGTAAGAATGTTTGTTCTGGCAGATGCCTGTCCTAGAAGCTGCAATGTAAGGACCTAACCTGTCTTAGTCCATTCAGGCCACTCTAACGAAGACTATAAGCAACGGAAATTCATTTCACACAATTCTTGGGAAGTCCAAGATGAAGGTGCTGTCAGATTTGGTGTCTGGTAGGGGATGTCCTGTTCCTCATGGGTGCTGAGCTCTGACTGGTGAAGGGGACAGGGTCACTGATCCACTTTTTGAGGGTTCCATACTCATGGCCAAATCACCTTCTAAAGACCCCCACTTTTAATACCATCAGATTAGGAATTTGGTGTCCCCATATGATACAAACCTGACTGTAACACACCTTTCAGTACTGTGACTGGAGCATCTTTTCCATTTGCCTTCCTTGTTTCTCTCAATCCAACTACTTCATGTGACTGAAGGAGAGTGGGGGGCCCTCTGCGGGGAGTGTCCAGTGGACCAGCCCCTAAAGTGCACGTATCACAACCACTCATTTTCCATTGTCCAGGGCTCAGACATATGGCACTGTCCAATATCAAGGGGGACTGCAGGACAGAGGCCCAATTGCTCGCCTGGGTGGCAGGAAGGCAAGTGTGATGAGACACCTATTTATCCCTGGCACAGTCAGGAAATGATTGGCTGTTTGATGACCAGTGCATGTAGTGTGTTCTAAGTGGGTTAAAGACTCAAGTGTCAAAACAAAACGAGAAAAGAAATGAAAACATCTGTATGGTCTTAGGTACGCTTTTTGAGGATAGGACACATAAATCTTATATCAAAAAAGAGTTATAAATAAAATTTACTAAGGACATCATAAAGATTGAACACTTAAAGAAAAGAATGTAATAAAGATGTCATCAGTATCCAAAATATGTAAAGAATAACTATAAAAAATGATAAAATATAGGCAACTATCAAAGACTATGAGTAGGTAATACAGCAAGTGAAAATCTGGACACTTAAAGCCATCACAAGATGTATAACATTACAATAAATCACAGAGACAAAATACCATCACAACAGCAAATTTTTAACAAATTGATAATACTAAAAATCGACAATGATGTGTATAAGTGAGACATCTTAGGTACAGATAGGGAAATAAATTTGCTACACATGCTTTAAAAAATATGTGGTCATATCTACTTAGGTTGAAGACATTTTTTATTTTGTGACCCAGTGATTTCACTTTCAGCCTTATATCCGAGAAAATACCTATCAGGGAGGCATGTACAAGAATTTTCATTGTGTCAATATAACACCAGAAAATAGAAACAACCTAATTATCTATCAAAAGGAAAATGTACTCAAATTGTACTACATTGTTACCTTCAAATAGCATACAGTAGTCAAAATGAACCAGAGATACGTGTAACAGTAAAACTAAAATCTCAAAATTGTGCTGACAAATCAGGAAGGGAGCGGCAATTTTCTAGATACTGCGTATTATATGATGCAAATGATATAAAGTTCAACCTCAAAGTAAAATACTTTATGATTTTGCATAATACAGTATGTAGTTTATATGGGACTGATAAATAATTTTAGTATAGCAATTTACTGACATGGAGGAGAAGGGAAAGTAATGTTTAGGGAAGGGCTAAAGAAAAGCCCTTAATTGTATTTGTGATGAACTTGCTTAGAAAAGTAAAGACAGTGAGAAACAATATACCTCTTCAACAGATGAGCGTATGGTGTACGAGAGCTCATTATATTACATACCATCTCTTTCTATATGCTGGAGATACTTTATAGTTTAAAAGAAGATTCAGAAACAGCAATCATTGATCTTACTTCTCTCTAGGCATCCCACCCATTCCTCCAAAAAGCCTGAGAAAACCCTTCTGTATAGTCCTAACTTCCATTATTCTAATTTCCTCTGCCTCGATGACTTGAGGATGTTGTCAGGACTTCTGACGGCATGGCTGTTGTGTACCCACCTGAGAGGAGCTGGGGCAGCTTTTGAGGAAGTGTTCTTACAGCGTAAAGCTTGAATGAACTATTTCTTTGGACAAATGCTTTCTGGATGGGAGATTTTTCTAAATTCATATGCAATTTAAGGAAGTCCTGAAAACACACAGTTGGCCTCCGCATCTGTGGGTTTGACATCCACCCATGCAGCCAACCTCAGGAAAAAATTGCTCCCTTACTGAACATGTGCAGACTTTGTCTTGTCATTACTTTCTGAACAATACAAACTGGCAACTACGTATGTCATATTTACATCATATTCATTATTACAAGTTTTCTAGAGAGGATTTGAAGAAGTGCGAAGGTATACACGGGTTATGTGGGAATGCAAAACCATTTTATACAGGAGATTTGAGCATATGCAGATTTGGGTATCTGTGGAAACATCATGGAAACATTGGTCTACAGATCCCAGGGACGACTGTGTACATCCTACATCCCTGTGCATACACTGGTAGCTTAACTGTGGGGTTGACAGGTGCAGCAGCCTCGCCAGCCTCACAAGTGCCTCATGGTGCTGCAGATGGTGGAAGAAAAGGGCCATCGAGGCTGTTCCC
Organism: Chinchilla lanigera; assembly: GCF_000276665.1. NCBI lineage: Eukaryota > Metazoa > Chordata > Mammalia > Rodentia > Chinchillidae > Chinchilla > Chinchilla lanigera. The sequence continues at coordinate 19,372,712 of NW_004955438.1, forward strand.
ACACACCTGCAGCTGAGGTGGGCAGTCAGCTACACAAGACAGAGGGACGTGGAAGAGATGAGCATGACTTTGCCATATTCCACATCGCCCGTGCCTATGAGCTGCTTTCAGAAGTCAGGCCTTTGATGGACTAGGGATGTTAAAAATAAATACAATTCTGAGGCCACGCTAAGGACATAAAATAAAGACAGAAAATCATTAGTCATATAATTATTCTGCTGTTTATCATGATAGCTGCAGCGTCGTGACAGTAAGCATAAGAATGTGTCCATGTATAACATGTTATGATGTTAAATATTGCACCCATCCGCTCTTGGGCAGTTGGGGTTGATGTCTGTTCTAGCTTATTTGTCAGCATTGTTTCTTTTCACTCTTAAAGTACCCCGGTTCAAACTCCTCTCAAGGCACATTGATCAAAAATCAAAACACAAAGATCTAAACTAGAGTCTTAAGCTCATAGAGAGTCTGTCTGAACAGGTTCCTTGCCAGCAACAGCAAATGTAATAATATATGTTCATCTTCCTCACACACGAGCCATGTTATTTTTATTGTTTGAGACAAAGTCTTATTAAGTAGTGCAGGTTACCCTTGACCTCCCCATCCTCTCGGTTCAGCTCACCGAGTAGTTGGAATTATAGATGGGTGCTCCCACCCCTGGCTCAGTATCCATTTTTAATCTCCCTCGGTCAAGGTACCATCATTTATCAGCAGCATAGGCTGTGTCAATTGTCAAATTAGTGGGAAATAAACATGGGGTCCCTTGTGGAAAAATTTAGAATTACAAGATGGCAGCAGCAGACTTTTAGTGCAGGGACGGGGCCCTTCCCAGTGTCAGGTCGTTTGCGTCTGGACGGGTCTCATGCCTTTGACTTGCATTTAGACAAGTGGCTATCACCTCCTTTCTAGACTCCTGGCATTCAGTGGAGGCAATGGCCACTGGTAACCTCCAAACCGTATCTCACTGTGATGGCCCCATCCCCACCCCGGCTACTAAGATGGCTTCCCATGGCTGAGCAGGCTCTGAGTGACCGTTCCTGCTCCCACCCACAAAACCCACCAAGACACCTGTCAGCTGTCATTCTCCTACATGCACAGTGGCTGTCCCTTAGGCCAGGTTTTCTCAATCTGGGCCCTACTCACCTTGAGGCTGGGTAGTTCTTGGCTGTCAGGACCATCCTGTACATTGTCAGACCATTACATTGTCTCTGACCTCTACCCACTATGTGATATCAATAGCACTCTTCACCCCAAACTAGACAACTAGAGGTGTCTCCAGGCATTGCTAAAGGACCCCCAGGGAACAAAACCTAAGACTGTCCATGGTTGAGAATCTCCCCATTAGACCTTCCAGTTGAGATGTCTCATGAGGAAAGACTGTGGCTGCCTCTCTCTCTCTGCCCAGAAAGCCTGTCCTCCCTGTCTGCCCTGGGTCTCCCTCATTCTTCCTCTAGATGCTGACCTAGGAAAGTCCCTAAAAATGTCCTCTTCACCCTATAGGAGACCATGTGTATTGTTCCTTCCATTTTTTTCCCAGCACCTCACACCTAAAACAATGCCCAACACATTGTAGACCCAGAGGAAGTAGTCATAGAATTCATTAATCAAGGTACTAGATAGGATCAAGTAAGATAAAGATATTAAGCAGTTTTAGGAAATGGTGCAGCACGCTCCACACTGCCTTTGGATTCGAATCCTCCATCTAACTTTCAGATCACAAATTTAAACCCCACACAATATTAGTAATCATTACTTTTTGTATTTCTTCACACTATTTAGAATATGAGGGGCAATTGCTATCTGTAAGTACCATGAAGGCTCCAGGAGACAGAGGGCAAAGAACAAGGTGGTGCCTTCAGCGAATTCAGAGTCTGGAATTATTGGCATCACTCAACCATCAGTCTTCATGCAGTTGGAGGAGAGAGCATCGTTGTACCCATTTCCAGATGTGAAGGTAGACACTCAGGAAGGACAGATGCCCTGCCAGGTTGGGGTACCAGTACCAAGCTTCCAGCTAATTCTTCTTATCTCCTCTCCTCTGTTTTCCAGTGATTTTATGTACATGCTAACAGCATTCACCATGCCCCAAGTACGTGACCCTCAGCCTTTCCCCTATGGAGGACCATCTCTCTGTTAGTTGAAGACTATTTTCATGGTCTACCTGGGGCTTCTTTTCTTTGGCTACTCACTCCTAGCCCTGCCTTTCTACCTGTAACTGTGGCAGAATGACCACCTCCTGTAGGTCTGTTCTTTTCCCAGGAAAGGGAGCTCTCGGTGCCTGGTGGTAAGGATAACACCAGTGTTCACTGAGCACACCCGAGTGTACCATGGTCTAGAGACTGTCCAGCCTCGCCCCTCTATGGCTGTGATGACTGACCCTGTCTGTCTTGCTTCCCCTCACTATCTTCAAGAGTGCATAAAATGCTGGGCCAGGGTTCTACACGAGGACAACACAGTGCACACACAGGGAGGGTCCCCATGTCCTTGAGCTTACAGAGAAGCCCCACAGTGGCTTCTCACAGAGAGGTCTGTATTACGGATGTCATAGCTGAGGACAAACCATGGCATCTCTAAAGGGAGGATTTTCCTAGCCCCAGTGATTTAGCCCACTAAATCTCTCCCACGCCTGCAAAAATGGAGCTCATCTGTGAAGAATAAGGAGACAAATTAGGAGAAATAGGCAGAGTAGTTGCCTAATGTTATAGTTTCTGTCTAGACATCCTCCCAAAGCCTCATGAAGTCACGGGATGGATTTCTAGAATTCGTGATTGATGCATGATCCATCGCTGGGATTATGGATGTGAGTGCTACACTCATCCTGGGGTGAGCAGCCTGCATACAGTGTAAGGGAGGAAAAGAGGCTTCCTCTCTGCCACTCCTCCCTTTTCACTCTTGTTGCTTTTGCTGTTTCCTGCCTCCATGAACTGTTGCCCTCTGCCATGTGCCATCCTGCCTTAGAACCAGCCAAGTACGGACTGAAACCTCCACAAACTGGGAGCTAAATAAACCTTTCCTCCTTTAATTTTTGGCGGCAGGTATTTTGTCCCAGCAATGACCAAAAAGTAACTGACACACCTAGCAAGAAGTTCAGAATGAGCAAAAGCCCTATGGCCACATGATGCTTTCAGAAAGACAGTAGCAGAGAAGCTGAGTGTAACATGGGACAAGAGAGAGAGAGGTCTACTGAGGTGAGCTCCTGGATCCAGCTATCCACCTGCTCTTGGCATGGGTGATAAAGAGGTTTCAGGCAAAGACACACCAGGCACTGCCATCCACTCATTCAGCCACTCTGCCACTATGTGGCCTCAACCCTGTGTCCCCAAGACTTGTCCCCTTCTCTAGTGTGCACTTGTCACTGGATGAAGGGCCCCCAAAACCCAGCATGAATTTGGTGTTTACCTTAATTACACTTACCTTGACACAGTGCCCTTCTGGGTCCAGTATGGATGAATCTTTGGGGAGCTACAATGTGCAAATGAAATTTACAATACAATCTCTGTCGTTGGACTTCTAGGCATCTAGGAAGAAGCCACAGGACTGTCCCTTCACCCCACCTCTCTGAACTCCCATACTTAGTGAAGTCACAGCCCTGACCACCTTGCAAGGCCCAGGTAGGTCACAGATGTCACAGCCCTTGCTGTGATGATTGTTGAGATTTTTCTTGGTGGGCATAGTCTCTGCCAGAGCTCTCTGGGGAAGCCAGGATGACCCCAGTGCTCAGGTTTCTGCCTGAAACTCCAGGAAAGGACAGAGACAGGCCAACAGCCAGACTCAGCCGGCCAATTGAATTAAAACACTTGACTGAGGCTGCCCCTCACCCCCACCCCATAAATGCTTCCCCATGCACTCAACAATGATGCAGAGTGCAGGCTGGGGACATAGGCTGTCCTTAGAGTGTGAGGAAAAGCAGGGGTGGAGATCCAGGCTGGGTCCCCTGAAGCAAAGACCTGGGTGGGTTGCAGGATCCTGGCGCATGTTACACAGGAGAGCAGGGTCTCCTTGCAACAACGGTGCTAGGTAGGGGTGGTGTCTCGGGGCAGAGGTGTCAAGCCAGGCTGTCTGATGGACAGCCATTGCCTAATTAAGAACTGGTGCCTCCAACCTCACATGGTAAGTCGGTAAGTCAGCAGCAGATGGGTGAAAGGCAGAGACCTAGGTGGTGTTCACAGGCCAGGGCAGGAGTAGGCGGGCCCTTTCTGCCAGCTTTTGATCCTTAATCCCAGCTTTCAGTGGGAGCCCCTGCGTCAGACAGCACTAATCAGGGCCAGCAGGAGCACACTGCGCCCACAGGAAGCAAGGTCCCAAAGACAGAAGGAGCAAGAGGGAAAGCTAAGAGAGTCTTCACAGGAGGAAAGCCATAGCCAAGACAGCAGCCTGGAAGCAGAAAGGCGTCCGTGCTCAGGAGTCCAACTGGGCCACCCCTGGGCTCAGTGGGGCTTTGGCAGCAGATGCCACAGACTCAGTGTGAGTGGGTGGGAGGGCTTGGCCCACGGCCTGGGAGAAGCCTAGGGCAAGGGCTGGTAAAGGCCAGAGACAGGCCTTCCACAGGCAGAGAAGAACCTAGAACAAGTGGCACAAGGGCAGGGGTCAGAGGGAGGGAGGTCACTGGCTACATGCAGTCCCTTATCTGTCCCTTATCTCCTGACATGAGCTCAAGGACAAGAACCAAAATCCTCACGGCCAAGGCTGGCCTTTGTGTTGCATGTGTAATGAGCACTTTAAAATATGTATCTCAGTGATAAATAAATAAGTGACTTCTTTACAAACCTGAAAAAATCGGAGAGGAGAAAAAAAAAAAAAAGACGATGGCCTGGAGATTTATGCTGTCTCTCATGCTTGGATTCTGATCACTTATCTGGATAATTAAGCAGTATCAGCAAGCAACCAGATCCCCGAAACTTGATATTAATCCTCCCCTCTTAATAGTAATGCAGCACAACCCCGGTGGAGCTCAGCCGAGACGCCCTAATCCCTCTTGCGGGGCTCCTCGGGCATCAGCGCCAGGCCCAGGTTTCCAGAGTGGTCCAGATACACGCCCGGCGGTGTGACCCCATCCTGGCTGTAAAGTGGATAGAACAGGGAAGTCCAAGGAGCCAAGAGCCATGGTTCTTAGGGAGGGAAGATTTCATAACCACATCAGCGAGTGAGGGAGGACTCGGCTGTTTTCCATGGTCCTCTCTGCCAGAGGCTTGTGTTTAACCTGATGGTAAATTCAGGGCATCTGGGATTTCACAGTGTGGGCATCTCTCTGGGCTATGCAGCTCTCTGCCAGTCTCACAGGGGAGCACATTCTCAGGTGTGTCCCTGTCAGATGCGGGGGCTCTTACCTGTCTACTTCCTGGCTTGTCTCTGTCTTTTGGATCCATTGTTTCTCTCCTGCCTTTTGGGATAAGACTTCACTTCACCTTCTTGGGCCCCTGACCTTGGCTCTTCTTGGATTCCACCTTGGGTGTGGGATTTCCAGAAATACAGACATAGGTGAGTTCATTCAGTTGAGATGTCTTCATGTAGCAAGTGGGGTTTCCAGCTAAAGTGAAGCAGAGGACCCATGCACAGGCAGCCTTCTGGGTCTTGCAGCCTCTTGGGCAGCATCTGGCTGCCTTTGTGACTGGGTGTCAGGGTGCAGTGGATCTTGTCACCTTTTTCCGAGGCTGTGCCATTTTGTGGCTTTGGGGGCTCTCTGTGACTTTCTCTGCTGCTTGCACCTGCACGGACTGCTTTGCTGCAAAGTCCTCCTGAGAAGGGCCTGGTTAGTTCATTTGGATTGTGTCCAAGATGGCGGTCCTCATCTGCAGTGGTCTCATGAGGACAAAGCACTGGCCAGCCCCAGGTTGGCAGCTTTGGGGGCAGATTTACTTCCAAGGTTCAATCGGCTTGTGAAAGGGATGAAGGGCACACAGGACAGAGATGCGTGGAACTCAAGCTTACAGAAGTACCCAGCGGAGGAAGTGAGCATTCCAGATGCTGGGAGCAGTGTCCTTGGATTCAGCATCCATCTCTCCTTGCCTCTGTACCCTGCAGGGCCCCAATGTGCCTGGGAGCTTTCTATGATGAGCCTTTGCATGTGGGTTGGTGCCCCAGGGCACTCTTGAGTGGAGGACAGTGCCAACCTCAGAGGGAATGAGGTCCAGACCATGAGTTGATAAGACCTGTGTGAACCAGAGGGAAAAGTCAAGGTGGTAGAAGGTCCTGGGGAGTGGGCGGGCCTCGGTTGAGGAGTTGCAAAGAGGGTTCATGGTGGGTCACTGTACCTGAAGGACAAAGGGAAGACATAGTGGGGCATGAGGAAGGATGGCAGGTAGAATTGTAGGGCCTGCTCCAGCATGGTAGGACCAAAGGGACGAGCATGGGGACTGATTTAAGGGTGGGCTGTGTCCACCGGGGAGGGCACTCATCCGCCGGTGCCCTCACCAGTGGGGACCCTGCTAGCATGGACGTCAAAGTTGCCAGCTGCTTAGGACTCACTTGCCTGGCTTCACAGGAGGAGAACATGACCATGGCGTTTCTGGTGGACAGACGCATCAGGGCAGTGGGACCAGGGGTCAACAACAAGCAAGCAGGGTGGCTGTGGGCTCAGAGGCCACAGGACTGAGGTGGATGCATCTGCGTGACAGGACCATGTAGGCTAGGGCTGGGTTCCCTGCAAGGCAGGGTCCTGCTAGTGGGGACGGCGGGCCAGGCCCAGTGCTCTCACCCTCCCTCCACAGATGTCCTCTCTCTGCACGCTTCCCGCCTTTGGAAAAATGTCTCCATGTCAAAATGCACTTTCAAAGCTGGAGATAAAACTGATTTAAAATAAAGGTAACCATTCTCATGTGAAGGATTCAGGGCGTGGTGGCTGCCCAATGTGGAAAATGTCCTGTGTGCTGTGGTCTCTCTCTCCCCTCTCTCTCCCTCCCTCTCTCTGTCTCTCTAACATAAGTGACACCTTTCCCAAGGGCGCCCTTCACTGACACTATACCTGGGCCCATGGAGGTAGCAAGGACTGTCCCATCCTTTTCTCACGCTGCCATTTCTTCCTGTGGGTGTTCAGTGAACCTTAAGGAGCAGTGAGAACAGAAAGATGCTGTGCTCAGAGAATCACGACTCCCTCCCACTGAGGTGTGCCCTCCCTGGACCACATTCACTGCACAACTGTTCGTGCCCAGCCTCTCTGGCTAGGGCAGTGCCCTGCTGTCCATCTGTGAAGCGGTGCACATGGACACTGCGAATGGGTAACCCCAGCCAGCATTGAGCGGATATCCTGCAGCCTCTGAGAGGAGGAGGAGGAGAGATAGCATTTTGTGGTGCAGCTGAGGGTGGGGTGATCCACATCTAGGGACCCAGAAGAGCGAAGGAGAGGGGTTCAAATGATCATATGGGCTTCCTCTGCCCACCCAGCCTTTCACAGTGCCCGTCTCTATGCTCCTGACCACATGGTATGGGAAAGACCAAGCTAGTGCCTCAACCAGGTGAGCTTTTGCATCACTCAGTGTTAAGGGGGACACAAGAAAGCACAGGTTCAGAAAGCATGGAGATGTCTAAATGTCGTAGATAGCCAGATCTAACCAAGTCCTCTGGCCGTGGCCTTCATGTTGATCTATAAGAACCAAGGTGTCATCCAGATGTTTCACAAACCCTGCAAAACTGTGCAGAGTTTCTGTGTGATTCCAGTATGTTGAGGGGTGGCTGCTGACCTCTTCAGATGCATAGCCAAGTCTAGAGCTCCTCCCTGATAAAGGAAAGCTTCCCACCTTGGTGATCTTTCCCATCATCTTGACAAAGATGCTTGACAAAGTCAAAGAAAGAAAAGAAGACCATGGGAGGAGGCGAAAGAGAAAGGGGAGGAGAGGAGAAGAGAGGAAGAGAAAGAGGGAAGGGGGAATAGGTGAGGAGAGAAAGAAGATATAGAAAGAGAAACGTGTGGCTCTGGCTAGACAGTTGTGTTTGGAGAATGTGAAAAACAAAATGAGGCAACCATTTAAAATCGGTGATAGTGAACTTCAAACTGCTCAATGCCTTAGAAATTTGGTCTGGGGTTTCCCAGTATACTTACTAGGGCCAAATTTTCTAAGCAAAAATGCAGAAAACAGAATCTGATGTTTGCTCCAGCATCTGGAGGAGACATGGTTCCAAACTGCAGCCAGAGCGACTCTTTGAAGTACACATCTGACCCTGCCACACCTTGAGCTCCCCAAGGGCTCATCCTTACCCTTGGAGATGCACAGAAAGCTCTGAGGGCCCCCAGATTTCCTGAGCTCTTGGTTTTCTCCTTTTCCTTCCTCATTTCGCATAAACTCTTTTCCTCTTTCCTGTTGCCTGCTTGGTTGCCGCCCCAGCTGCTGCAGGACCTTTTACTCCGCCCTGCAATCTGCTGAGCCCTGAACCCTGCCTGAGGTATCGCACTGCACCCAGACCTCCCAACACTTCCTGAAGCTCCCAGCCTCAAGCTTCCTCTCCTGGGATGCCCTGTCTGGGCCTTCTTGGGCAAGAGTGAGTCACAGCGGTGTCCTGCTTGGAATTCACTTGATGGTCGTTCTGAGACAAGTAGAGGGAGCTGGGGCTGTTTTCCTCACCACCTGTTATCAGTGCTCAGCGGAGCAGCAGGTAGCTTGTGGATACCTGGTGGACCTCCCGCCCTGTGTGCGGCCACCTCCTTGCAGGTATCCAAGCACTGAATCAATTAGTGCTTTGGATTCTAACTGCTCAAGCAGAGCTCCCTTGTAAGTAGTTGTTTTCTGTATAAGTAAAATGGAAAGACTTGCACTGACCCTTGAATAGCTTAGACTTGGAGACAAGCGGTGTAGAAGGACTTGGGGTGCTCCCGAATGCTGCACATTCCCTGTGACCCCCGTGGCCAGCTGGCTGCTTCCTCAGTAGAACCCCCACCCCGTGTCCTCCCTTACCCTCTCCCACTGATACCCACATCACAGGGCAGCTTTGGGGGCTCGATGTCATCTGCAGGACCAACCCGCACAGAGCACAAGCTGGCCTGGGCACCGTGTGCTTATTTATAAAACAACGACGGCCCGACTTTGGGTGAGGAAAAGAAAGGCGGCAGAGGGAGGGGGCACAGTGGAACGACAACCCCAAGCGTTGCTACTTTTACCTTCTCATTTTTTTTATTTGTACAATAACGGTAAAATGTTTTTACAGGGTAAGCCAACGGTGCTACAGAAACTGAATTAGAGCGTCCTTAATTAATATGTCAGAGTATAAGAAATGATGAAAATATGTATAATTAAATTCTTGCACTAAAACAGGATTCAAAAATAGCAGCACGGTTTTTTCATTTTTTTCTCCCCCTATCCCTCCCTGGACATCCTTCCTCTTTCCCTCCCTTCCTCTTGCATAATAATAATAATAATAATAATAATAATAATAAAGAAGTGTCAGGGCTGTGTCTTGTTGTCGACCTCAAAGCATGATTGGGCTGCTGGAGCTGACAGGCTGGTCACCCCCAAAATTAGACACAAATTGTCGAGATTAAAAATTCTCCCCCAATCCGGTGGCGGGTGCCTGATTTTCATACGAAGATGCCGCAGGCTGTGTGCTATGACAGCTGGGCCTGTTGGTTCCCATACGAGCTCACGCAGTGATAAGGCTGTTCCAGACAGGTGCTTGGAAGAGCCAACATCCTGAATAAATATACAGTTAGGGGGCACGGGGGCAGCGTGGAGGGTGATTTATTACTTATTTAGTTAGTTAGTTAGTTAAGCTCCCAGTGTGGCACCAAGATGTCCCTGGGCATAACCTGGAAGGTTGCTGGAGCAATTAACTGGGATTTAATAAAAAATGCACTAGCTGGGCCCCATTTGCCCAACTCAAAGCATGGTTGGATCCTCCAGGTCCAATTCCCCTGTCTCTTGAAAGTTCCTGGAGCAAAACTACCTGTTTGTCCTCCAGAGGGAGAAAGTGGGGCTTCCTCAGACCAACAGGGATCCAGACCCAGGGGTATAGCCTCTTCTCTGGGGAAAGAAAGGCAAAAATCCTTTCCTGGTCCCTCAGGATGGAGCACCAGGAGATGCACTTGTTGGTTGTTGGAGGAGGAGCTGGGTCACTTGGGAGATCGATTTCTGGGGTTTCTGGTTCTCTCTGAATGGCATCCCCACCCCAGCCTCGAGGGGAGGGGCTGCTGCTCTTTGTGGGAAGGGGATGATCCACTGAGCGGAAGTGATCCACTGAGCGGAAGTGACGTAGACTATCCATGAGGATGTGGTGAACACCAGTGCTTCAGGAACGAAGCCAAAGTCTACACAGTAAATGTGAGACATAGGCAACTGGGGGGCATCTGGGGCCACAGACCTACAGTCAGACCCTGGCTTTGCCACCTCCTCTCTGTGTGATCACAGGACAGCTTCTGAGCGGGACTCCAGGCTGTCGCCTAAAAACAGGAACACACTGAGATGTCTCCCAGGGTTGTGGTGGAAATGAAGTGAAGCTGCGTGGTAGGCGTGGACAGAAGCTTCCTGGACGGTCATGTCAGGAAACTAGTTACTCAGCAGCATGAGAGGTCCCTTGGCTCGCTGTCCCTCATAGTCTTGCCCACTGAGGGGGTCGAGGTCCACCTGTGTCTTCCTCCAGGGTCTTCCTCCTCTCAGCTTCTTCTCAATGGCCCAAGAGACCACAGAGAGCTCCTTAAACAGCTCTATACTTCCTGAGGAAATAAGTAAGTGTTCACCTCATACTTCTATATTTACATGTGCTACGAAAGGAGAAAAAAAGAGAGGAAGGAAACAAGGAGGGAAGCTAAGTATTATATAATTTAGATTTTTCTCTTTTGACAATCTTGAATTCATCCTCCTGTAAAGGTTTTCAGCCTTTGTAACCAATAAGTCAACCTAAGTAATTTCCCAGTAGTAAAAAAAGAACTCTATTTCTGAAGAATAATTCTGCGCACTCCCTTAGCCTCCTACATCCCTACAAAACTGGAATGGAGAAACATCTACAGATATCTTCAGAGTTCATTTCTCTGTCAGACCCAGGCTTTGCAGGCTGAGCTCTGAGTGTCCCCGACCTGACAGGTGAGGTTAAGCAATAGCCCAAGCCAGTAAGTAACCAAGCAGGAACTGAGTTGAGATGGTCTGGTTCTAGTCTGCACCTGACAAGGAGCCCTGACACTTACACCACACACAGCCACTCACATATCCTTGTCCAATGCCACTTGCCAATGCCACCTGCCCAATGCCAGAAGGGCTGCCTTCTTGGGGCTGGAATTGATAGACACCATGAGACTCCCGGACTCTACCTGCAGGGTAGGAACTGCTTCCTTGGCTGGAAGCTTTAGAGCTGGCCAGATGCAACAGGGGGCCTCCTCCCATAGCCCTGCTGGGGAGAACTACTGCTGGCACCTCTTTCACTGCCCCAAATTTACTCCTCCAGGGTACTCTGGTTGCAGGTTAGGTTGCCCCAGGAGCAACCCTTGTCTCCCCCTGGAGCTCCTAGGACCCATCCTTGATCTTCTCCAGCTGGTGCAGGCTGTGTGTACCAGCCCTCGTCCTCTTTCCTGGAAGAGCTGAACTTCTGTGAGGAGATGATTGCTCTATTTTATGGGCACAGAAGCTCGCCAAAGAAATCTCATTTTCATCTCAGGAAACCCAGAGCAACCCTTATCTCTGACTCTTACCAAGATCCCAGGGCCCTATTTTAGTTACTAACTGTACTCTACCCTGGGGATATTTCTCCTACAGTATTTTCTAACTTCTCTAAACTGTTGTTCCAAGTACATTTTTGTAAGCTTTCTCAAGTCCCTTGGTAGTGAGGTGGAATACTTATAAATAATCCAATCACTAGTGCTTTTTTCATGGCTTTTGAAGTTTCGAAGATGAAACTTGATGTTCTGGCGGGGCTCAGTTGCTGCTCTCATTCTGCTTGTCCAAAGCAGAGAAGTGAGTTGCTTTTGTTGTTTTGTTTTCCAGTCTTGCTGTCAGTGAGAAGAGAGGGAGGTGGATCTGCAGTGGAGCAGGGAGACGCCCATATAAGCTTCCTTCAAAGGGCTGGAGGACTCTCCTAGCTTTCCAAGTGGCTTGAGGGCCACCCCAGAGGGCTGCTCTACCACAGTGGTGTCAGTGCATTCAGGATATACTGTTCAAGGCCACTTGGAGCCAGGGAAGTGGCCTCTATGGGCCCTGAAGGGAGGCACCGTCCAGCTGCTATGGGCAGGGTGTCATGCTTCAGCCCTGCACCTGCTCCTAGGGGAGCTGCCGATGGAAAGGGCTCAGGTGCTCTCACGGGTGCTGAAACCCAAGCTCCGTGCCAGAGCAGGGCTTCGACCTTGCCCACAGGCACTCCTAACAGCTGAGGTCTGTGAGCAGCGCAGTGCTGGGCAAGGGGTGTCACAGGCAGATCCGAGCTGGGAAACAACTGCTGCATTCTATCTGGTCAGGTTGGGTTCTTCTGTGTGTCCCCTAGTCCACTGTGCACTGTGGATTCTATGGGATCTACCAGGGAGCACACTGGTATTTCTGGACACCGATCTTCACCAGGATGTCCTTGGGGCCTAAGGCAGTGCTTGGCTTAGAATAGGTTCACAATAAACATTCGAGGAAGGAAGGATGGAAGGAAAGGAGGGAGGGAGGGAAGAAGAG
>NW_004955438.1:19385526-19400998 GCF_000276665.1 Chinchilla lanigera
GGAAGGAAGGAAATGGGTCAAGGGAAGGAAGGAAAAGGGGGAAAGAAAGGTGGAAGGAAGGGGGAGGGGTGGAAGGAAGGGGGAGGGGTGGAAGGAAGGGGGAAGAAGGAAGGGTGCAGGCAGGGAGGGAGGGGAGGCAGATTTGAGGTTTCCCACGTGCAGCAGGTCAGAAGCCCCCTGCATGCATGTGAAAATGTGCGCAAATACCCACAGTATCAGGACACACAAGAGGTCTCACAAAAGTGTGAACAGCATTTCAGGGGAGGGCAGAGGGACAGGGAGGAACTGATCTGGAGAAGGAAGACTTCTCAAAGAAAGTGACTTTTTAAAAATTGTGTTGTGAAGGATGGAAGATGATCCATTGTCTTTTTCTCAAAGTATTTTTTTGTAATTATAATCATTCTCCATATAGAACAATTTAAAAACGCAGACTATAAAGACAAACAATTTAAATTTCCCATAAACACCTTTTACAATCACTGGCACTGTTGGCATTTTGGCATGCACATGATTCAGTCTGGCTTTTTGCTGTTGTTGCTGTGTATTTTTAATAAGTGTAAGCGGAACATATGTATAGTATAATTATTTCTATATAATATGCATTTTTCAATATCTAAAACTCTTGACCAACATATCAATAGTTGCATCTATTCCACTGCATAGGTGTTTCATCTTGTACCTGACCATTTTAAAATTATTCACAGTCTTGCTCTGCTGTGAGAAACCCCAAATACAGTATAAATACACAACGAAATAAAGATAATAGGAAACAGGGAGGTGGGTCTTCTGCAAAAGGGAAAAGGCCCCAGAGACGGAAGGAAGGAGCAGGGGTGGGGGGTGGGATGGAAAAAGACTCAAGATGCATTACATAAGGGTATCAGCTTCCCAAGACCAGTGTAGTCGTTCTGTACTGCAATATGTGCTCATGAAAACACTGAAAGAAAAGAAAACAAAACAAAACCCCCAAAGAGAAATAAAATTTAAAAAATAAAGTAATTTGCCATTTATACTGATACATTTGCCATCACAGTGACTTGGGAATGCATTCGTATAGAATTATGATCCGCCCTGGGCTGATTTCCTTAGAAGTGAAGGAAGAACCACTCAACCAGTGGAGAATATGGTTCTAGATTCTGAAATAAGTGACAAAAGATGTCATAGACTGAGAACCTGGTGGTAAGCAGAGGTCTCTGGAGTCACATTTCCCTCAAAAATCATGAGTTTGGAAAAGTAAGAGCCGGGGCCTAAGGTCCTCCTACCTAACTTAGCTGATCTTTGGTTATGCATTGAGCTTCCCAGTAGCTAGGTTGAAAAGGTAAGATGCACAGGCTTCTAACTGTCTAAAAGAAGTGAGCTTCAGGGAGAACAGGCTCTAGCCAGCCGTAGCGCTCTAAAACAAATTATTCCCACTGGGGATTTCACACGGGTAGGTTACTTCCCAGGACCCTTCGGAAATACTCTACTGCGCAGCTGGCTGTGCTTGGTGTCTTATCCTCAGGCAAAGCTGAAATCAAAAGTTCCCAGGACATTTGGCAAAAGTGGTTCTGTAATTTGGGCAGAGTCAGGTGGACCAAGCACAAATTTCCAATAATTTCTTCCAGTTGAGGGACAAACTCAGAAATGACACATGCTTGAACACTCTGCCCTAACTCTTTTCATTCTTATTTCGCTTTTATTTAAGCCTACCTGCTCATCCTCCCAATCATTCGGTCCCAGAAGCCTCGGGGATGGATGGAGAGGCCGAGGGCTACGAAGGGTGCCATGTGGACCCAAGCCCGGCACCCCACCCACTGGCGTTTAACCTAGCACAGGGCTGAGCCTCACTGACACAGATAAATCATCGTGTATTTTCAATTAGTTTGCATGCTCGCTAGCTGCTGTCCTGAATAATTAGGAAAACAATTCGCATTCTGCCAGGAGCTGATGCGAAGTGTTATCCCTGGGATAATTATCTGTCTGCAGTTCAGTTTCCCCTGCTCCTCCCAGGTCATTGCGGCCGCAGGAGGACACCCAGAGAGCATTAATGAGCTCTCATTGAAGATGTTAAAAAGCTTGTATTGATCTGTTTGTCCACGAAGGAGATATTTAAGCCCCTGTGCTGAGGGCAGGGGAGACAGTGAACCCCATCAGAGGGCCTCTTAGAGGCTGCTGCTCCTGCCTTCCCCACCCTTGCTCCTCAGCAGATCTGCAAGCCAAGGTCAGGCTTGCAAAGTCCAGAGGTGGCTTCTCCTCTGCCTTTTGGGCCACTTTCATAGTATTTTGTTTGGTTTTTGAGTGTGTATGTGTGTGAGAGAATAAAATACAAAAAGCCTGGTGACTAAGCACGGATCCAGGGGCCTATGATAATATAAATGAATGAATGAATGTATGAATGAATGAATAGAGAAGAAGATAAAGCTCTTTCCCTGCCCTAGAATTTGAGCTAATAAATGTAGAAGGAAGAAAGGAATTAGACAACACTATCCTGCAAGGAGCGTAGTAAGAATTGATCCAGGCTACAAGCACCGAGCATCAAAGTAAAACGCAAAACAGGTATTTGCATGCCCCCGACACATCTCACAAGAAAGGTACTTATTAATTAAAAAGGGGAAAAGGAATGACTTCACAGTGGAGAAAGCTGGCACATGTCACCTTAACCGAGTGATCAAAGTGAACGCCAAGAGCAATGGGGCTAATTGCCATCACATGCCTCGTGCACCCCCGAGGACATGAGTGTCCCTGGCTGGTGTTCACTTCCCAGTGCATAGCCTGAGTCCCACCACCAGGAAACAGTGGACCAACACGAACCCAGGGACACCCCAGACTGGGAGCACTGTGGACACGAGGGCCGGAGGAAATGTGGAAACCCATGTATTGTCCTGGACTTTATTGTCCAATACTTTATAAAACAGTATTGAGACAGTTGATACATTTCAAATAACGTCCGTGGATTAGGATACAGTGTTATATTAGCACTGATTTCAGTTATTGGGTTATGGTGCAAGAAAAGAAGGTCTTTATTCTAGGGAGCACATGTGGAGCTATTTTGGATTCCAGGAGCTCATGTACACAGTTCAACGTCATATGGCTCAGAAAAACTCAGAAGAGTGTAAGTGTATAAAGATATGCATCTTTGTGTCTATTTATGAATATTTATCTATATCTGTCTGTATATCCATCCCTCCATCCCTCCATCCTTCCATCCATCCATCACCCATCCCTCCATCCCTCCATCCATCCATCCTTCCATCCCTCCTTCCATCCATCCTTCCATCCATCCTTCCATTCATCCCTCCATCCTTCCATCCCTCCATCCCTCCATCCTTCCCTCCATCCATCCATCCATCCATCCCTCCCTCCCTCCCTCCCTCCCTCCATCCCTCCATCCTTCCATCCATCCTTCCATCCATCCATCATCTTCCAGCCTCCCAGAGAGCAGCAGAGCAAGTGTAAGGGTTAGCCTAGGTCATCTGAGTGCAGGAATTCTTTGTATTATCCTTGAAACCATTCTGCAAGTTTGAATGTTTTTAAATGATTGTTTTAAAGCAAAATATGAAAGGAAGGAAGAAAGGAAGAAAGGAAGAAAGGAAGAAAGGAAGAAAGGAAGAAAGGAAGGAAGGAAGGAAGGGAGGGAGGGAAGAAAGGGGACTTGTCTTCCTCTGCAGCAACTCCTCAGAAGAAGCACGGGAACCACAGCAGCCTGCTGGCCTGAGCCCGGGCCGCAGGGTGCCCCCTGCAGCAGCGTGCACAAGTGAGTGGGCACTGGTGGGCATTATGAGACTAGGAGTTTGACCCAGCCTGTGGCTGTGCAGCCGGGGCCCAGAGGGAGTCTCTAAACATGCCAGGATCTTGGGTTTCCTCTCGGATCTACAGTCAGACTTCGACCTCTCTATTTGGCCTTACATGGAATCACAGATTTCCTTTGCATTCAGGGTAACTTAAGGTACAGTTCGGACCTTTGTGCCCAGGTACCGCTATGCTGAGGTGGTGGAGGCGGAGGGCAGCATTGGGGCCAGAGCCAGAAGACCTGGACTTTGAACTGTGACTCTGGCCAGTTGTGTAATTATGGGAATTGTGTAATTATGTCCCCTGTCTGAGCCTCAGTGTCTGCATCCGTGGAATGGGGACACAGACGTAGGGCTCCCTATGTGCACTAGGCAGCAGTTACTCAGGGAATGTACTTGAGCTGTGCTAGGGAGGTAGGAGAGGACCACAGGGGTGAAGAAGGCAGGAGAACAGGGACTCAGGACTCAGAGTGGGAGTGGGCTTCAGAGCGAAGGCTATGCCCTTCGATCCCCTGGATCTGCTGAACAGCGGTCACCTCCCTCCCTCACAGAGCCTTGACTGCCCTATCTGGCTGGGCACTAGAGACAACAGCATGTCTGCCTGGGTAGTTGGAGGCTTCAAGATAGTGACAAATGCAAATGCTCAGGGATGAGCATGCACTTGGCAAGGTCGGCTTCCTTCCAGCCCACCCCACCCTGCTCTCCCCACCCCCAAGTGAGAGGTGACTGTCACTCCGTATTGGCTGGGAATGTTGGAACAATTCCATCTTTGTCCTCTGGTCTTACCTAACCATCAGATCAGATTCTACGGATGTGACAACCCGCCCTCTCCCATCTGCCAGCTGAGAATATTTCATGCTAAACTGATGATTTCACCGTCAGAAGAGGGCGGGCCCCCCAAACTCTGCATGCACGGAGTGGAATGGGAAAAGGCGGCCGGCTAATGGGTGCAGGGTGTGGGAGCAGGTGAGGCCCTGGGATCTGAGTACACACCTTTTGTCTCCTGAGAGGTCAGTCAGCCGTGCGGCCCTAATTAAGAGCTTATATCTCAGATCCATCTGCCCAACTTCTCTCCGCCTCTTCCTCTGAAAATGTATTCCTTTGTCCCCCCCATCCTCGCCTGAGCATACAACCCTGTCAAAAGGTCACCGGTATGGAGCGTGGGACCAGGGAGACCTCCGCGGGGGAGGGGATTGCGATCAGCCCCAGTGGGAATGGACAGCTTCCCCAGCCGAAGCAAGAACTGAAAAATTAGCAGTCATCCTAATGAATAAATAAAAGCTTCCAGCAAGAGCATGCATATTTGGATCCGACATCCCTTTAAAGGATTTTGAGAGGGGCAGTTCCTATCAAATAATGATGTGTTATTGATATGGTAATTTTTATATTAACAAATGTATGCTAGAAATGCTGTGATTTTTTTTTTCCCCTCTTGGAGGGGGGGGAAACTAGTTTGCTTGTGCCATCAATAATGATATGCTAATGACCCGCTTCCAAATTTAGATGAAAAAAGTTAATTGGCAAATCTCAGCCCCGGGAAGATGGCATCCTTGTGAGATTTGGTAAACTTGACATTCCGAGATGCAATGTAGAACCCCTGTAACTAGGATGTGGTGGTGTTTAGCAGGTGGTAGATTCATTATTCCGTTGGATTTGGATAAATCTAGATTTATGTCATCCTGGTTGGACAGGATAGAAATATCAGTGAATCCCAACTGAGGTTCTACACTTCTCTTTTCTGCACACAAATGTATCCATTCAAGTAAATGAGTGTGTACATGCACGCACACACTTATACACAAACACAGAGAAATTGTAAAGATGATATTGTGAACTATTAATGAAGTTATGGTAAGTAAAAGAGTGCCTTCCCTAATGAAAACGAAGGTGAACTGATTTTGTTATAATTTTAAAAATAACTTCCTAACCTTATTTGTTTTTTCTCCAACTTGGACTACAATGTATTTTGTTTGCACGTACTGGTGAATGTCATTGGACAGTTAAATTTTCAGCAAGGCAGAAATATCTCAAGGTCACTAAAGGGGGATCCTAAAAAGAGGAGAAACTGGTTAACAGGGTTGAGGCCGGACAGGTGGAGCTGGTGGGAGTGGGGAGGAAATGTGGGTCTAAGGAAACAAAAGAGCAAATACAGAGGGTGCACAAGTGCAGTGAGCTAATGAACCACACAAGGACCCCGTTAATAACAGTGCATTATATTATAATGAAAGAGCAGGTAGAGTGGAGGCACCAGAGATGCTGCGGGCTCTTAGGGCTGCAGGTGGGTAGTGGCGAGATGGACTTGTTAATGTGTTTCACGGTTGTAGCCCTTCTCCTGCGTGTGCGAGGGGTGTATCTTATAACATTACCTGCGTACATCGCATGTACAGAAACTGATATTTAAAAGGAAGAGGAAGTGAAATAAACTTTTGGATGATAATGACTAATTCTATGGCCTCCCTCGGGTTAATTCTCCTGGCTTCTTTATAAATCTCTCTCTTTTTAAAAAATATACTTTCTTTCCTTCTTTGTGCATTTCTGTTTCTATTACGCTCCTCTGCTAATCAGTGCTTCATTCTCTCTATTCTGTCCCCTCCTGCCCTCCTGCCTCCCTGTCCCTAGTTTTCCTTCTTCTGCTGACTTTACTTTCTCTCTCCCTTCACGCTATGCTTTCTCCACGAAGTACTTCGGAAACGACATCCTGACCAGCCGGCATAGGCAGGGGCCAGACTGGATTGAGTACCGACACTTCTGACCAACCCAAAGAAACCACTGATCAAGGGGAAACCTGCTGTTGTGCTCCAGAAAAGCTTTATGCCCAGTCTGAGTGTCATCTGGTGAAGGAGAACGCAGAGAACTCATCTGAATGCTCCCCTCCAGCTGAGGACCTCGGCTTGGGCTTTTATCCCATGGTGCAGCCTGATGCTTTTGTGGGTAAAGTAGGTCTGAAGGCAGCTTCGGGGGTGCCTCTGGACATGACGAGTGCCATAGGGAAGCTAGTTAGCAGTCAGAGCTTTCTGCTGGTTTTTGTCTTTCCTCTAAACGTCCACAATTGGAAAAGAAAAGGTGAGCTTTTGAATGTCCCAGTGGTTGAAATTATACTACAAAGGGAGTAAATTTACTGTATTATTAAAAGTAATTTATTACAGTTAAAGATACATTGCTATTAATTTCTCTTAAAATTACTTCCCCTTGCTTCAAACGCACCCACTGTTCTTGAAACTTTCCAAAGCAGTTCTGCAAGTCCTCTTTTGTGACTCTCTTATGAGAAGTGATAAAAACAATAGCATGAATGCGGAGGCCAAGGGCTATGCAGCAGAGAAGCAAGCCCATGAAAGCATTAGAATGTGTCATCTTCCCTTTTGTTCACCACGTCTGGCACCGTGCAAACTCTGGCTCTTCTTCAAAGTCCAAAGGACCACGAAAGGTAGATGTTCTGCATCTTTGGGACATTGAGGTATCCATAACAGCTCAACTAAAGACCATGATGAAAGAGGACTTCCAGAACTGCTTCAGAAAGTGGCAAGAGCTGGGCGTGGTGGTGCACACCTGTAATCCCAGCACTGGGGAGGCTGAGGCAGGAGGATTGTTGTGAGTTCGAGACCAGCCTGGGCTACAAAGTGAGTTCAAGTCCAGCCTGAACTGCACAGCGAGACTCTGTCTCAAAAAGACAAAAAAAAAAAAAAAAAAGAAAAGAAAGAAAAGAAAGTGGCAAGAGGATGGGATAAGTACATTTGGGATATTTGGGATAAGGGGCAGTATGCTGAGGGAGATTAATGGCATTGGGTTTTTACTGTAATAATTTTCAAAACTTAAACATTTATCATATCTTTTGATTACACCTCATGCATTCAGACAGCAACAATATAACTAAACCTCTATATAACATATAGCAGCTAACATTTAAGTGCTTCACTCTGTACTAAGAATTTCTCATTCAAACCCCACCTGAGACCTCGGACCCTCCTTCTTGACTATCCTTGTAGGAAACTTGTTATATCCAGTAAAAGACAATTTTCTGAGGGAAATCTTTTTGGTGAGTGATCTATTTGGGACACAGCATGATTTGTCAAACCTCATAATAGGTGGGATACAGCTCCACTCTGAAGCTATCTCATCTGAGCCATAGGAACATAACATTCAGTAGCATAGATTGTTCATCTCATTTTACGGAAAAATTGGGGCTCAGAGAAGTGGCAATGATATTGCCATGGGCATTATTCCTAGTCAATGAAGAAAATGTAAGAAGAAGTCTGTGTACTTTCTCCACTGAGTCTGGCTCTTTTCCAGGTCTGCTGACTGTGGGTGCCACAGCAGAACCCCAGTTCTCTCCAGTCTGAGCACCTCAGGAATCTCTGACTCATCCTGTTTGTACTTTTATTGAAATTTTCCCAGCATCCTTTGCACCTGGCCATGCCTCTTTTCACCAGTTTTATTCCTTTTGCCCTTCTAGTGTTAGTTTAGAAAATTCTTCCTCCAGCAAGCCTGCTTTAACCTACCAAATTTGAACTTGGTGCCCTTACTGTATGTCCTATGGCATCTTGTATCTCCCTGGAACAAGTACCTCCTACCATGGGCATTTATTCTCTCTCTCTCTCAGTCTCTGTGTCTCTGTCTCTCTGTCTGTCTCTCTCTCACACACACACAAATCTTTTGATCTAATTTCCTGAAGTGTGAGCAATTTATGGTCAAGGGTCTTGTTCTCCTGATAGGTTTTTGTAAACAATCATCCATCTCTGTTGTTCTAGAGGCTTGCATTCATCAGCGTTCCATTACTGTAACAAATACCTGAGAAAATCAGCTTTTAAAAAGAAGATGTCATTTTGGCTCACAGTATTGTAGCTTTGCAGCTATGATTTGCTTTACTTTTGTGGGGAAGAGGCAGTATGTCATGTTGGGAGTTCATGTCGAAGATAAACTCATCTCATGGTGAGGCAGTGGAAAGAAAGAGGCAGAGATTAAGGACCCACCATCCCATTCCAGAGTCTGTCCGCAATGACCTACAGACCTCCCATGAAGCCCCGCCTCTTAAAGACCCTACTGCCTCTAATTAGTGAGCAAGGCTTTAGCACATGGACTTTTGGGAGAATGAATAACCTATTTATTTATAAATAAAGTAATTTGCTTCTGTAAAGCATTAATGCATTGCCTTTGTGTGTGAACAGTAAAGGACTCTCGGTCTTACTCGGGGGAGGAAACTCTGGTGCTGCAGGTCAAGGTTTATATGAAGAAGCAGCAGAAGAAGGAGCCAGGACCAAGGCTCTGTGGGTTTCCTACCCCTTACCTTATTTCCAAGCACTCTCTTCAGCCTGGCTCCCAGAGCTCTGTCAGTGACAAAGGGGTTTGATTATTTACACTACCAGCCTGCATCCTTGCTAAGTGCTTTCTGGTTATTTACTGAAGGGTTGATGAAGCAAACAAGGAAAATGACAGGGTACTTTTTTCGTAATTCATTTTAATGTCTGGGTCTTGGTTGTCTGGTGGCAGCTCCAAGGATCCATTTGTCTGTCAAGTGCAGTAAATATTGCAGAAGCGATGCACTCTCTATCTGTGAGCCTGAGGACAGAGAGGAAACAGGAGACCGGATATGCTGATTCAGTGGTTCCTGGGGCCTGGGAACCAGGGGTGGAAAGGTGGGAGGTGGTGTTTTTGTTTGCCAAATGACGGTATTACATGAGGAGCAGGTCCCCTGCCATAAGGCAAGCCAGAAAGTCATTGTAGAGACAGGAAAATATCCTGGGACAAGAGTGACATGAAGGGCATGTTGCCTTGTTCACAGGTTCAAGTTCAGGCAGCATCAAGTGCTGCACAAAGACTTTGGCTCCCAGCCTCCCATGCTCTGGTCATGCACATTCTCCATCGTGAGCAAGTCCCTGAGTCTGTCTACGTCCACAATGCCCCAGGCTTGCAAATAAGTCTTTAAAAATGCTTGCTTCAGAACCTCACTCTGCTACTTACTGACTAGCTCTGTGACAAAGCCCAGTGGTCCTTTTTCCTGGCAAAGTGGGAATTTGTGGTCATTTTCATCTTAATTCCCAGGTTTCATTTTCATTAACCCCAAAATTGCCACCCCCTATGAGACCTGCCAAGTCCAGCATTGGCCACAAGCCACATAATAATTGCCGAGCACCTGAATGTAGCCTGAGCAAATTGAGGTGCACTATATGTGTAAGATACATAGGTTTGAAGATTTAGTATGAAGAAAAGGATATAAAATATTTCAGCAGAATATTTTATGTTGATTAGGTAGCTAAATGACAATATTGTGGTTCTATTAGGTTAAGGAAAAGTATTATCCCTTAGGATATGAATCCTCAATCGCTCCTGCTTGCTTTCAAACTCAATCCTTAGCAGCCTGTGACTTCTCTCATTTCTGCGTCGGGCGTTGATTTCATGTGGATGTTCCTCTTGCTCTTGATTATTGCCATGTCTACTTTAATTTTCTCTTTTTAATATATCTTCCTTGCTATGTGTTTTGAGGGAGAATGGGCAAACTTAGCTTCAGAGAGTGAACTCATCCTGTCGTTTCGCCCTGAATTCTTCCATGCTCTTCCCATAATGGCCCACAGCTCTCGGGCCCAGAGAGGCGCTGTGACTGTTAGTAAATGATATATGGAGACAGTCTGGATGAATATTAACTGTGAAAGGTGTTCATTATTCATTTCTGGTTCAAGGTGACAGGGTTAAGCCTGATAGCATCCTTTTAGTAGGATTAGGCTGTGATAAAGCCTCTGGCACTGTTGCCCTGTTATCTGATGTCCCGGAAGCTCAGTACAAGCACTCAGGGTCCAAGAGGAGGCTTCAGCAGGGACATGAGCACTTGAGCAAAACACATTTGAACATTTACAATCAGGGGACAACCTGGAAATATCCCTCCTGACTACCTACATTTTTTTCTCCTAGTGCTAGT
Source organism: Chinchilla lanigera (assembly GCF_000276665.1). Taxonomy (NCBI): domain Eukaryota; kingdom Metazoa; phylum Chordata; class Mammalia; order Rodentia; family Chinchillidae; genus Chinchilla; species Chinchilla lanigera. Next base: position 19,396,198 of record NW_004955438.1, read on the forward strand.
GAATATCTGTGACATGAATGAGCATTTGAACGAGTAAATGAAGAAATGAAGTGGATAGTTGGATAAGCTAGTGAGTAAATAACCAATTAATTTCTAGATAAAGTGATGAATGGACAGATAGATCAATGGCTCCTGGGCACTCAGTTCCCTAGTAGGGTGCCCTGGCAGTAAGGCTTCTGCAGGCTCTGGAGCCTTCTTGTGAGAAGATGAAGCTGGCTGGGTGATGCCACTGTGCAGGGAGAGAATTGGAGACCTGGATTAAAGTGAAGACATTCATGAGCTTTAAATGGTTGCATATCTCTTTTTGACCTGATGTTTTTCTCTCCTGTAAAATCAAGAAATGGGATACCTAGAAATTAACAAGGAAATTTGTTTCAAAATATTTTCTAAGCAAACAACATAAGAGCCATACCTCCATAGCATAACTGCTGCTCTGTTCTATCTTGATTGTCCACTTTAATAAATGAACTCTCTCATTTTAATATTTTGATAACTACCAGTTAAGCCCCTGTTCTCTTTGAACTGAATCTAGATTTTCTTCTTTTGATAATGAGTCATTTCTTCATTTTTTTCTCTTCACATGGGGACGTTATTCAAGGCAGGGACAGAGCTGATCACATCACCTAAGGGGACGCTAAAAGTAACAGCGTAAATCACACTACGGGTTTCTGAGGGGAACATTTGCTTGGAGCTCACTGAAAGTCACCACTGTGCAGGTGGTCCCCACTCTCTTGCTACCCACTCTGAACCTTGAAGTCAGGAAGCTTCAGAACAGACGCAGCTCATTGGCTCACCCCACAATCTTTCCCAGTCTCCTCTCTTCCACTGTGTTGACCTATAAAAGTAAATTTTCACTGTAACAATATCCCCTGGAGCTAATGGTGGTATGGTGAGTTAAATCAGCTTGTGACCTTATTCAGAGTTTAGGCTTACTCAAGGTATCATCAGTTAAGATAAGGTCACACTGGCATAGGGTGAGTCCTAATCCAAAATGGCCCAGCCCTTTTCAAAAGATGGAGATCTGGACACTGATACACAAAAGAAGATGACATGAGGACCAACAGGAGGAAGGCCTATGAAGACCCTGGCAGACATTGGAGGGATGATACCATGAGTTAAGAAATGCCTGGGACTCCTGCAAGCTGGAGGACGGGAGGAAGGATTCTCCTTGGGACTCCTTGGAGGGAGCACAGCTCTGCTGACACTTTGGTCTCAGACCTTTGGTCTCCAAAACTGTGAGACAATAAACTTCTACTACCAATTAAGCCCTTGTTCTTTTTGAACTGACTGTAGATTTTCACTTAAATCCCAAACTGTGAAACAATAAACTTCTACTGTTCTAAGCCATCAGGTTTGTGATTCTTTGTTATGGCACACATAAGAAAGCAGTGCAGATTGCTATATGAATAGTCAGATCTTAGACCAAGTACCAGCCCTCTACAGGATACCAAGGAACATTCTGGCTTTTTGATAAAAGGCCAGTACTGCTGTTCACAGTCACTCCCCATTCTTTTTGCTTTGAATGCAGATACAATGACCAATTCTAAGGGAGCAATCTTATAATGGGCCATCGCAGCCAACGTGCTAGAAGTGGACCATAAGAAGAAAGAAAAGGGATTGAGTTTCAAATGTTATTTAAACAGGTGAGTCAATGTTCCAGCCCTGTACCAACTACACCTACAATTTTTAATGTAAAGATCATAATTGTTTGAGTCACTGATTCTTTAGTTTTTCTCCTATAGGCCACTGAGGGGTTCTTCGTCAGTACAACAGAGCTAAGAGTGTTATCTGTAATTGCCAAAAGGACAGTGCGATCCTTTAGGACTTACCAACACCTATTTTTAAAATTTGTTCAGATAAAACAGATGTTCATTTCCATATACAATCAAAACTATTTACTGATTTCCTACTATGTATCAGTCATTGTCCTAGAAGCCTGGAGTATATCAGTAAGTGAAACTGACTATGGCCCCTGTCTTTGTTGGTTTCCACTCCACCTGCTCCTTCCCCAGTAGCTAGCTCACTGGGTCTCCAATGCAGTGAGTCTCTGAGGGAATATTCTCTTTCAGAGAAAAACAGAGGGTGAACAGTTGTTCAGCTTTTGCTTCTCTCAGAGTCCTTACCAAAATCACTACCTGTTTTCACCACTGGAGCTTGTGCTAGAGAACATTATCTTCATCAACAATCCCTTCATCAACGGCAGTTCAAACACAGCTTGCTCTGCATTGGGGTGCTTGTCCTGGAGAATCAGCCTCGGAAAAGGTGCAGGGTCCCGTGACCAGACTTCCTGCCACTGTGTCACTCTGCTTGGACAGGGGAGGCCAAGGACGTGTTACTGCAGAGACAGGGCTGGGCGTCATCAAAGTGCATCTTCCATATTTAGCATTTCTGTGGATTCTTTGGGGTTTTCAACATGATTTGGGGAATCATTCTTTGCCTTTTTCACTTTTCCTGGGTGACAGTGTCTCCACATCCCACTGTTTTTGTTATTGTTTTCCTTCATTTTCTGATAGCCTGCTGTGGAGTATTAAAATATTTTTGGGCTCAATAGGAGGTGTTTCAAAGTACAGACATGTATTAGGCAGACAATCACATTTATTGATGCCTTTTCTAACTTAAAGAAAAACTATATTCAGTGAGGAAAAATATCTTAACCTGATAAAAACTCTACCTGTATTCAGTGAGGAAAAATATCTTAACCTGAGCCCTTTTCAATGAGGAAGAGACATAGAAGATTTTAGTTTTTAAGTATTATAAATACGTCTTTTAAGACAAGAAAATTTAAAAGAAAATTCAAGTTGCAGTAAAAAAAAAAAAAACACTTTAAAAAAGTAGAATCTCTAAATGGTTTCATTCAAAGGGCTGTTTTCAATGTTGCTTGGTGACAGATTAAGAAGGAGAAACTTGAACCAGACCTTTGACCTGTGATGGGGTCAGAGGTCACCTCTGTCTGTGTTCGGACTCCTTTGACAACTTCCTGTATAATTTGACTATTATTTGCGTGTCTGGGCACTGTCTGACCTCAGAGTCTGGAAAAATGAGAAAAGCAGGCTGCATTTCGATGCCATATGGGCCACAGCACGGGAGGGCACGTTTAATCAAATTTGGGTGGGAAACACTGCCTGCTCCCAGGTTGAGGAAGGGAGTTCACATGGGATTTCCAGCAGCCTGGCAGAGGGAGGGTCAGATGACAGCAGGCCAAGATTTGGGGTGCGTGTCCCCCGCCAGGCGCTGGTGTGACTGCGATGAGATTTTGAATTTGGAAGTGGATCAGTCATGAAAGAAAAAAAGAGGTGTGGGTGGCATTTCAAATTGCTAGTGGACTTCTGCCATGCGAGTCCAGCAAAGCTGCATTTTAAAAAATCCAAGTGAACACATTTCTAACGCAGACCCGAGTCACATGGAAAGAAGCACTTTGGACCAGGATAACAGGATTTTGTTCAAACTTTAGATGTGGTAGAAGACCGGGTACTACACAGTAATATTATTGCACTGGCTTCGTAATTTCCAAAAGGGTCTTCACGATGTATTTGATTTTGCATATTAAATATAGCTTTACTTACTGAACATAGTAAATATGTTTCTCTATGGGAGGAGTTAAGAAAAAAATATATATGAGTCTCTGGACATGATGGAACATGCCTGTAATCCCATCATCCCCATCATCCCCATCATCCCAGCACTCAGGAGGCTGAGGTAGGAGGATCGTTGTGAGTTCGAGGCCAGCCTGTGCTACAAAGTGAGTTCAAGGTCAGCCTGAACTGTATAGCAAGACCCTGTGTCAATAAGACAAAAAATTATATATATATAATATATATATTATATATATATATATTATATATATATTCATCAGCTAAAACTAATTAGCATAGCTATGTCACACTGTTAAAAGGTCAGCAAAGGCAAACCCTGGGTATTCCGGTTGGCCCACAGGGGCTTCCCACAAGCAAGGGTTGTAGTCACAGTCCCCAGTGCTCCCAGGTTTTAGTAAGGAAAGTCATGGGACAAATGACTCAATTTGTTATTGAGTGCCTTCCTGTCACTATCTTATTTGGCCCTTGTCACAGTTCTGTGAGCTGGGGGTGGGGTCCCACCGTGGGCACAAAGCATGAAGGCTCCTCAGCATCCACAGGCAAAGGTGGGGCCCAGAGCCCGAGGCCCCAGGCAGGACACAGAGTGGTAGGCAAGGTGAGCACGGCAGCCTGCCCTAGAGCTGCAGGGAACAGGGATTTGTCTGTACAGGATGATTTCAGGGTGCAGCTGAGCGGCAAGAGGCTCCTTGGGGAGAGGTGGGTGGGCTGGGTCTACACAGGGGCTAGGAAGATGAGAAGACTTGAGAAAAGCAGAAAAAGGGAAGAGAAGGGCAAAGGACACACTGACTAGTGTGCCAAGAAAGACAGGCAAGCAGCATCCTGTCCCTCTCTCCCCACTGTGCAGGCAAGGAGAGGCGTGGGACGGAGTGTAGCAAGCTGGACTAAGTCACCTGGATGGGAAAAGGAAGCCCTAGATCCAGTCCCAGCAATGTGACACCCCAAGCATCACACCCCATGGTGCCCCCGAAGCAAGACTCCAAGTAATGTGTTGTTTATGTCTTCCCTGATTCCTTCTGGCACAAACTCAAAAAGGCAGTTAATCTTATTTCTAAAACACATTAAGATCTTCAGGTATCAGATATGTAAGCTACTTTTAGATTTTAGTTTGTACACAGAGGAAGGAAATGTCATGAAGGAGGGAAGCATTAGCCTTAGCCTCTCTGGCAAAGGATAGGATCTCGGCAAAATAAATAAATAAATAAATAAAT
>NW_004955438.1:19401533-19467701 GCF_000276665.1 Chinchilla lanigera
TTCTCCTTCTCCTTCTTTCTCCTTCTCCTTCTGAAAAACCCTGAGTGTTATTTCCTTTCAGCAGCGAGGACATTTATGAAGAAACTAATCTTATACAAATAGGCAACGTTTGATAGATATTTACCATGTGTTAAATATGGTTAAATTTCTTAGCAGCACATTCTTTCCCACAGCCAAAGTGAAAGATGCATATCAGCAATCCTACTTTGGGTGAGAAGAAATTGAGGATCTAAGAATTTCAGTGGGGATCCAGGTGCCCTGGCCTGCAGGTTACTGGACCACCTTCTGTCACCATAAGCCAATTCATTGACCAGAACAGGAAAGGATGTGGTCTTTTTCCTTACTGAACTACTGTCTGCACTTCCCATTTCTTACTTTGGCTGGACTTTTGGAAATGTAATATTTTTTCTTTCTGACCTGAGAGTGAAAGGGACATAGCCCATAAAAAGAGAGTAGAAGATTTAAGATCTGCAATTTAATACCATGCCAGGATCTTCTCTGAAACTGGACCACAACGTCCATTCTTCCTTTGGACCTCAGTTACTTTAATTCAGCTAAAAGGGATGCGAAGTACGTTGGAGCCTGAATTATTTCTAAAGAACGTTCGGCAGTAGAGGGGTCTTGTCTTTCCTTTCCTTTACCAGTACTTTCAAGAAAATTCAACTGCAGGGTTGGGGAGGGCCTTCTTGCTCACTTTTGCACAGATCCAAGCTACTTTCAGTTTCTTAGTGCTCAGAATGTTGAACCCAAGCCATGGTGTGAAGTCCACGCCCTATGTTATTTGTTTTGTTGATGGATGTGGCACTGATGTTTAGCTTAGTGCAAAGAATCACCTTGTTCCTGGGGACCTGGGGCCCATTCCCAGGCAAGCATGGGTTATGTCAGGCCCTTATTAAATATCAAGAGCTCTCCATCTGCCTCTGTCTTTCCTCTGAGACGACCGCCAGACAGCCAAGGTCACGGCCACATATGCCCTGCAGCTCCCAGAGCAGGAGGGGGAAGGAAGGTGGGAGTTGCCTGTCTACACCAAACCAGACACAAAAGAGCTGTTATTCAGGTTTCACTGCACACCACAGGGCTCAAGCTGGAAGCCCCACCATGTGCATTCCCAAAGCCAGGCTTTTATATCTTTTTTTGTCCACATGCATTATCAGGCAGTCACAGATTCAATTCAGACATGAGACTTACTCTGGGATCAGAAATACAGACAAGCAGGGCATGGAGGCCAGGGATAGTCAGCTCAGCTCCAGATCTTGCCCTGGAACTTGACATTTGATGTTCAGGTTTCTAGAGACAAGGCTGATTGAGCCACAGAGAAGAACACTGTCTCTGAATATATCAGTCAGCTTTCCTGTCACTGAGATACAATACCTGGCACCCTCAAGTTAAAGGAAGAGATGTTTAATTTGGCTCATGGTTCCAACAGGTTCAGTCCATGGTTAGCTAGCTCCAAGGGAGAAATAGCATGGTGGAAGGGTGTGGAGGAGCAAAGCAAATTTGGTTATGGTGCCTGGGAAAACAAAGATCAGGAACAGTGTCAAAAATGAGGGTTCACATAGAGAACCTAATGTCTCACTTACTTGACCCACACAGATACACCCATGAGTGTACTTTACTAATCCTCACTGTGGCTCCCAAGCCAATCAAGTTGATACAATAAAGCTGAACCTCCACCGAGAAGGGGCATAGTCAAAAAGTACTAAAGATGACAAGTGTCCCCACACTTGACTTTCCAATTTCAAGCTTATAACCCTGGATGAGTTACATTGCCTCTCTTTGTTTCCAAGACTGATTTTAAAACTTCTGCGTTCAGTTTGGGAAAGGTTGGATGAATACCTGAGTATAGGGCCAGGTGAGTGTACAAAACCCACAAGCACTTCTTCTGAGCATCTTTATCATTTGCTTATTCCATTACAGAGCTGAGACTTGGTGTCCCTAACTGTGGGACCAGGCAAAAACCAGCTTCCACTTCTCTGGCAGCTCTTGGGCAGAATCCACAGGGATAAGTGGGATCCCCAGTTCTGGACTCACAAAAAGCTTCTGTCTCAGCATAGCATCTAATTGGGAGAGGACTAACAGCCCATGGACCACACCTGGCGAAAATGAGGAAAGGGAAGGCAGAGACCAGAATACAACTGGGACAGGTCCATCAAGCTGCTGCCAGCTTCTGCTGCACATTCTCTCCGCCCCGAGGACCTTCTGCACTTACAGGCAAAGCTTGCCTCTTTCCTCCAACTGTAGTGATGCTCACCAGCTTCCTGCAGAAGACCTCACCCTGGTGTTTTCACCGTGGTCCCGGTGGAATCCAGAACCCCGATTCTCAGCTCAACCCCTCAGTGCCATCTCATAACCAGAGAAAAGGAAACAAAAAAGGAGGCAAAATTAGAAGTCAACAAATAAGCAAGGCACAACTTGCTTTTTGTCACTTCAAACTTCTCATTTCAAGATGGTTCCCCTGGCTCTGGCCTTCTTGTGTCATTACCTTCTGTTAAAAGGATTCAAATGACATTATTTGCATGGAAACTTGCATACCAATGATGTCTGTTGGGCCATGAATGAAGAGGATGATGACAGTGCTACAGGCACGTGACACTCTTTATGCATTAAATTGAAACTCAACACCGGCAGTTCTTCAGCACTGGTGTCCTCTGAAAATACATGGTGTCTTATAAAAAATGAATACTATAGGGTGACAACTCTGGAAGTATCAAATGATGCTAACCCGTAGTGTCCCTTTGGGCAATAAAGGTTTGTTATGCTTGATACATTGGGTCAATTTGGGGAGTCTAGAGGTTTGCCTAAGTGACTCAGCAGGAAGCCAGGGTGCTTACTTTGTATACATCCTGAGCCTGTGGAAGAGGAGAGCATGGAGATTATGTGACAGCTACAAGCCCCTTAGGTGGGGGTAGCCTGTTTACAATGTAAGGCAGGGAAAGAGGCTGCTTGCTGTGATTCCTCCATTTTTTTTTTTTTTCCAGTACCAGGAATCAAACTCATGACCTCACGCTTGCCAGGCAGGCGTTGTGCCGCTGAGCTAAATCCCCAGCCCCGATTCCTCGCTTTTGCTCTGGCTGTTTGCTGTTCGGCTGCCATTCCCCGCTTTGCTCTTTTTGCTTTGCTATCTTCTGCTTCGGAGCCAGCCAAGTATGGACTGAAACCTCCACAAACTGTAAGCTAAATAAACCTTTCCTTCCTTCATTTTGGGCATTGGGTATTTTGTCTCAGCAACGAGGGAAAAGTAACCAAGACAAGGTTCCTAAACCAAGGTGGACTCAGGAAGCCCTCTTTGAGTCAACAGTCAGTGAAAGATAAGAAAATAAACTCTACTCTTCCCCACCAACTGTAACTATGATTTGATTATAGTACTGCAGTGATGTCTCTTAAAGGCATTTTCCCATGGAATGATCTACAGATGAATTTTAGGATCGTTCTGTTGACTGGTCAGAGAGGAGGTATGGACCCAAAACTGGTCTCTACTTAGGAAAAACCTAGCTCTTGAGTTTGATCAATGGCACGCTTACTTGATGGGTTGAGCTGAATTCACATGGTGGTCCAGGCAAAGAGCGCTGGAGAGCATGTGCTGAGATATAAAAGGAGAGATGACCTCCTCCAAACAGAAGGTGAAAGAAACCTGCCTGTTCTCCAAGATGAACCCCAAAATACGGTTCTCATGAGCCATTCCACTTTCCAGGAGGAGGGAACAACATGAAGAAGCCTCATCCTGGTGCGACAGGACAGGGGATCGGGAACCACATGCCTGTCAGCTCCCATGACTGGGCACATGCCCGGGCTGAGTGGTTCTAAAGTCTGCCAGGCTGGTTCAGCACATGCAATGCCCACCAGCCATGTCTGAATGCAAATAAGAGTAAAAGAACAGAGACATGTATTTTGATGAACTTATCCAGAATTGCACAGTCGAGAGATTAAGAAAGAGTTGTCAGCACATAATAGCAAGGGTACCACAACTAACACTAGCAATAGGGGTAGTAATAGAGCAAAAATAGCCTACATTTAAACTCTTACTTCTTTTATCTCATACTCTGCTTTCTGGACTTTGCTTTCCAACCATGGTTGTTATCTTTGGGCCTTCCCTTGGGGTCTCACCTTTGTCTCGTGGACCGTGATGGGCATGGTGGTCATCCCCTGCCTTTTCTGCCTGCCTGCTCATTTCAAAGGCCGACGGACCAAGAGCAGTTCTGGGCACCTTACTCCTATATTTGTCTGATGTTACCAGTGTGTCCAGTAGATTTTATCGCTACTTTTTAGGGAATCAGAAAAAGTGAATTCTCACCAGGTTTGGTCTTTGCCCCGTGACACCTGTGTATTTCTGCGGTAAGCCACGGAGCCTCTGGCTAATCCAGAAAGTTTAAGCACCTGCAGTGACAGTCACCTTGTCTACACAGTGTCCACATTGCCTTGTCCAGACCAAATCATCCCTTTCCATTATCTGGCCCTGGGATGTGTATGTTTTTATTCCTATTCTATAGATGAGAATATTGAGGCAATAACATAGACCAGGCAATATGGCCTGGCTCACGAGGATACGTCAAGTCCAGAAGTAAAGGATGTGGCCATAGTGTGTCACATATTACCGCCACCATATAGCACTGTCTGTTTTCACAGGTGCTTACTGTATGGCTTTTTAAATGTGCAGAAATGCAAACTGTATTTGGGGGAAAATGATGAAAAAAAAAAAACATGTAAAGGATACTGTCCCATTGGGCAGGACATATTTACCTGGCTCCAAGTGAGTTTAAAGAGTCTCATTTTCCTGCAAACTAACTCCCTAACCTTTTGCAAACAACACATTTAGGGACACAATGTGATACCAGGGTGGTGAAATCAAATAGTATAATTAAAATTTTCTCAGAAGGGGGATTTCTTACTGCCAAGTATAAGTCCCCATGGTGCTTAGGGACAAAGCATAAAGGTAGCGGGTCAGAGGGAGCTCCCTTAGCTCTTTTTTTATTGATACCACTGGAAGATAATTGAAACATCCTTCAAAGAAAGCCACACCAGCCACCCCTTCAGCTTTGATAGGGCTTTTTAATCAGCAGACATTGTTTTCTCACAATGAATGCAGGCAGCATTTGAAATATTTTGTGGATGGAGTGCTTTGCTCCTGACCCTATCCAAAAGACCACATTCAAAGGAGCTGAAAGGCATGCACTTTGAGCCCTCTGAGCTGGAAGCACTGAGGATGCATGCAACATGGTCTGGGCTGCATGCATCTGGAGGGGAGGATGAAGCCCCTGCAACTTGGAAGGTGAGAGGCCAGCAGCTTTAGCTTCCTTACCAACAGATGTGGTAGAGAATCTGGACACTGCACATGAGCAGCAATGGAATGGATTTTTTGGGGTGTGCCCTAGCTTAACTCATTGGTCCCAAAGATATTTGTAGTGGGTTACGGTCTAGGGAATGCTTCCCTTCCAGGAATGCCCCTCTGTCAAGCGAGTTTGGGGTATGTTTCACAACATTCGTAAGTGTATCACAGGCTCTTGGAAGTCACCTGAAAATATTCTGTAGTATTTTAATCATTTCTGTTTCTGCGTTTTCATTTTTTTTGTAGTCCCAGGGCTCTGATTTGAGATGAGCTGCCTGACTCATAAAAGAAAACTGTACCAGGGGTCAGGAGAGGTCTGGGGAGAAAACGACCCCCTGCTTCAACTTCCCTTCCCATTCTCCACAGGCACTAATGTGTGGCGATTCCCCCAAGTTCATCCCATGACATAAAGGACTAGGGAGAAAGCTTGTATCTTCACCTGAGATTTTTAAAAGCTAACAAGACATAGATGATTTTAAATAACAAGACAAAGATGATATGAACTTTCTAAACTGTGAATTGAGAAAGTTTAAGGCATAGAAATGAATTGCTAGAACAGAAAGGAAAAGAAATCTTGTAGGCATTTGTCACAATTAGTTGGGAATTCACAGGAGAGGGAAAAGTCCTACAGGCAGAGAGACCAAGCAGGGAAGGCATGGGGTTGGGGAAAGATCTGAAATTCACCTTCAAGTACACTTAGGATATGCATGTGGCTGGTACTGATAGTAACAAAAAGAGTTAACAGTACTCTTTTCCAAATAAAAATCCAATATCTTATTGCAAATGAATTAGAAAGGAGAAATATTACCTAGCAATCTAACACTGGAAGATAATTGTGATATCTACTATGTATTCTCTGTATAAAACACAACTCTTTTTGTAACAAGTGAATATATTGTGTCTATAACTTTGTGGTCTGATTTCCTTTAGTTTTCTTCTTCTGTTTTTGTTCACTTTGGTATAACAGTGTGGTAAGGAACATATATATTTCCAGCCCTTGTTTCTGATCCTTGTTGGATATTTTTCAACTTGATAAATCATGGTGTAACTTACCATTGTTCTCCTATTGGGTAGTTAATTTTCATAAGTTTATATTTTTAATATTCTGCATAAGTCTGGTAAGAGCACCTTTGTGCATGAAAGTTTTTCAACGTGGCAGAGTGGTTGGAGAGGCTATGTGTCTTCCTTTGCCACAGAGAGAGAGAGAGACAGAGAGACACCCAGCAAGCAAAGTGCCCTATGACTTACTCATATGCAAAACATTTCTCCCCCTCTACCTTGGCAATTCCCAATAAATTCCCATCTTTACAGCACAAAGTCTTCCACTCAAAAACAGACACATAGGTGATGAGTTGGGTTGAAACACAGAATCAAAGGTAAACATTTCAAACTTTTCAGTTGTAAAGTCAGACTTTCTGATACAAGCCAGGGAGGGTGAGCGCTGATTTTCCCAGTGGCAACAAAGCCAGAAGCATTGCTGCAGCTCTCTGCTCTGGTTTCCCTTGCACAAAACACTTGTACCCTTTCCTTAGCTTGGGGCTGGTCACTGTCCACATCCAGGGTGATGTGGAGGGTGTGGGAGGGACTTTGTAGCACCAGTCCTGAGCTTCATGTCTGCCCTTTTACACTCTACCCACATACATCACACACTTCTTTCACCCTACTTTAATTCACTCATCCACGGATAAAACTGGATGATGATGCTACTTCACATGGGACAGCTTGGGCAAGTGAGCATCGTAGGAAGTCAAGACAAGCAGTGATGCCATGGTTTGTGTCAACAGCTCACTGACCACACCCCAGATTCTTCATGTAAATGTCAAACCAAGGAGGCAAGGTTCAATAAATTGGGTAATTTACTTGAGGTCTTAGTGTTGGTGTCCTGGATGTTTTGTAGCTATTTCCTCTGCCCTGGGATGAGGCACTATGTGAGATCCAAAAATCAAAGTTCCTCAGTGCTCAGCCCACAGCAATTGGGTCTAAGTGTGGTTGTGTGCCCCACATTGGGCTCTTTACGGCTTTTGCTTTCCTCTTCTTCAACCTGGTGTTGTACACAGCTGCATCTGACCACACAGAGTGAAGACAAGGCACAGCAAGGAAGAAGGGCTCCAGCTGATCCATGGTTCATCCACTTGCCCAGCTCTATCTTGTCCCTTCTGTGGTTTGATTTAAGACTCAGGCACATCCCTCTTCCTGTGGTGACTAGTTCTAATTCCAGCTGGGTCTCCGTCACCTACACCTAAGAAAACCCTGGAGATCACAGCATTCGTCCAGATCGATCTAAATTCAGTATACATTCTTTCTATGCTATACCAAGGAAGAAAGGTAGGAGAGAAGTAAAGAGACAGAAAACACTTTTTCTTTTACTTATCAATCATCATGTCTGGACTTTCTTTGGTCTCCAAAGGGATGGCCTAGGTAAGCTTGAAATGTATGCCTGCATTTTCCAAAGAGTGCCCTTTCTAAATCACCTTATTTTGATATATAACTGCAAAAGGCAGCACTATTTTGGGTTCTTGCTATGATAAAACTAAAGCTGTAAGCTAGGGACGTTATGAGAGATTGCACCAAAATGTCAACAGATGGCTTGCTAATCATGTTAAAAAATACTCATTTCTTTTCAAAAATGGCATTTCCCCCTAGTAAGTAGATCAGAAAGCAATGTTTATGATATAAAACATATTAGTCACAACGCCATTTAATTATCCTACTTTATCATCAAGGTCATAATGATAATTATTTCTAAAAATTAACACTTCTTTCCTTGGCAAGGATGCTTACCCAAAATGTATGGTCAGATGCGTAGAATCGCCACACTTGAAAGGGTGTGTAAAGGAAAAGGGGACAAGAACAAACTGCAGGGAATGCACCTGTAATACAAGGAGGGTTTCACTAGAACAGTTTGAAGATGACCAAAATATTTGTTGGTCCACTTTGTCCAAATCAATGGCTGTACTTTTCTCCATCAGAGAGGAAAAACTGAGGTCTCAAGAGTGTCTGGACATCAGGTACCACTGGAGCTTCCACATATTCTAGTAAAGATGGCAGCCATACAAGTCTGCTGGCCAACGAACACCTGGAAGATTGCATCACAACCGGAAGTTTTCTGTTCTTGTTCCCTAAGGCTGCTCACCTGTCTCCATTTCCGCTTTGTGTTGTTGATCCTTCTTTAGCTGGTGTGATGGGACCTCCATGATCCCAATGCTAGCTTTAAACTCACATGCTGGGTTGTCTTGCTGCTCCTTTCCAAAAGTGAATCCTCCTTTCTATCACTGGGTCCGATGCTGTAGGACAGGAGACAACACTGGGGCCTCTAGTCCACTATGAGAATGACCACAGGTCTAGAGGAACAACAAATACCTATGCATCCTAAAACACGTGTGTGTCCTCATCCTCTCTACCCTGACCATTCTGCCACAGTTAGGAAACCCAGTGGTGACCCCAAATCAGGACAGCTCTGAAAGCATAGACAGAGACAGGTTTGGGTGACCTCAGCATGTACAATTTGGATTCCTTTTGTGAAAGAAACTATAAAGTTATACAAGACATCAAATATACAGATTTAGGGTAAAAACACATTTCAAAAACTTTTAAGTTTTTAAAAGTTGACACATATACAGAAAAACCAGTTCTTTCATTATTTTACTACCTGAAATATTTCAGAAATTCCTGCATGTGGCTGCATACATATACAGTAAAATTTTTAAATTTTCTCTAGAGAGAATATAGTTCATGGTTTATTTATTTTATTCATTATAGTTTGAGCAAAAAAAAAGTTTCCTTTAACTTCATAACTCATTGGTAAAATAATGTAGATTATACACATTTGTAAGATGTGACCAAGCATAGAAACAATTATCAGATCTCTTAACAGAAGAGCTATTTTAAATGCATTTGCTGATTATAGTTCTACTAAGGGTTTTTGTCTTACTGATGGAATTCCATTTTTTTAAAAAAGGACCCTATATTGATACTTGAATATGCTGTATGATCTTGTACATTTTGAACGGAATAGAACTGCCATTTTTACTAGGCATCAGTGAGAATAACTATTTCTCACAATATTATACATCTGAGAAGTGGAAGAAATTTTTACAAATTAGCTACTGTCTCTGTACTTTGAAAGCTTATTTCTCCCCCTTTATTCACTTAGTTTCAATGCTGGGTGCCAAGGACACATTCATTTTCTGACACACACTCTGACCCTCACTGTCCCTGTCACAGCTCTAGGTGAGTTACTACTGTGGGCTTTAGGAGGGTTTTAGAAGGCAAAACATGGCTAGATCAAGAGCATCAGCAATATTTAGCTATGTTTGGAAATAGCTATGAATATAAATCAAAAGTAACTGCCCCCAATTCAGCTCCTTCTCTGGATCCTCCACACTCTCCGGATCCCTTAGGATTACCTAGGACAAGGGCCAGGGTGAAAGAGAGAAAGCCACAGCAGAGAGAGATGCCTTTCCACCTTACCTCTGTGGATGAAGGATCTTACTAGAGTAGACATGCTAAAGACTGATCACTTGACCACAACCGTAGGGTCTTCCTGGGGCTGAGAGGGGCCATGGAAGTGACAAGCTGTGTCTTGGGTTTCATCACCTTCAGGAGGTGTGGACCTTTGCCAGGGACCTCCACTCCAAGTGGACTGGCTGGGAAAGGAGGGCTGAGGCAAGCAGATCTCCTGCCAAGGCCTATGGAACTAGAATTCTGCATTGGTTGCCAAGAAGCTGTAGGGACCAGAGCTAAGTCATGCCTTCTCAGAACTGGGGAATTGCTGGGACACTTGCTGGAGACACTAGTGCACAATGATCAAGAAGGAAAAAAAGGGGCTGGGGATTTAGCTCAGCAGCAAAAGCACCTGCCTGGCAAGAGCAAGGTCGTGAGTTGGGTTCCCGGTACCGGAGAAAAAAACCAAAAAAGAAAAAAAGAAGGAAAAAAAGAATAAAAAGAAAAAGATGTGTCTTAAAGAGAAAGCCTCAGGACTTGAGCAAGAGGCCCCGGAAATGCAGGGTTTCCCAAAATCGACTTGAGGACAGAATTCTGAGTTCCATACTGTCTTTTTCTGAAATTCCAAGAGATCATTCTCTATCCTCAATGAAACCGTGCTGGGCAACACTAGCAGCAGCTCCCTCCCCTCCCCTACAAGTAGAACGGTAGGGCTGTTCACTGTCTTACTGCCTCAGTGCAGCATCTACCATCTCCACTTGCTTGTTGCTTGGGAAACATGTTTTTAAAAGGTAGCTACCAGAAAAGGCCCAAATCCATTTCTAGGAGTGGACCTTGGAATTAACTATGAGGCTCTGAGCATTTATTTTAGCTTCTCTTAGCCATTGTTCTTCCCCTTTTCTTAACCTGTTGTGAGTCGATGAAATGGCCCAGGGAGTAGTGTGGGGCTACATAAGGACTTGTTCTTCTTTTAAATTGGTATGTATAATGCACCATCGTTACCTTCCCCTTGCCTCTTGGTCACTTTCCCTCTCCTCTTCCCCTCCTCCTTCTCCTTCTGTCCTCCCCTGAATCCCTCCTTTGTCTCCAAAATGTCTGCCCTTTTTCCTACTATCCCTCACTTATTTCACTCTTTCATTCGTTCACATTGTGGGTTTCTCACAAAAGAAGTCGCGTCCTTCGCCTGACTTGTTTCGTTTCACATCATGATCTCAAGACCTAACTATTTTCCTACAAATGATCCCAATTCTTCCTTCTTTATGGCTGACGCTCCTGTGAAGTGAGACAGTGAGTATGGGATGCAGCAGTGGGGAAATGGGAAAGTTAATTGACATCCACTCCAAGTCTAGGGCAGCTCCCAGCACAAGTTTGCTCTTGGAACTCACAAGCAAAAATCCTCAAGAAGAGAAAGAAATTCTTGTTTCTCAAATTCTGTTTCCTCTCGGATGCCTTCTTATTTCTTTTGTGTAGCAGCCCCTGGCCTATTTCTCTGGTATTCCAAGGATTATTCTTATCAGTTCAGAAGACAGAAATGAATAGGACCCTGAGCCTCCCTTCAATTAGTTGATAGACTAATAATAGACCTTTCTTTCAAAACCCTTGCCTTACAGCCTAACATTATTATGATCTTCACAGAGATGTTTTGAGAAATTAATCACATACAGGGCAAACACTGGGGTTGGAGAGTACCGTCACCTTACTGTTTTGCTTTTCTATTTGAGAAGTAGGCTTGTTTTTATAATCCTGCAAAAACTTTCTCGTGAATAAATACCCACATCAAAAAGATATATTTCTCCTCGGGCCACATATATTTCAACCTGGGTTCAGAAAAGATGATCACTTATTTGATGACTAATTGGGTCCTCCTGAGGGTAGGCAAAGAAAAGCATTTATTATTATTATTATTATTGCCTATGAGAAAATTGAGAGTGAAAGAATAGCTACCATGAAGGATTAGCTAGTAAGGAATTTTCTTTGTCACTGGCTTTTTCTTTCTTCAGCCTGTTTCTTAGAAACTTGCTTCTCTAACAGCTGCTGATCATCATGCTTCTATGGTTGCATGAGTAACTGAAAGAAAAATACAAACAGCATCATGAGCACCGTTGTTGACCTACCTTCAGCACCAAACCTCTGTGGATATGAACAAATAGCTATTTGGTGTCTGGTTCATCCCCAAACCCATCCTGACCTTTTCCTTTGTGTTAGATGGGTCCATATAGAGTAGGTGCTTAAGTGTCAAACGCCTGGACAGAAGAGGAAAAATAAATACCTTCTTGTTCTGCAAATGCATAACCCACATATGCAGAGTCCACACACAATGGAGAGTCAATTACAGTACTTTATTAATTAGTTTGGGCTGTGATTTATTTGGCTGTCAAGCAATTTCATAAAGATGCCCAATCTGCTTGACATCCGAGGGGAAGTTCTCACTCCTCTCCATGGTATTGGTAGTCTCAAGGATCTGGCTTTGCCACCTTTGTGGCCTCTTCTTTGACTCTGACAACCCAAAAGATTTCAGTTATGGGACACAATGCTCAAGTTCAAAGTCAGCCTGACCTGGTGGGATGGGTCTGCGAGTGGTTATGGTGGCATGAGTTTTTCACACATCACGTTTTGGCACCTGCCTGCCGGAACTCAGTTCCTCATCCTCTGATTCCCTTTTGAGCTCCTTTCTTTTTCCTGGTGGGTTTAACGTGACACATGCAGGGGAAGCTTGGGATAGAAACCAATGCTGAAGGGTGGGGCAGATTTGGGAAGTACGTGAGCTGTGTCTGTTCAGTAGCTGAACAAAGCCTAGGACAGAGGCCTCTGGGGTCAAGGGATGCACAATGGGTAATCAAAAAATTCTGTGAATGTTAAAATTTAAAAAATACTTTATTATAGCAGGAGAGTACATTGTGTGAGCTGTGTGGTAAGTGTGTACAAAGTAAGAGGAACTATTCTAAGAATTTTAAAGGAGAATAACGGCAATGTGTCTTTTACTGTAACAATTTTTGTAATTAAGTCCTCACCATTCTTCTGCCAAATAACATCACAGTGCATCTTCATCCATATTCACCTAATCTCACACTGTGAGACTCCTGGCTCTTCCCCAGATTCAATATGACCTTGAATGAAAAACATTTCAAATGGATTCAGGTTATTGAGGCAGCCAGGACAGCACAACTAAAGACATTCATGAAAGAGAACAACCAGAGCTGCTTCAGAAAGTGGCAAGAAGGCTGGGATAAGTGTATCTGAAGAGAAGGGAAGTGTTTTAAAGAGAGGTTAATGGCAATAGGTCTTTTGGGCTATAAAATATTAAAATTTAAATATTCATCATATTTCTGAATCTTGCTACGTTCATGTCTCTTACAATTCTGCCAGGAGTTATTTCCCAAAGCTGCTGTCCAAAGGGGGGTGGGGCTCCTCTATGTCAGTCAAAGAAGAGTGATCACTGACCCTTCAACAGTCTAGAGAAAAGGGAATAGACCTATTCTTTTGGTTTCAAATGTGAGCATAAGCCAAACCCTATCATTATTATTTTTTCAGCTGTGCTCTGGTAGCACACAGGTACATCTACTAAACCTTCTGTCTTCTGTTGTTTTTTCTGGAATGTTCCAAGAGATGCTAGAATCCCCAAGGCTACAAGCTAGTACTATATTGCCCAAACAGTTTGCTGTCCATGTGTGACCATCAGATTGCCAAATTAACATGGGCCTGGTGGGGCTGTAGGTGGGTTTTGGAGTTTTCCCCATGGCGCAGATATTTAACAGCCAAGTAACGATGGAGACAATTAATTCTTTTCTTTTTTTTGGACTGATATTGCTTTGGTTTTAATTTAATAAAATAAATGTACTTTAAAAAAATAAAGCAAACTAAGCATTGCATCCAAAACCCCACAGACCGTCAGCTTAAACCAATCTGAAAGCTATGCCTTTTAACACAGACGTTGGACATGAAAAAGACCTTGTGGGTCACGAAGCTAACCCCCTGCCAATATCAGAGAGGCACTGGGCTGCTTTGTGGGGTGCGATTGTCTCAAATTCCCTTCCATCCAAATCAAGGGAGGGCTGGGCAGAGTCTGCCTCCCGTTAGTCACGCCCTGTGGGGTGAGACACAGCCCTCGCTAGGGTTTGCAGCCACCCTTTCCAGCACAGCCTCAATTCACAGCCCTCGCTGATCAAAAGGAAATGAAAACATCACCCCCCCCATCCCTACCTGACTCTGGGTTCTGGCCAAGACCCTAGGCATAGGCTTTGAGTCTTAAGGATGTGCCTTGGGAAGCTTAAATATCTCCAAGAGATCCCAGAGCAGGTCTCCCACGATGCCACGGGGCAGCCAGCATTGCCCATCTCTGTTATTAATCACATTCACCCCTGTGCTCGTCTGTCTGGTGGAGGCACAGCCATCCCAGCATTCATCTCTGTGCCAGTCACATCTCCACCCAGTGGGAAACCAACCTTCACGGTCCACCTTGGAGATCCTGTGTCTGTGTGTGAGCTGGCTTTCATTCTTTGATTTTGTTTCCATTTTCCATGAAGACGGGGATGGGGAATCTCATCCTGATATTATGGGGCTCTTATTAAAGAAAATGATTTTTATTGGTACATTTTAGTATACATAGTGATCACACTGATCATGCGGAATCTGTACCTGTACGTGAAATAACTTAATCCTTTCCTTCCCCCGTTCTCCTCCCCACCCTGCAGCAGCCTCTTCTGTCTCCCTAGAAGATGCAGCTCAGCATCTCTTTGTCCAGTGAGTTACTGAAGTTTAACACCCTTTGCGAATATTTTTGTCAGAACCTACTGCTTGCTGCTCTGTTGATCTGATTACTTAGAACAAGCAATCTGTCACTCTATTGTTTCCTTCCAATTGTTTGACTTTGGCGGCAGTTGTAGAAAAGAAACTACTTTCAGTTTTTTAAAAAGGGGGTAAAGTGGCAACTCCAAAGATCACCTCCCACGGGCATTTGTTAGGTTGCTGGGGACTGGACATCTATGTGACCAGTGCTCTTAAAAGTTCCAGGAGTACCCTGCCACATAGCAAACATTTTGGAATATGCAAATGCAAACATGTATTTTGGCCACTACAGAAGTACCACGTTTTCTCCGAAGTTCTCTGCCAATGCACATATCCTCCTGCTACCCAAACCCAGAAGCATCCTGGGGCTGTTTATGGGGGATGATCTGTTTCATTCTATTAATTAAAAACAGGTTTTTGCTTATTCTAGTCCTGCTTGATTTCAGCTGTTGTCATCTTGCAAACATTGTAAATTACAAAATTCATTATGGATACAGACAGATACTTTCCCAGAACTACAGAGGGGATTCTTAATCCAGGAAGATGCTATTTCCTTTGCATCCTGGAATTAAATTATTTTTTAAAAATTAGAAAAGTATAAGAATCAAATATAATCCAGTGACAAAGGAATCCTTTTATTATTAGAAGAGCCCAAAAAACAGAACAAAAAATATACACGGAATATGAAGCTACTAAAAGTTAAGTCTGAAAATTCAGCACCTGAACTTGTCAAGGTTGGAGTTTGCTATAAAGATGAAACACAGGAGTGCTTTCCAACGTGGACTATGTATTGGTCTGCTAGGGCTGCAATAACAAAATACCATAGGCTGGGTAACTTAAATAGTAGAAATGTTTTCTCGTAATCTTAGAGGAGCATAGAAGTTCAAAATGAAGGTTCTGGCAGGGCTGATTTTCTCTGAAGCTCTCTTTTTGGCTTGCAGCTGGCTGTCTCCCAGCCACTTCTTCATATGCTGTACATACATACACCTCTGGTGTCTCTCTGCATGTCCAAGTTTCTTCTTCTTACAAGGGCTCTAGTCATACTGGATGAGGGTTAACACAGAACCTCCTTAAAGTTTCTCTCTCCAAACACAATCATGTGTGAGGTACTGAAGGTTAGGTATTCAAGTTCAGAGGTTTGACCCTTTGCATGGCCAGCAAAATGAAGCAATGCTTAAAGCAAAACATGTATGACCACCCATGCATTTTGGAGGCCACAAGAAAAGACAGTTGTCCCAGTTAAACATGAAATAAACTTGGGTTTGAATTGCTGTTGTTGACCTGCTTTGGGAAGATGATACATTTCTTTGAGCTTCACTCATCTCATTTGCAAAGGAAGAATCACAACTGGCCTTTCAAGGTGCTGCTTGGCTTGGGGAAAACGTTTTCCTTGCATGAGAAACATCCAGCGCAGTTTCAGGCGGGCAGTGGCCACTTAGGAAGGCTCTTCTCAAAGTTTTACTGTAATGGAAATTTGACAGCATGCACAGAAGAAGATAAAATAGAGAATCTACAAAAATGTAGAGCCAGACACAAAGGAAAAAGATCTCCTAGGAACTGACAATTATCTTGAACTTGGGGTATAAATCATGCATATCTATAACTTATATATGATGAGCATGAAGCAGTTTCATGGCAAATTTCCAGGACGTTGCAGCCAGGGCCATAACAGCGTATGATGGAATCCATGGATTTCTTGCATGAGAAGGGATTTTCCTGTTACATTTAACTGAGACTTTTACTTTACTTCTCTGCCAGACAGATTCTATGATCTAGCTCACATCCATAACACACCCTGGCACAGGGAGAGAGGTAGGAATTTTGCAGGGTGTTTCTTGGAAAAATGATCGTTCCTAGGTTTCAGGCTGTTGGAGCAGGAGGATTGGAAGTAAGAATTGAGATTGTGGCTGATGCACTCTCTATGTAGACTTAACTAGGGTGTGCAGTCACAGAGGGTGCAGAATGACCATGGCCACTCAAGGGACCTGAGGCACGACCACAGAATCCCCAGTGGAGAACCGCACCAGATGTGGGCCGAAGTGGGATTTGAAGAAAGTGAGCAAGGGTTACAGACTTGGGCCAGATTCCCAGGACACAGGAGAGCTTTCAGCCCATAGCAAGAAGACTCTTGCTTCCCTATCATGCTGTTATTTCTGGTTTGCTTGCATGTCTGTTTAACTCCTTTAACCTTGAACCTGGTATGTTCTTATACTGTGTGGACTTAACCATTTTCATCTAGATCTTTCCTTTGTTCTTAAGAGTCTTAAATTCAGAATTTCTGATCATGTCTACTGAGACGGAAAGAGACATCGGGAACAGTGCTTGCTGTTTTATATACAGTCATGCACTTCATGTCAATATTTTGGCTGACAATGAACCACATATAGGAGAGTGGTCCTATGAGATGATACCACTTGATGACATCAGAACCACCTTAAGCTGTTTCTCCAACAAAAAGTGGCCTAATGATGCATCTGTCAGGTGAGTACCTCCATCGATAAGGATAAGTGGTTGTGTGTGCTTCCTTTACATTTTCATCATGTTCCTGAAATATGTTCTTATGCTCATTTTATGGAAGCAGGAAGACAGAGACTTCTGCATGCATGAGAAACACCCAGGGCATAGAATGGAAGATGGCACACACAGATGCCAACCCCACACTCACATAACCTTGAGAGTGAGGGCCTCCGTAAACACTGCCCCTGGATGCCTGGCTTGTGTCACCTTGGCTCTGGATTTAGGAAACAGGTGCAGAGAGGTAGAGCAGGGCTGACGCTACTGAGCTGGTTCAGGCTAGACTTTGAATTCTCCTAGAGGTAACCAGCTACTTGTCAAGACTGGTGGCCTATGAAGTACTATCCCAGTGAGATGTCCCCATCAGAAACAGGTCCTAAGCCCTCTATTTCTGATTGATCACATAATTTTAAGTTGCATATATCCGAAGGCGAGCTGAAGCGCCCCGTGTGAGCTCAGATACCATGAAAGCAATCAGGTCAGCTGCCCAGGGCTGCCTGGCAAGGTGGCCAAACCGAGGGAGGAGGGAGATGATTTGGTCCCATGTGATTGCCCTACTTGGAGCAAGAATGCACAGAGGAGAACAAGAGGAGGTCCTCGCTGATCCTCACAGTGGAATCCAATGAGCCCAGGGAGCAAGAACTGACAAGCAGGCCCGGGATGATGGAGCTGGCAGACAGTGCAGCTCTCCACCTAGAACAGAGCTGTAATTACCCCCTGGCGTGAGCTGCACACGGAGTACAGTCAGGTCAGATCGCTTCCCAGCCTGTCTGGAACTCGAGCCCAGCAACCTCCACCCAAGAGCAGAGCATGTGCTGGGATTTGTGTCTGGGAGGGACATCTGCGATCTCCATGCTCCCGGCACCGGATCTGGCAGGACCCCGAAGCAACCCAGATATTCGGCTTGTCCCTCCGTCTGCTGGGAGTAGCCTGCAGCTCCCAGTCCAGCCACGGCCACCTGGGAAACCACATGTTAGTGTGCCTGAGAATGTTGCTAGAATAAGATGGTGCTTGTCTGTTTATTTTGTAGCCAAATGACAGAAGGTAGATGTGGCCAAAGCTAGGAGTGTCTCTAAGTAGAAGTCGCCTTGGTGATGAGGAAATTGGGGCTGCCCTTTCTTGGATACAAGACATGGAAGGCCAGGTGACTTAAGTGATCTAAGCAAAGCTCCAACCTCAAGATAGAGTTCAGTGCATTCCTATTCAATTTAGTGGATGCATTCTTTTTGGATCAGACCCACAAGATGCTCAGAGGCTACCAGACCACCCTGCATGGTTATAGAACCCAAAGAACTATGACACTTGAAACCTTGAGTTAAATTTTAAGCTATTTCCATTTGTTTAGCCATCTCAGACAAAGGGAAATGCATATATGAAATCCAAAGAGAAATAAGACTTGCTGTGACATATGTCTTTGGTTTGCTTGTTTTGCCTTAGTCTGTCCATTTAGATCTCTGAATCCTGACCCTAATGTAGTGGGAAATTGGTAGATGTTTATACAATAGCTCAGTGACTTACTCACAAAGTGATCTGTTCAGTATGAATGTTCTTTGCCATGAAAATTTGCCCTTTGTGCTAGACACTTAAGGTGAAAACAGCATACAGAGCCAAACTCCCAGGCATGCACAATAAACTTATCCCACAGCAGAAGGTCACAAAAAAATTCTTTATGTCCTAGGGAAAATTACACCCTGTTTTTCTGTGATTTGCTCATATATTTTTCCATTCAATCATGAACCGTTTTGTGGGTTCCTCCCACATACTGTATACATCCTGATTCTCTTCCACTGGGTTTACCCTGATTATGTTTTGTGCATGAAACCAGCCACTTCTGAAGCCATCCAGAAGCAAAGCAATCTCTGAGGACGGTTCCTTTAAGCGTGTGTGGCAGGCAATCCTGTATTAAGTAAGTGTCTAGAGCTAGAGTTATTGTTGTCATGAACCCTCCCACAAAGTGCAGAGTTCAGATTGCCCAAATTTGGAAGCTTTCTGAGAAATACACTGCAACTTCCCAACCCTCTCTGGTCTCTGCAACTGCTCCCCTGACATATGTTGAAAGACAGAGGTGAAAGCTACAATTGCCTTTGAAGTTGGCTGGGAAAAACTTAGTTTCCATATTGAGTTTGACCTGAAAGTAGTATTCCTATTATGCCAAAATGACCTGTGGATTGTATGAATCTTATAATATAAAATGTATCTTTCCTCAGCTTGTAGAGGTAGCTACCAACCATTTTAGTAAAATCATCTCTTGTATCTTGTGCAATATATGTAAGTTTTGGGAGTGAATTTAGAAGACTTTGCTCACATTATTGATAAGTCCACTAAGGCATGGTTTATGTTAAGCCCTGCAAAGAACTTCTTGCAAAGTTATGCATATGTACTAAGCATAAAGCAAAGGAAATTTGTCATTATTTTCTAGCTGTCATTGTTGATGAGGAAACAGTAGCTGCTCAACTATCAACTTAAAAACATCTTTGGATATCTAATGAATGGATCTTGGTTACCTAATTTGCAAAACCACTTAATGTTTAGTTCCTTAATAGTGGTGTTAAGATGAGGTATCAGAGTATTTATCATTTTATGATACATTCAAAAGTAATGTATTCATCATTTCAACAAATATTTATCGACTGGGACCTATGGTGGGCTTTCTTCTAGGTACAGACATTACTCATTTTTAGCAACTGACCTGTTCAACTCTGTCTGTTCACACTTATGATTTAATGCCTGGACTTATGATCTGCAGTCAGACTTACAATATGGGAACCTGAGTAGCAGTGCAGCCTTATGGAGTCCTTTTCTACAATACAGTATTGGAATTTTTGCTTACATGCAGTACTGCATGTAAGAGTTATACAGATAAAAGCAAAGTAATCAAATTGGAGTCTCCTTTGGCCATGTCTTTGTCCTGAATATTGTAAGGTACACACTAGATACAATTCATTATTACAGTGATACATGTGTGCTTATGTTTATAGATGCACAATGAAACATAGTTAAATCTTAGAAGTGGCCTACATGTCCATCAACAAATGAATGGGTAAAGAACATACACTGTGTATACACAGTAGAGTACTATTCTGCCATAAAGAAAGATAACCTTGAATCATTTATAGGAAAATGGGTGTACCTTGAGGTCAGAATGTTGAATGAAATAAATCAGAAACACAAGTCTAAATATCACCTGGTGAAAATGAAGAGCAAAATAGAAGACAGAAAATAGGAAGTAGAGAGATAGACCTTTTGCAAGATGGAAGGGGATCAAAAGATGGAGAGGGGAATGAGAGAGGGAGGTGGGGACAGAGGAAGAACTGATGAGATGAGGTTCTCAGTATCAACAAAAAGGAAAAGGGGGAAAGGGGATTGAGAGGGGGGAGGGAGGGGAGGGGAGGGAAGGGGAGGGGAAGGGGATTTAAGAACAAAGAACCAAGCTGTGTTATGTATATGTGCCCTGTCCCCAAGATGACTGCAAATGGCATGTACTGAAAATACGTGCTAATAAAAAA
The DNA here is from genome assembly GCF_000276665.1 of Chinchilla lanigera. Taxonomy (NCBI): domain Eukaryota; kingdom Metazoa; phylum Chordata; class Mammalia; order Rodentia; family Chinchillidae; genus Chinchilla; species Chinchilla lanigera. Next base: position 19,422,105 of record NW_004955438.1, read on the forward strand.
ACTTACAGTGTTGACCTCTCAAAAACAACAACAACAACAAAAAAACTGAGATGTGTGACATCCATGTACAAACTCCCCACATGGAATGAGATCATTGTATACTACAAACATGTACTGATAAAAAATGAATATTAAAAAAAAAAGGGCTGGGGGTGTAGTTCAGTATGAAGGACTTGTTTCCTATGCCCAGTATATAAATAAATACATATATACACACATACATACATATATACATACATACATAGAATATATGGTTGAGATTATGAAATAACTCCAGGAAAGATGAGAAAAAGAGCCTGACTCCTGTAGTAGGGGATCCATTGCCTGTTTCCAGTTTGGGGGGCATTCCTGAATCCATGTAAGATGAATGATCGAAATATACAGTGAATGTTTATATTTTCAAACATTTATTGTGAAATAAGACATCTTGTGACCAATCTCCCTCAAAACACTCCAATTACACTTACCTTTTTATTCTTGCTACTCTCCGAAGCAGTTCTGGAAATTTGCTACCACAGATGTCTTCAGTTGCATTCGATGTCCCGAGTGGATTCAGATGTTTCCCTTCCTTGGCCATTTTGACTTTGGGGAAGAGACACAAATTGCATTGCTCCACATCTGGAGAGCAAGGAGGACGAGGCACACGGCAATGTCTGCACAAGCCTGACTTTCTATCACATGGCAGTGGGCAGCAGCATTTACCTTACTTTTCATGACACCTTGTAAAGAAACCCACGAAAGAGGACTTCCAGAACTGCTTCAGAATGTGGCAACAAAGATGGAATAAGTGTTTTTACTCACTTTATTTGAGGGAGATTAACAGCAATGTGTCTCTTGCTGTAACAAATTTTTAAAATTTTACACATTCACCATATATTTGGATCAACCCTGGTAGGCAAAACAGTGGTCTCTGACAGAAAATTAATGTAAGCCACCTACAATCTTAAATCTTCTGGTTGCCACATATAAAAAGAGTTAAACAAAAACAGAGGAATTAATTTTAATAGTATATTTCATTTAACTCACTATACCCCAAATATTATGATTTTGAAAGGAAATGAACATGTAATATTAAAGATACATTTTACACATGGAGTTTTTAAAAGTTGGTGTGTATTTTACACACACACACCAGCTCTCACTGACACAACCATATTTAGAGGTCTTCATATCTGTACTATTAACTGCTACCTACCAGAGGGGGAGAGCTTACTTCTAGAATGTTCTTGAAGCCTCACTTGTAAAATGAACCACTGACCTCTTGTATAAATGAGTCAGAGATCCTGAACCTGGTGCTGGGCAACCTCAACTGTAGACTGAGCCTTTTCTAAACTGGCTGTGTCATCCAGAGGCAAAGTCATCTGTGGCCCAGTGTCAGTTGTCCTTTCTTTACCCCAAGAAGCTGGCTGTCATGCTGTCTTTTTGATGTAAGGTTCAATGATTGAAAAATCATCTGTCTGTGGTCATGGAGGAAATTCCAGAGGCATTATTTGGAAGGATGGCAACCACCTGCCAGTCTTGATGTGTGGACATTTTGTTGTGTGAGCAGCGGCTTGGCCTCTAGCACTCTTGTTATCTGATATGGGAAGACTGGTCGGCTTAGTCAATTATTGGACAGAAAGCATCCCCAGAGCTTGCCCAGGTCTGTGGGAAGCGGGCAGAGTGCCCCAGAGCTGGGCCTGTCCCCTGACTCAGGCCTGAGCCCAGCCATGCCTGCGAGCACTCTCAGAGATAAGAGCCCAGCTCGGACCAGATTGCAAGGTTTACACTCCCTGGCCCAAGGTACTTCTTGCAAAAGAGGAGGTGTTAATCCATCTGCCCTGGCTGTGTGTCAGCAAAGGGGATGAGTTGCCTCACCTGAATTTCCTTGCAAGCTTTAGCAGGCCAAAATTGTCATAGATTGAGCCTGAGGAGGACAGAGTTTCAGAGGCAGCTGTGGAGAGAGGTGTGAAGAATCTCCCTAGTTGGGGCGAATGAGAGCTCCGGGTGGCATCCTCTGGCTCTGAGTGAAGAAAAGAGTTGGGGTGCTTACCCAGATAAACAGATCGATGACAGAACAATGGCGACAGAGACAGAGCAGCAGAGAGAGAAAGAGAGAACCAGAGAGAGAGAGACAGAGATGATGAATGCAGATATACGCTGAGTTCTGTGTCTTCCAAAGTTATTCAGAAGCCTCACAGCATAGTGCCAGAAGGTGAGCAGAATTGTACTAGGAAAAGTCAAAGTAAATTTTACCAAATCCATTTCTTGAAACCCTTGTGCTTTTCTCTTTGGGAACAAACCCCGGACCCTCGGCCCCGCTTGCCGACTCTCCCCCGCTTGACATGCTGCTGGAACGGATCTGATAACAGGATATTTCCTGAGTGGGTGCTGACCTACTTTGGAAATGTACACTTCTCCTCTTGCCTGAGTCTAGGGGAAGCTTCAGTGTCTGCCTCAGCCACACGGTTCTGTCCGGGCCACTGCGAATTCTGCAGGAATCTGTAGACCCCTTACACAAAGGACTTATGTGACATCCTTGACCTGAGCCTTCTCTGTGTCCTCCCCAGGACTCCTCCCTTGCTTTATTTTTGTTTTATTCACCAATTTCACTTAAAATCATCTATAGCAATGTCATCTATAAGCAGCACCTGACACCTTTGTCACAGGGTGGGAGGAGGAAGGAATATGTCTGGGTCTCATCTCAGGCCTTGTGCTTTACTTCTGGCCTTTGTAACAACTAACTGGGTAATCCCAATGCTCATTGAAAAGCAGGGCTACATCCTTTGTGCGGTTCTTCTCAAGGTACCAAGTGTCCCTTCTGTATCACACTACACACACATGCTCACACACACTCACAGCCACCCACACAGACTCACACTTGCACAACCTGCTCTTGTGCAGTTGTGCTAGCTTTGCCAGTGGACACTTTGGCTCTTCCCAGTGGGTGGGTGCACAGCATGACTCAGGTTATTCACTTTTGCTGCAAGCTTCTCTCATGAACAACTATTGCATGTGCAGTTCACAACACAGAGCTAAACAAGCAAACCTCCCTGCTGCTGTTCTAGCAGCTCACCCTGCTCCTAGACCCCAGCATGCCCAGACTACCTTATCTCCTGTCCCATAGCCCAGGGGTTATTTATATGATCATCATTTTGATCATCTTACTCTACTCTTGGTTCTTCTGGAACAGAACAACCGAGACCCTGGGAATGGAGCAGCAGTGAGTCCTGCAATAGTCACTTAATGTTTATACTTGAGAAATGAAATGCATTTCCTTCCTTCCTAGCAAATATCTTTCCTCTGCAGTCTAATTTATTTCCAGCTTGAGAGTTGGAGGCCTGAGTCCTCAGGGGGAAGGCAATGCATTTGGATGACCAAGGCCAGGTGGAGGACAAGGCTTTGGAACAGCTCAGAACTGGTTCCATGGCATCGAGATCAGGGGCGCAGGACCTCAGGCTCTTCTCACCGTTCAGGGCACTGGAACAAAGCAGAACACAATTCTTTCTCCTGCAGGAGTCTCCACTGGATACTCTCCTGCTGCCCTCATTTGCATGATGGGTGTATATTTCCTGGGCCATTTTGCCAGGAATCTACATTTAGATAGAATATTTTATCAAGTCAAAAACCTGACATTTTCTGGGGGATCTTTCTCTCACCCTTTCTGGATAGGTAAAGAGTGACTTTGTAGCATCTTTGATAGGGAAGATCACTGCAAAATTTTAACCTACTGTAGAGTTTGAGAGTATACCAATCCCATTTTTATAAATTCCCCCAAATAAGCTGAGAGAACCCCAGGGTCTATCAAGTAGACAAACAGGAAGCCCTAAATTTTCCCCATTCCCCTTTTCATTTTGAGACAGTGAAGCTTTTCCTTCTGCTGCTGAAATGTAGATATGGAAGTGGAGAATCGGCATAGGCTTTTATTGTTTCACAATGTGTTTTCCCTCTGCATCTGGGTATTCTTCTTCTTTCTTCTTTAATAAACTGAGTTCTCTCACTTTGTAGATGCAATTTTTTTTTTCAAGGTCAATTTGAAACAACAGTGAGTTGTGACTTAAGACATTATGATCTAATGAATTCTTTAAGGCTTAATTTGAAGTATTTATGTCTAAAATAAAGTTGAAGATTTGGATTCATTAATCTACATATGAGCTATATATAAATATTCTCATGAATCAATTGTTTTATTTCCGGCCTCTCTCTGTTTGATTAATGATAAACATTCAAAGAAAAACTTTCCTTCAGCTGTGACCCCAGAAGTCCTTTCTCCTGGATCTAGACAGTGGTTGGTTGCACCTCAGCTGGAAGTTGAGGTGGGCAGGCTCCACAGTGGCCCCGAGGAATCACCTTTCCTCATATTCAGTCTCGGGGAGGCTCTTTCTCCATAAAGCTGAGTCGGGACTGAGCACTGAGTAGAACACAGCAGAGGACACACTAGACTCAGTAATAAAAGGTTCTCCAGTGCTCTTGCATGGGTGGTTCATTCTGTGGGAAGCCCCTGTCATGTCCCAACAATGAGGGTGGCAGAGGTATCAAATAGTAATAGGAATGATGTAGTTAAATTTAAATGCTGATGGACAATAATTCTTCCAAGTTTAAGTATGTTCTATGTAACAGTTGGAACATGGAGAAGAAGTGAAGCCTCCAACCATCAGCCAGCACCCACCTGCCAGCAGCCCTGTGAGTGAATCATGTGGGAAACTGATCCCCAAGCCCCAGCAAGTCTCTTAGCTGTCCACTGCCACATGAGTACACTGACCGGAAGTGACCTACCAGACTCCTGCAGATTCCTGACCTACAGACATTGCAAGGACTAGAAGCTAATTAATATTACTTTAAGGTAAAATTTGCAATGTCCTATGCAGTCACACATGGCCAACAGAAATGTCTCAATTTGAGGAGTTGTGATAGCTTTTTGGACTTCTATTTTTGTAGAAACTAGTGCATACTGCTAATATACAGCTAAGGAACTTTTCAGACCTTCTTCCCTTCTGCTCCTGGCCAAGAGTCCAGTGGTGGTCATGTGTCGTGCCTATGACACCTCCAAACAGGGACCTACAAGGCTCATTAGCTAAGGGGCTTGCTGTGGGGCTAAAAATAACCCCTGAAAGGGCAGAAATCTATTTCAGTTTCCTAAAGAGTGAAAATGAGAAAAACAAGACCAATTGGCCAGGCTGGAAGACAGAAGTTAATCATAAAACAAGAGGAAAAGCCCATGTTAGGAGGCAGGAAGAAACTGGGACAGAGTTGACTCCTGGAAGATCAAACTTGACCTTTGCTTTAAGTTGACCTACTGGCTCCTCAATATTCTGTTCTGTAATCCTGGTATTGTAGTCATTTTGCACAGGGACTAAGAAGCATTCTACGAAGAAAAAGTAATCAGAGCTAATGTCAACTAATGTCACTGTCTTTTATAGGTTCAGTAGTATTGCTGTGATTTTGAAGAGCTGTCTTTCGGAAGTCAACAGTAAGTAGGAAAGAAAGGGACTTCAACCTGAAATTTGTAGTTAGGAGAGCCAGGCTGGGCCTGTTTAGTCCTGAGGGCCCTTGGTTTGTATGGAGATACAGCTACTTTCTATGGAGTTCATCTGAACTGAGAAGGACCTCTAGATTTGGCCTCCAAGCCTTGGGGTCACAAAGCGGCTGGGCATTCAAGCATAGTTTTGGCCTGAGAAGTCTGGATCAGCAAGTTCTTCCCTTCGGGTGGGAATCACCCACGACACTGCTGAGGGTGCTGTCCAAAGTGATGGTCTATGCCAACGATTCCTTCTGTCTCCAGCTGATTGCCATCAGATATGAGAACGCACCATTTGGGCGGAGTCTTTGAGTGATTTCAGGGCACAGTGGATACAGAACAGGGGAGGTATTGACGAGTATGCTAAGTTGGGCAGATGTAAGCTTTCTTGATTAGTTAGGAAAATAATATAAAAGATATTGAACTATGTTTGAATATCTCAAGTGAAGTCATTCAAGTCAATCTCATGTCCCACAGCTCATCCTGGAAGCTTGTCCTGGGGTGGAATATAAATTGTAAAGGCCAGATCAAGAAGTTTGGGCTTAATGCCCCAAACTTATGAGTCTCAAACTTTAATGGGTCTCAGATTGACCTTGGGAGTGTGCGAGAACACAGGTTCTAGGTCCCACACTCTGAAGCTCTTAATATGGAGAGTCAGTCTGAGATGGGACCGAGACCTCAAACGGCAAGTGCTTTCCTCAGGTGTGTGCTCCCCTGGCCAGCTGCAGGACCGTATTTTGGGAGGCATCGCTGCACCCAGCTGGACATTGGTGCTGACTTAAGAAGAGAAGAACACAAACTGGCAGAAAGCACTGGCCTAGAGTTACAGTACTGCAGCACGGCAGAAGAATTGGCAGGAAGGACAGAGGTTCAAGCCCAAATCCCTGAGTTCTCCATATGTGGGGGTGGAAATCCCTGGGGAACTCATAGGTTTATTTGAATTTTCTGGAAAATCTAGCACTATTACTTGCTGCATTCTTTTCACTAGGATAGACCCCAACCTCTTAATTGGTGGCTGTGAAGGGACCATGAAGTCATCCAAGGTGACGAGGGAAGGAGACAGGCTCTGGGGTCACGTGTACCTACTGTCCCACTCTGTCAGGATAAGCGATGTTCTTGCTTCCCTTGAGCACAGAGCTAAGACCAGAGGAAAAGGGGATTAGATGTTTTCATCCCAGAAATTTCCACACAGTCTGCTTCCAAACTGACCTCTGAAATCCTCCCCTGCTCCCCTGAGAAAAACTCCTGCTTGAGAGAAGAAGCATGTATTTTGCGTGTGTGGCAGTGTGCGGTTGCCAGGATGGGAACTGAGATTTCTGTACCTCCGACCAGACTTCCAGCACTGGGCCCGCCAAATGCAGCCAGGGCTGGCGCCAGGGCCAGAGAGTAACGTCGCGTGGCTTTCTTCTTTTCCTCCCCCTTGTTCTTCTGGTCTTCTAAAGGATTCAGACACTTGAAATCATATCCCTGCTCCTTGCCCCGCTGTAATGCAGTCCATTTGTCTAAATTACAGACTTCAGCAATTATTTGAGTTCCCCCTTCTTTCTCAGATGGAAGGAAAATTTGTGCCACTCTCAGCCAGGGTGGCGAAAGGATCTCAGAATCATCTTCAAGGCATCTGTTGGCACAGGGCACGAACTGAGAACCCAGCATGTCCGTGTCATCTCCTGTGGTCTCCGCTTTAGCCTTATGACTTACACGCTGTCATTCGCCTCAATACTTTCATTTTAGAATTTTACTCACAAATAGTTGCTGGTTTATAGAAGTCCAGAGAGCTTGTATATCCCCTTCCTTCCACTTTCTCTTTTGTCACCCTCTTACCTAAACATGCTATATTTCTTAAAACTAAAGAATTAATACTGCAGCAGTTAGGAGCTCAGCAACAAACTTTATCCACATTTCAATGGTTTTCCCACTAACACCCTTCTCCTGTACCAGGATCCCATCCAGTACACCACGTTACACTTAGTCATCCCGTCTCCTCGGTCCTCTCTGATCTGTGACAGTTTCTCAAAATTCCCTTACTTTTCATAACTTGGACACATTTGAAGTGTTTTGTAAGAAAATCCCGCCCTTTGGGTTGGCTTGATTTTTCTCTTGAATAGACCTGAGGTTGTAGATCTGGGGCAAGGAAACCACAGACATGAAGTGATGGGATCCACTGTGCAGATGTGAACACAGAAGTTCAAGGTGATTTAATACTCAAGGTTAATTAATAAATTGGCCTGAGTTGTCCAATTCAAAACATTATCTCAAGTTGCTGAGCCAATCACTGAAGTCCTCCATAGGAAACAGGAAATAGATTAATCATAGAGAAAAGGGAATAAAATTGGCTTTAAGGAGAGCAGCAGTGTTAGTGGAGAAATGAGTCTCAGAATTCCTGCATGTTGCTGGGGTCCTGGGAAGGACTGCCTCTGTGTAGGAAATCAACGGAGAGAAATGAACTGACACTCAGATGCAGAGAGTGCTTGGAGGGGTAGCACATTACCCTGAATATGAAAACAATATCCAGGAGGACATCAGGCCCTCCATGTTTGGGTTTTACCAGTTTGTCTAGACTTTTAAAAAATAATCATCCATTTCCCAACATGCTTATGCACACCGTTTCTGCACTTATACCAGCTTACAGTGGAACTAACACTGCTTCTTAAAGGATTTTTGCATGTTTTTGCAATATGCTTTAACAACATGAGTCTTGCTAGCCCTAAAATCCATCAGATTTTTGAGCTAGTCCAAATCCATAGCTTAAAAACTGTAGAAACAGGCCAGGAGTGGTGGCGCACCCCTGTAATCCCAACCACTCTGGAGGCTGAGGCAGGAGGATTGCTATGAGTTCAAGGCCAGCCTGTGTTACAAAGTGATTTCAAGGACAGCGTGAAATACATAGTGAAACCTTGTCTAAAAAATACCTGGAGAAACTGAGGTGCAGGATGAGGCATAGTTATCTGTCAATTTCTTAATTCATTCATCTAACAAATATTATCATACTTAATGTTTAAAGGAAAACTGGTAACCAGCCACTAAAATCTCCATTTAAAACATGCGCAGTGTTGAGTTCCCTGAGTTCCTGTCTTAAGTTCACATTCCTCTATTTTCTAGGAAGAGTGAGAAGGTCACAGGAGCCCAAGCAGAACATGGAAATGGTTGTCCTTATCTTTCCCTGGGGTTTAGACAGACTCTGAAAGGGAGTTCTTTTTCCCTTCCATTGACATTTTGGTGCTTTTGCTCACTCAACAAACCTTAAGAATTACCTTGGTAAAACACCATTATCTTAGATGCTTTAAGAAATAAAATTACTGAATTGGAGGAGTTCACCCTTAAAGAGTACATAGCTTGTTGTATGCCAGGCAACGCCTTAGTTGATGTGTGTGCATGTGTGTGTATTTGTACTGAAAGTTTGGTAATTTTTTTTTTTACTTTTTTATTTTAAAGAAAATAATAATAAAAAAGAACAGTAGTGAAATACCAACAACAAAGACAAAAACAAAGCAAAAACAGTAAGAATGATAAAGGGTTTCAGAACAAAATGATAGGAATTAACAGTAGTTGCTTTATTACGTATTGTTATCTTCAGTGAAGTTGCTCAGATTACCAGATGTAACAATGCAAAATTGATCAAATCATTAAAGAGAATAAAAAAAACAAAAAAGCATTATAAATGATACAGAGTTTCACTAAACAGGATGATAGGATTTCAACAATGCTTATTATATTGCTTACTGTTGTCTTCAAATTAGTTGTTCAGTTTACCAGATATAAGCATGCAAAGTTGGTCAAAAAATAAATAAATAAAGCATTAACTATTTCTTTCAATAAACCATTAAGCATCAGCAGTACAGTTATCCCAGCTATCCTTCTGTATACACATAGATATCTGTAACTCTCTCTCTCTATATATATATATTTTTTTTTCCCTTCCTTCTTACTTTCTTTTTCTCCTTTCTCTCATCTGAGTTGATTCCTCTTTTGAGCAATTTCTTTCCTTTTCCTAATATCTATTGTATGTTTTGGGGTTTATTTATGCTTTCGTATTCCTACACTAGGGAGACAATACAATATTTACATGTGTGGGTCTGGTTTATTTCACTTATGAGTATGGTCTCTAGTTGCATCTGCTTACCTATAAAAGCCTTATCTTTTCTTTATAGCTGAGTAATACTCCATTGTATAAAACACCACATCTTTTTTATCCATTTCTCAGTTGATGAGCATTTGGGTTGTTTCCAAGGTTTAACTATGACAAATTTTGCTGCTATAAACTTGGGTGCACATATCTCCTTGTGGTATGAGGTTTTAAATTCTTTTAGGAAAATATCCAGAAGGGGAATAGCTGGGTTAAGTAGGACTTCTAGTACTAGTTTTGTGAGGAATCTCCACACTGATTTCCACAGAGGTTTCACCAATCTACACAACCAACAGCAGTGGAGAAGAGTTCTTTTTTCCCCACAACCTCTCCAGCCTTTAGTATTGGTTGATTTCTTAATGATGACAATTCTTTCTGGGGTGAGATGGAATCTCAATATTGTTTTGATCTGCAGTTCTTGAATGACCAATGATGCTGAACTTTTTTTCATATATTTATTCTCCATTAGTATTTCTTCATCTCAGAAGTGTGTATTCATCTCAGATGCCCATTTTTGGATTGAGTCTTTGATTTTGGGGGGCCTGATTGTACAGATTCAATGCAAGCTCAATTAAAATACCATTAGTATACCTCTCAGATCTAGAGAAAACATTCCAAAAATTCATCTGGAATCAGAAGAGGCCTAGAATAGCAAAAGCAATCCTGGGCAACAAAAGCAAGGCAGGAGGCATCACAATTCCTGGCTTGAAATCATATTACAAAGCTACCATGGTAAAACCAGCATGACACTGGTGAAGAAAAAAAAAACAGATTGAAGATCAATGGAACAGACTAGAAGACGCAGACACAACTACATACACACTCAACTATCTTATCTTTGACAAAGGGGCCAAACATGTTAGCTGGAAGAAAGATAATCTCTTTAATAAATGGTGCTGGGAAAACTGGTTTTCCACATGCTCAAGACTGAAACTGGACCTGTGTGTATCACCATGCACTAAACTGAAGTCAAAATGTATCAAATTTCTAAACATTAAAACAGAAACACTAAATCTACTGTAGGAGAAAGTAGGTAAAAATCTTGACAACATTGGGGTGGGCAGAGAGTTCATGAACAAAAACCAAACTGCACAGAATATACTTCAAAGAATCAACAACTGGGATCTCATCTCATTGAAAACTTCTTACACTTCGAAAGAAATCACCAACAGAGTAAAAAGAAAACCCACAAAGTGGGAAAAATTTTATCCCACTCTCGGACAAAGGACTTCCATCTAGAACACATAAAGAATTAAAAAAATCAGGCCCCCAAAGTTCAAAGTTCTATAATATTTAATAAAGAATAATCCTCTCATTATCACTCAGTGGTAGACATTATCATTTCCACTTTGTAAGATGTCAGCATCTCTGAGCAAGATTTCCCTGCCTGTGGCCTCATATGTGGAAGGAAGAATTCACACCTACCTCTGTCACGGTGCAGGCCCCTCCTCTATCCTGCCCTACCATGAGGATGAGCTGTGCGACTGCACCTGTTCATTCTAACATAATGTGATCCGCAGAATGGTAGAAGTGGTGAGAGTGCATAGAATAGAGACTTTTTTCCGTCCTCCAAGAACTTATTGGAGACTCTGTGTAGTTGGTAATATTAGATGAGCCCCCATTTTCAACCATCGCTGTAGGTGCAGGACCAGAACTTTACCCCTGCTTTCGTCTCTGTGTTCAGTCTATGTGGTTCTTAGTGAAACAGAATCAACTCAGCTCCAGAGATGAGACCATAACACAGGCCTGGACATTTAGACTTAAGGCCTACATTTGACCTGATCCAGGCACATGAGAATTTTTCTAAAAAGTGTTCTTTCTTTGGTGTGTCTTTCCCATGGTGATAAACCCTGACTAAGATGAATCAGCACAGGGAATGTGAGAAATGAGAGAGAAGGATTCTTACAAATATCGCTTGTGGTTAGATCCAACTACGCCTGAAGCCAGCTGCCTCTGGACTTCTTAGTTCCTTGAGGAAATAATTAAATTTACTGTCATTTGCAACCAACGTATTCAAGGTCAATGCATTCTTCTAAGAGAGAAAGAATTTGGCAGCTAGTGGTATGGCTGAGGAGAGAGAACAGGAGGGCTGGGGAATGACAAGCAGCTTCTGTCCCCTGTGAGGACTGGCTCTTGAACAACTGTTTGGGGTGGGGGAGGTCATTGTGAGTTTAAAAGATGTCTCCCTAAAAGCCAGACATTTAATGTTCCTAAGCAATCCTGAGATCAGAATCAGAATCTTATTATAAATCTTCAACATATTGAATGGGTTTTCAATTTAGCAAAATCAATTTTATTTTTCCTAATTCAATTTGAGATGACTTGTTGGAACCAACAGAAAAGAAAATACTAATCACTTTGACACTTTTAAAGCAGTAACTACTGCCCTTTCCTCTTTTCCGTATCACTCACTCATTTCCCATTTTTCCCCTGAAGGGAGAAGAGACAAAAGAAAGTGCATATATATATATATGCATATATATATGCATTTTCTTTTATCATCAAAATGTATCACAGCTCCCAAACTGTGTTTTAGCTGCTGGGTACAAATGCGTACAGATTTATAAAAGTCATAGAGTTCTGCAGTGCAGTTCCACACACGGTGCAACCCAGGTAGATTTTTGAATTTCCAGCTGGACCTCAGAGATCAACCAGAGAGCCCTTCCCCAGGGTGGCCTAACTGAAGTCTACCACTGGACAGATGTGCCTGTCTGATGGAATACCAAGAGCCTCTACCTGGAAGTACCTGCTCAGGACCAGATCCCCCTGGTCACCTGCTGAGTAACTGTTTATTAAACACCTTCCTTATGCCCTCAAGGGTCTCACTGCATACTCAGAGAATCCAGTGGGGGTGGTTATGAGCACAGAGCAAACACCAAATCTGCAATAGAATGATGTATCCATCAGTGCTTGCTAGAGAAGCAGGTTTAATGCAAGATACACAAACACATAAGAATTTACAAGATTGGCTTCCAATGGCAGTTTGCAGAGTGAGATGCGAAAAAGTGCAAAAGGGCTGTCTATGTGCTGGATCTCTGAAGGATCCAGTAGAAGGCATAGAGCTCACCATAATGAGCTGTGCAAGTCCTATCAGGAGGCCGAAGAGTCTGAGCTGGAAGCCAGGAGATGACATCCAAAGTGAAGTTGAAGACTGGAGCTCCTCTGAAGAAGTAGAAGCCAGCCTTCCTTCTTCATTTCCCTTTTATCCCACTTAGGGGACAAGCTTATTGGTTGGAGCCCCTCACACCCAGGGTGGGTCTTCTGTTCTCAGCAAATACCTCAGCCACACCCGGAGCTATGCTGATCCAATTTAGTTGGGTGTTTCTTATTCAAATTACCACAGTTGTCACACATGGGATTAGAATAGAGAAGAGAACAATAAAAAGAGGAATCCCATAGAAGACCCCATCAACATCTAGAATGATCTGGAACCTCTTGGAGTAACATTTTTGGAGACTGGGGTATAACAGTGCATAGCTTTAACTATGCCTCAAATACACACAGAACTTCCCTCTGTTGCCAAATGCAGTTGCCTACATAGCTTTGCTTCCTACATTAAATGCTCTGGCTAATCAAAATGTCACCATTGGTGTGACTTGAGAACTTGAGAACTTTCGCAGTTCTTGAAGACTTCCAAAGCTATACATCTGGGTATACACCGGCAGGGGGAGATACTTGCTGGGGGCCTAGTGATGGAGCACCCCACTCTCAGCAATTGAAAACAGCCCCAGAAATAGGAGAATACACAAGATTCCTTTTCTGTCTCTTTTATGCATCAATTCTCTCTGTCCTCCAGTTGTCTGATGTCTTTTCCAGAGGGATGCAAGCTTCCTTTCTTAGAGGTTAGCTTTTGAAACATACTACTTGGGTTTTCCTTTTCACAAATGAATTACAGTTGAAACTTTCTGCTATGCCCAGAGAATGTGGTTCTGTGAGTGACAAAGTTTTTCATCCATTATTTCCCTAACCCTAGACCACTCCATCAAGTGATAGGTCTTTGTCCATGTGATTTCAGCACCAAGATTTTGGATGGCTACCCACAAATCTACAAAACTGTGTATTTGATCTTTGTTTTTGTTGCCAGTTTTTTTCTTTCTTTCTTTTTTCCTTTCCCTTCTCTTTTCCTCTGGACAGATTACGCCTGGGGGTGGGGGGAAATTCTAGGAGAGCGTTCAGCTTAGGTCTCTCAAACCAAAAAACCTTTAATCCTCAACTTTCCTGTAATGAGTTTGAGATGCCGACAATTTGGTTTCACCGAAGCCTTTCCGGGCATGATCCAATCAATGTTTAATTTCCCAAACTGGCTTTGTGAGAAGATTTATTTCCTTGTGTTTGTCTTACAAACAATATTTGCTCTAAACTTTGCAAAAAACAAGGAGCAAATGCCATTTTGAATTTTTTTTAGAAGAAAGATTTTTTTTTACAAAGAGAAAAGTGGACTGCCAAGTGTGAGCCATGGTGTATGCTTAAAAGCTGGCTGGGCTTCTGCAAAGTAGGCAAGGTGGAAAGGTCTTCTGATGAGCTCCCTCTATTTTACCCATTTACCGGGGGGACCATCCTGTCCTTGAAAGGTCACCTTCACTCCGTAACAACTTTGCTTAAATGGAAAGGTCCACTCATTGCTGCCGATAGTGCATCAGCTTGGACTTGCCTGCCTGTGGGTGCCTCTCAAAAGCCTCAAATGCCCACTCAACACTTCCTTGGGCTCTTCATGTTCTAAAGTCCTGTGACTCAAGGTCTATGGTGTCCAAGAAAATGTCATCCTTTCCCTAAACTCAAGGGCCAGCACACTGTGTGCTTTCTGCGACATCAGCAGTCTTCATCCTTCCCTCTCTATCTTCCCGGGCAGCTGGGTCTGCCCTTGGGCCAACCAGAGTCTCCGTCCACATAGATGCTGAATATTTCATCACTGATCACTTCCTGACAGATTATCCACTCTGGAATTTTTAAATCATTTTATTGTTTCATAAGAGATATACATGCTCATCACATGAAAATTTATGCAACAAGATGTGCAAAGGAAAAAATAAAGTTACTAACTGCTGTCATCTGAAAAATGATGCTTAACAGTTGCTGAAGATATCAATCCTCCCTCTAGTATATTATATGTATGTACATATATTTATACGACTAGGTAGTTAGATGGATAGATGGAAGTAATTCTGGAAAAGTGTAACATTGATCATATAGATTACTTTTTATTTTCAAAAATTATTTCATCTGTATGTAGTCATCCCTGAATATCTTGGGGGATAGGATAGGAAGGGATAGGTTCCAGAATCCCCATGGATACTAAAATCTAAGACTGTTCAAGTCCTTTACAGAAAATAACACAGTATTCACATATAAACTTTTCCTATCTTCCCCCATATATGAAATCATGTCTACATGACTTATAACACCCAATAGAATGGAAGTGCTATGTAAGTAGTAGTTATACTATATTCTTTAAGAAACAACAACAAGAAGTCTATTTAGTACAGGGACAATATTTTTCTGAATATTTTTGCCCACAGTCAGTGAATCTACAAATCGATCTTTTGTTCAAAAGTAAAAGCAAACACTACTGGTAAACTGCAATAATTATTGAAATAAAGTTGTGTTTTTTACAAATCATCAATATCCAGGTTCAATTAGAAAAGCGTGTGAAAAACAATCAAAAATGAGACTCGCTGACATTTTATCATTTGATTCTTTTTAAAACGTCCTAACTATAACCTTTGTATGACATTTGTTGATTCTTTGCCATAACACAAAGACAATAATATAAAAGTACTTCCCTTACTTCTGTATCCCACCCTTGGGATATCTTACTTATACTGTTGTTTTTATATTGTCAAAGTTTGTACTGTTAATGTCTCATTCTGTAACTATAAATACTACAGCTCCTTATTCCTGGTTTGAGATTTTAATGAATTTAATTCTCAGGGCCATCTCTTGTGATGTTTTTCTTTTTCTCAAATTTTGTAGTTTGCTCTGTTTTTCCCCAGAATGGCCTCTCTTGTCAAGTTCTTGGGTTTTTTAAGGATCATGTCCAGGATTCTTTTGTGTGAAGGGCACTAAGTACTATTGCTATGAAGGGAGGCTGGGGATTTAGCTCAGAGGCACAGCGCCTGCCTGGCAAGCGCAAAGTCATGAGTTTGATTCCCTGTACCCAAAACAAAACAAAACAAAACAAAAAACCAAAAATATTGCTATGAAGGAAAAATTTAAGAATCAGAATGTATCAAACCAACAAATTCAGAAGGAAACACTGAAAACACTGGAGAAGATGAACCTTACATCCTGAGGGTCACAGCGGCACATGTAACCTCAACACCAGTGGCATTTTGTGACAAAGTGACAAAGACCAGGCTAAGTTGGTATTTAGCAGACACTGTTTCTGCCACCTCATTGAGGGTCCTTCTTTCATTTATATTTCTTTGTCCACCTCATGATTATGTATGTAAGAACAAGTTGATGCAATGTATGATGGAATTTTTCAAGTTAGCTCCATCTTAGATGGCATGACAACATGGAAAGAAGTTGTGACAAGGACAAAGGTTGAGTTACTGAGAGGATTACAGTTGAGCTAGTACCTATGACAAGCTGTCCTGCTGAGGTCTTACCTAGGGTGAAGGAAATCTGAGGACTGAGAGAGGGCCAAGCTGGTACAAATTTGGTTAGTTCCCTACCTTTCCTGAAGAGCAGGACTCTAAGCTTCCAAGGGGCATCAGGCAGACCGGAGATCCTGAAACCTCCCAAAGGACTTGATAAGCACTGCTCTCTAGTCTTCTGACACAGCTAAATGAATTAACTTCCTTTTTTCTGGTTTTTTTTTTTTTGTTTTTCTTTTCTGCCTTGATGTCCTCCTCTTTCGTATATCTTGGAGTAGTTCATCTTTGTTAAATTTTTCTCAAGGATCTAGTACATGCAGGGACTCAAGTCTTCATATACAGGCAAAGTTTTCTTGCAATATATCTTTGGATATTTTTCTGCAGCCTCTTATTCTACCATCTTGATCAGCTAAACTCAGGATCCCCACACTAAAACCCCTACTCCAAAATGTTTCAATTTCTCTGCAGCCATTTTAATTTCTTTCCACTTAATGGATTGTAATAACCTTGTCTCTGTCACTGTTTGGCTTATTCTTCTATTTTCTGGGTGTCTCTATGTACCTTTTATCTCTATAACTGTTTAATTTTCCTCTTGTATGCATTTCCCTGAATTCTGCTACCTCAATTCCTTCCTACTGTCTTTCTACCTATTTTTAATCTCTCTATGTATCCCTTTTGTGAAGAGCTTTCCAATGACATCAACTGTCTTTGATTTCTCCCAAACTCTTTGTGTATTTCTAGGACTAATCTTTCCTTAGATACATATTCCTTATCTAATTTTTCTTCAACTCTCTCTCTTCCTTTTCTCAGTAATTTTGGAAAATCTGATATTTTCTTCCTGGCATTTATGCATATTCAAATAGGAACAATATTTTCTGGAGTAATATTTTTTAAAGAATAGCATACATAGACAGGATGTCTTTCTAGTTCCTCTGGAAGGAGGTGGAGGCTGTTTCTTTGAGCTGGGGCACTTTTCCATATCAATTTCTGATTCAGGGGACTCTTAAGCACCCACAAAACCCCATAATGTGTCAGTGCTTGTGCTGTGATTTGCTGACTGTGTCTTCCTCTCCCTTCAGCACCTTACCTGGTCTCCATCAGTTCCGCTCAACTGGGAATCAGGACCTCAGGAAATCGAGACAGCAAATCTTAAGTTACTCTTGGTTCATCTCCACCACACTGTTCTGTGGCATGAGATGAAGGACACAGAAACATTCTTTTCTTGGTTTCTATATTTTTTCTTGTCTTTTCTTGTCCTGGATCTAGTCCATAATTGTAAATGGGAGAAACCCTGAATGATTTTTAGGTCTGCCAGAGCAAATTTTGAAGAGTTTTCCTAGTAAACTACCCTCTGCCTAAGATCCGAGGAACACTGTATTGGCTCTTTGTATCTTTCTGGATTTGGGCTCAGATTTCACTGTTTTTGGCAGAACAGCTCCTGAGCTTGTGGTGAGGGGGTGTGGCTATTTCTTCCTTGTATGGAAGAAATCCTTTTCTTCACTGTCAGCCCAGCTGTGGGTCCATGTGCACATGTTTCTCAGGAGACAGAAAGGCTTTCTCACTGAAAAGAACTCCCTAAATCATTCTGCTGTACTATTACAAAATGTCTACATTACCTTTTCTGCAGGTACAGGAGGAAAAACAAACTGTATAACGGTGATGCTAAATTTTCTGGTACTTTACTGCTCACTAGAGATTCACATGCATAAAAAACTTTACTAAGGCTGAAATACTATCGCGAGAGCTCAGCTGTCCAGAATTCAGCAAGTGGCCCAATAGCTAGGGCCATTCTAAGAAAGATTTCTTCAGACAGGCATTGACTGCTAAGTTCCCATGTTGCTTAGCTGCATATACTTCTCCTTCGCCCTGTTCTTTAAAGTTCTCCCAGGGAGTAGTAGGTAGGAATAGATGTAATAGTATCATCATTTCTAAATATGGCTCTGGTATATGATATAAGTGACTTCTTTTTTAAACTTTTGAGAGGCTCAGTTTGGCCATCTGTGACATGGGAGTTTATGTTGACCAGACTAGAATAAATGCACTTGAGAAAGCTCTTCCCTCTGCAGGGTGGTTGGCTGGATGAGGGATTCCATTACTGGCAGGAGGAAGGTGAGAGTCACGAGTTCTTATCCTAAATCAGAGCTAAGCTTCCTTGGCTGCTCCTCCTCTTTTGCCCTCATTTTCTTCCTCAATGAAAGAGAAAACAGCACTATGCAGGATTACTAGGAATGTTTAATGAGATGATCACACCCCCTGTATTTAGGGGGAGGCACAGGTAAGTTGTTGAAACTCAGTGAATAAGGGACCATCTCCACTTTCTTACTAATGTAATTATCATGGAGGGCTCAAGAGACTTCTGAGTGCCAAAATTCAGAAGGACACTTGCCTGTCCCTTCCTTGCTTCCCAGCCCCATTGGGGTTAAGACTTACCTTACATTCTCTGTAAATGTAGCATGGTCACAAAGAAGCTTTTGCACCTAGACCAGGACTCACAGTCATACTGTCCATGCGAGTCCTAGTCCTGATACTTGTCACTCCTGGTCCCTTTGCTTCCCCTGGGTGGCCGGTGCTTGGGTTGGTCCTCCTTCCCCAAAGCTGCAAAATGCTTACTCATGGGAAGCTTCCTCGAGACCACTCTGTCTCCTGCCCACTTTGCTACAGATCCCACATGGGCTTTTACCCTGCCTCATCTCTGCTATTGCATGACATGCATCCATGGAACTTGAGACCCCTGGGCCAGCTCACCTCTAGGAATATTCTAGAATGCAATGGGGCAGATCCTAAAAAAGATTCTATTTGCTTGGCTGAGAAAGAACAGCTCCAACCAACAGCCTCATTCTTTCCATCCAGCCTGGAAGGGGCTTCAGA
Organism: Chinchilla lanigera; assembly: GCF_000276665.1. NCBI lineage: Eukaryota > Metazoa > Chordata > Mammalia > Rodentia > Chinchillidae > Chinchilla > Chinchilla lanigera. The sequence goes on from NW_004955438.1 coordinate 19,441,189, forward strand.
TCTCTTTCTATCCACAGTCTAACTCGTCAGCTTCCGGTGGAGCTAAGACACTGCCTGTCTGCCAGGTATAGACCAGAAGAGGCTAGATAGAGGTCAGGGCTTGTTGACTCCAATCCTTTGAAACCCCACAGCACAGGCTGTGTTTGATGGGTAGAGACTGAGTAATAACAATTAGTCCAAGAGCTTGCCTCTCCAAGGTTGGACCATACTAGTAAGAGACACCAGCTTGTGCCCTGAATTCTCTGAGAAAGAAGCTGCTTCTTCACGTCTTCCGGATGATGTAAGTTGGGCTGAGGAGAGACAGAGAATGCTCTCCAAAGGGAAGAGGCTGCATTAAGAGCAGAAAGAGTTCCTGCCTAGTTGGCTTATTCTCAGAAAGCAAAGAGCAGTTACTGTAAGGAAGCTGGCTGTCTGGCCCAGCAGTGTTATCAATGAATAATTTCCTGAAAGGAAGAGAATCTATGGAGACTGCACACTACATTTGATCTTGGTGCGTGCACGCAGCACGCAGGACTATCTTTGATTCAAAGGAAGTGAGATAATTGTTTCCCAAACAGCCTCTCGCCAGAGAGTGCGCTCCCTCCAGCTCTGTTGACCTGTGCGCCAGCGGCCCCAGGTCTGCCCCAGACAATTACCCTGTTTTGCTAGGGAACAAATTGCTCTTTTGGGGTAATTCAGAGTCAGTTTGCCAAGTTCATAGCCATCCCCCGGGAACCTCTGGGGGGAAAGCACTCTCCAAATCCCCTCTCAGACCCTTCCAAAGGAAAGCAGGTCATTTTTTAAAGAATTCCAAAGAAAGCAGCTCACTCATTCTGAATGATCCGTCCCACCTTTGCGGAGGCCTCGGGGGCAAGATGTTGCTTCCTAGTGCCTGTCTGATGCTAGGGAACTGATTTCCCATGCAAGTAATTATGCATGCCATTAAGTAATTGTAGGGGAAAAGGAGAAAGAGAGAAAGAAGATGACGCCGAAAGAGAAGTGCACATTTAACTTTCGGAAGAGAGCCTGTAGCATGCAGGGGATGAACCCCGCGTGGATTTTATGCCCACAAATGGCTGAATAAAATCAGAAGCTTAGAAAGAGTAAAATGTCAATCCGGTATAATGCGGTAGCTAAGAATAATGCACCCCCAAGCCACATTGCCTGTGTGCAAAGCCTGCGTCTGTCATTTATTAACCGTGTGACCTTGAGCAGGTCACTTCAGCTTTCTGAGCTGCCTGTCTACAAGCTATAAGCCAGTCTAATAGCATCTCTGTCATATGAATGTCATAATTTCAATGAAGGAATATATGCATCTGCATGAGTATGGGTGTGTGTGTATATCTGTCTGTCTATCTAGCTGTCTATTCTATCTAGCTGTCTGGATACCTGTGCCTTAGAACAGCACCAGGCAGTACAGAGTTGTTAGCTGTCGTTATTTAGCTGATAATATTTTAAGCAAGTTAGAAGGAGTTACTTTATAAGGGAATAAAGTATTGGTTGTTAGGCAAGAGTGATGGTACACTTCTGTAATCCCATCATTCGGGAGGCTGAGGCAGGAGGATTGCTATGATTCTGAGGCCAGCCTGGGCATACAGGGAGTTCAAGGCCCACCTGAACTACATAGCAAGACCCCGTCTTAAAAACAACAACAAAAGATATTGCTTGGTATCAGTCATTCTTTCTTTTGACTTTCTCACCTTGGCATTAAACAATAAACTGAGCAGAAGAAGGTAAAGAAAGAGAAGGTGCTTAGTGTAGGAGATAACAAAATGTTAAGTTGCTTCTGATAGCAGCAATGAAAGGGTCAAAACCCCTGCACCTCAAAACTCCCTGGAGAACTAGTGTTGTTTACAGTATATGTTTAAAATAATCTTCCTGCTTAGTTGGGCTTCCCCTTGGGACCACCCAATTTCAACAGTAACAGAGGCTTAATTAGAGCGAGTCCCGCTGGTGAGGCTGGCACTGCAGGACGGAGCAGGGGTGCCCCCCGCACTGCCCCGCTCCATGTCACCAGGGCCAGGCCTGCTAGAAGTAATTAGTGTGGCCCAAGGGCAGCCTGGCACTTTTGCCTCATTTATGTGATTTTGATTAATACTTTAATTTCACCTTCTTTGGGTGCGCGGAAGGTAGAAGATGAATAAGGGGAGACAGAGCCTCCCAGAGCCAAAATCAATAAAGAACGAGCCTCTTCTTGGGTCACCGTGGCCAAGGCCACCTATTTTTCATTCCTCGGTGGGGCCTCCGGATTTATGGGTGTGCTGCAGGGAAGGGGGTGCTGGCAGTTTGATCAGCGGGAACTGGCCCAGGGACACACCCCTGGGAGAGAGGCAGCCGGCTCAGGTGGACTGCAGGAGGGACAGGAAGCGGGCTGCTTTATCCCCAGCTCCCTTCCCTGGGCTTGCCCCTGTCTATTATGTGCAGGACAGGCTCAGTCCCCAGAGTACTCCGAGTACAGCCGTGCCTCGGTTCAGGAGCTTAATTGGTTCTATGATTCCAGTCATGAACCAAATTGTTAGTGAACAGAAGTGTCCTTGAACAGAGGCATTGCATTGAACTTTATGGGAAAATTTGATTCAGTTCCTGACCAATTCAGTTTGCCACCAGAATTAGGTTTGTGAATCGAGGTACCACTGTACTGAAACTTGCAGTCGTGAGCAGTTGGCCTTGACCCCTTGCAACCATCCGCTGCTGGCTCTAGGAGGGACCCACTAGATCCCTTGTGTGACTGCTTCAAATCTTCAGAGAATCCCCTTCATGAAGTCAGTAATACTATTTGGAAGTTTTAGGCAGAAGTGTGAAGAGAATCCAGAAGTCCCAGCCTTCTAAAAACTTAAAGAACCATTTCTCCAGGGGTCCCTAATGCTTTAAGGAAAATCTCACTGTCCTCCGGTGTAACATACTAGACTTGGGGGACCACACCCTTCTCCCTCATTCGGCCTCTCTCATTGGGGTTTGCCAGAGCTCGCACAGCTGTGCCCCGACAGGCTTTCTGGAGGGACCAATCTGCTACTCTGCCTGGACACCTCAAGACGCAGCTCGAGCCTTCCCTTGTCACCTGTCCTGCCCAGCACTTGCCACTGTGAGTCCTGCTTTCAGACAGCCCCCAGTGCATGAGGTGAGCTCTGAGAAGGCAGGGATTTTGCCTCACCCAACTTGGAGATGCTAGCTGGGAGGTGGGCCTGCAAGGTACTGGGCAAGCCACTCACTAGCTCGTGACTTTGGGCAAGGTGTTTAGTTCATGACTCAGGGCTCAGAAATGTAAGAATCAAAGAAATGGCAAGAATCAAGATGTGTCAAAGGAGGAGAAAATAATACTTCCAAGCCGTGCTGTTCAGTAAGGTGGCCATTACCCACATGCGGCCATTTACATTTCAATAAATTAAAGTGTAATAAAACAAAATGTTCAATTTCTCAGTCATGAGAACCACTCTTCCAGGGTTTGGTAGCTGCACCTGGCATTCTAGGCTGTGTTGCAGGGAGAGTATGCTTCTGTGATACCTGGCACGGCATGAGCCATTGTCACCAGGGCAGGACTTTCTGTTTGATGGCTTTGTCCCAGGAAGTCTGTCCATTGCTCCGTGGCTGACATTCTGAAATTATAGAAATCTACAAATTCCAGAGGGTCTGGCACCTCCCTGCCAGTCCCAGGCCTTGCCTTCAAGTCACTGGGCACACAGCGACACCAACTTTCCCATTTTCCAGTGTGCTGGGTTCCTGGGCATGCTCAGGAGAGGAGACAGCAGGAAGCCTGCAGGATCTGACCCCCTTCTAGGGGCAGTGCAAGCCCCTGTATTGCTGTGCTGGGGTCCCTGGCTGTAGGAGGTGGATTCCTGGGGTTCCTGTGGTGTACATACATCTCTGGGGTGTGGGGAGACAGATCTCTGAATGAAACGTATCTGTAGGAAAAACCTTCCAGTCTTAGGATTTTGGAACCAAGATCAGGGCAGGAAATTTTGGAGCCAGATAATCCTGTGAGAAAACTTGGTAAATCTGTGAAACGAGGGTGAGGTAAGGATTTATCAAACAAAGAAAATGTTGGCCAGGAGCTGAGGAGCTTGCTTCCCAAGCTAGTCTGTACCACCTTGTCCGTGACCTGAGGCAGGCCACTGTCCTGAGGTCTGGTCCTATATTCATCGCGTTTGTCACCAGGAATGAGAAAGCTGGCTCTGGGATAGAATTTTCTTGGGAGGAACCCAAGTTGTCTGGTCGGCTTCCTTTTGGAAGTTCTACCCATGAAGCACCCCGGAAATCTGTCGGCCTGCTAGTCTGGCAGAGGCATCTGTTTCTTCTAGGCGCTTCGAGAATCCAAGATGCTGTGTCAGAATCACGTGCCCTGCTGAAGCCATTTCTAGATGAGGTAAGAAAGCACAGATCTCTGCAGTCCAAAAGTGGAGGAGGACCTGAGCCAGGTGTCTGGAATTGTCCCGAAATCTTTCCATTGCTGTTGCCCATCTCTTCGATGTATCACCTTGGGGCTTGGGTAATGGAAGCCCCAGTCAAGAAGTGGATGAATAATCAGCCACCCACGCCTGTGGTTTGCAGAGGTGTTATGCTGACACATCTCCTCCCAGACATCCTCACCCTTGATGTTCTCTTCCACTTTTCCAGGCAAGCAAGGTGGAAAATGTTGGTGGGACTGCCATACAGATGCTCAGGTTAGGGTCTCGCCAGCACCCCTTAGCAAAAGTGGAAAGCTGGGTCTCCGCATAGGGCCTTTGGAGCAGGACATCCTCACTTGTCCACCTTGGCGCTGGGGAGAGGGCCATGAAGACCTGATTCAAGAATTACCTCTGTACCTGAGCTGAGCATGGTACTCCCAGCTCCCAGCTATACTCCTAGCACTCTGCAAAGCTGAGACAGGAGGATCACAAATTCAAGCCCAGCCTGGGCAACTTATCAACTTAGTGGGATTCTGTCTTAAAGTTAACAATAAACAAACAAACAAATAAATAAAAGGGCTGAGGCTGTAGTTCAGTGCTAAGGCTCCGGGTTCAATCCCTATTACCACAAAACAAAAGAGAGAGAGAGAGAGAGCATTACCTCTGAAATTACACATCACGTCAGGGCGTGGCTGTGCTATTTACCTTCGCAGGCACACAGAAATGAATGCCATGAGAGTGTTGAAAGAGACAGAAGTCAAAACCAACGTCTTTCCTCTTCAGTGTGAAGCAAGGGTCTGGTGAGATGGGTCGTCCTGCAGGGTCCTCTTCTGCACATTTCGAGGGGCAGTGGTTTCTTCCATGTATGCCTATTGAGATACAAAACACTGCACTAAAGCTATCGGCAGATGAGAACCCTTCCTGCTGGCCCTGCTTTCTTTACGCAGCACCCAGGAGTGGTCAGAAAGAGGCAGACATGGGAACAGAGCTCCTCATTCTTAGAGTGAGTGGCCAGATGCTTTTTTGATGTGGAAGACCGGTTCTTCACAGACCGTGCTGGTGGCAGAATGTCCTACAGGTGGCAGGGAGGCCTGCTGGCTGGCACTGTGAGGACCTGCCCATGTCAGTGATCAAGCCCTGAACCCCAGAGAGGTCTGCACCCTCAGGGGCCCTGCTGCTATTTCTGGGAAGCCACCGGAGCCTTGCTGGGCTGCCCAGCTCTCTGTGTCCCCGTGTGTGTCCTTGCCCGTCCCTTCAGGCATGTCAGGGGTGGGGGCGTGGATCCTTGCAACCTGCAGGAGCGAGGCCCTGGCAGCACAGAGAAGAGGTTGTTCCCTTTCACTGTAGGGTGGCGGGTGACACCAGGCTTTTGCATAATTTAGCAAGAACTATGTGAACTCACTCTTCAGCCCAGCTCACCTGTCTGTGGGTTTCTAAAGGGCGGTGATTAATCTCTAAGCTGGGGTGAGGAGGAAGCTGCCAAGCATCCCAGGACAGGGCAAGGCCTGTGGTGAGCCATTCGCCAAGTGGTAAACAAGAGCTGCTGCCAAGAGAACCTGTCCTCAGATGAGCAACTGTCCTCTCGCTCCCTAGCTCCTCCAGGAAGCAGGGCGGCACACCAGAGGCCCACTGGTGCCTGGGGCTAGGGTCAGCCCCAGCTCTTCCCAAGCCTGCAAGGGCTCCTGAAGGCATCCCCATCTCCGAGCCTTACTTAATTAAAGGTAACCAAAGTCTTAAATTTGAATGTGGCCCGGCATCAGGTGTTGGAGGCTTTGCCAGTTGAAAGAGAACTTGCTACATGATCTGTCAAAGGCGTTGCCATCTGTTTGCAGGATGGCTTGTGTAGGGACGAATTGCTGGAGCCCTGTGAGAGTGAAGTCCGAGATCCCTCCACTAGAACAGGAGGTCAGGATTGGGGTTTGTGCATTGGTTCCCTTTTTGCTCATTATTCCAGTCACATCTGTTTCCTGCCAATAATAATAACAGTGATTAATGTGCATGAGTTCTTCCAACGAGTTGAGCCCTGTCTGCACGCTTTGCCTGCCATCTTACTTCATCCTGCAAGGATCCAGCAGGCCGACGCAATGGCCGTTGGCCACCTATGAGGAAGGTGACTGCAGTTCCGAGGTAGAAAAGAGCCCCTGCCAGACCCAGCTCTCATCAAGGGACTCTTCTTCTCAGTAGACCCTTCCCCTTGTCATCCGAGCGTGCAGCATGGGATGTGGCTAGCTCTCGGCCACAGTGCACCAGGCTCCCTCTCTGGGCTGACCTACAGCCCTGCTGTTGTCTGGATCCTCTTGCACCTGCAGGCCTGACAGGAGGACAGGGGCTGCTTCTCTGGGGATCCACAAACACCTCCCACAGAAGCAGAGGAGGGAGGAGGGCGGGTGGGGGAGGCACTCTGCAGTCTGTCAGGATGTAAGTTCGAGGTCTCAGTTTTAGGGTGAGCCCCCAGTGCCTCTGGAAAGCAACCTCTGCTCTGCATCTGGAATGCAGAAAATCAGAAACAAACACTGAAGCCAGTTGTCCTTCCTCCAGGCACTGGCTTTGCCAAGCAGCTTATGAAAAACAATCTGCGTGTTGCAAAGAGTTATTGAAACAGTGAGTTCACTTCTATAGCCACAACTCAGCCCACGCCACAGGACTCAGAGCGCACCTTCAAGGGCAGAGGGAATGGGTTATTGCACACAAAGAAGGAGACACTGTATCTGGTTCAGTACCCCTTGCCTTCTCCAAAGTCACAGACTTTTTCTTCCACGCCACAAGAGGAGACATGTGCTGGAGATGAAGGTCAATTCACCTCCTCTTTTCCAGGCAGTGATTATGAGGCAGAGGCCCCATAACCAGGCAGGCACGCTGAGGTAGGAAGGCAGGACGGACTTTCTCCTTCCTAACTTTGTGTCTCCCACATGATCACTTAAACCTGCCTGAGTTCTTTCCTTTATATTCCAAATCGCTTCTAAGAATTTTTGGGTTTGTACGATGGCTCAGTGGAATCATACATCCAGTGTGTCCAATGCAGAGTTGGAAATGTGAGGATCACTTCACACAGATCCTGTTCCATCCCTACCCTTCTGCCTTCCCATCACTTTGCTTCTTTCCTTCTGAGAGTCTGGGCTGTGAGGCCGGAAGAGGATTGAAGCTGCAGTCGGGTCTGCAGAGGAGGGAGCACCACACAATCCTGGCAAACTCTCCCTGAGAGGAAGAAAGTGTCGGCTGGAAGGAGGGCTAAGGGGCCTACCATGGAAGCCCTGCCTCAAGGACTGGTTCGGCCATGTTGCAGGAAGCCACAGGCCTTCGGGGTCTCCTGCCCACCTGGCTACAGCCTCGCTTTGGCTGCTTCCTTATGGCATGATATTCTCCCAGTGCGGGCTGCAGAGCGCCTCCTCTGGACAGATAGGATTAGGCTGCTGCGGTGCTGCAGTGTAGTTGGCATCCACTCCATAACTTGCAGTCTCTGGATCTCCGCTGCATAGTAGCCCGTGAGCCAGCAGAGAAGGCACTCTCCTCATGCCCACTCTATCCTAAGCACCTGTACCGGACACAGTGCCCATATATTGCAGCCACAGGGTGGGAAGCACTAACATTTCAGCCACTTTTTTTATATACAGGTGGTCCACAGCCATCTTTCTTCTATTCTTCTCTGTACATCTACCATTAGGCTCTGATCCAACCTAAGAATTGCTAAAGATCACCTGGTTACTCAGTTATTCACCAAGCCCTTGGTCAGCACCTCCAACTCCCACTGAGTGGGATGATCTCACAAGGATTGTGGCCTATGGGGAATGGGTAGCAGCACCGAATACACACACACGAAGATATGCAAACTACGAGTGAAATCAGTGTGGCTGCTTCCATGAGTAGAAATGAGGGAAACAGCAAATTTAGGTGGTGGAGAGGAAAGCGGTGCTTCGGCTACACTCTAGCAGTGGTCTCGGGGTGAGAGGGTCTGGCAGGAGACTTTTGTGACAGGCCTGGAGAGTTAACAGTTTGGTCCCAGACTTTTCTTAGATGGAGGCTTTCGATTTCATCTGAATCCAGCTCAGTATGGGAGGAAGATGGAGGGTCAGGGGGAAGGATCCAGCTCTACTTGCCAGCCCAGCAGGGACAGTGTTAATCAGCCCTGGTGTCTACTATTCTGAGGACAGGAAATGTTGAGTCAAAAATTTCAGCAGATATTTTTACTTCACAGTGGAATCTAGGAGCTTGAACTGCCAGGACGTCAGTCAGGAGAAAGAGTTGGACACTCAAAATGACACACAGACTTGCTAAAGCTTGTCTCTCACATAGCTCTGCCGCTATCGGTTCATCCAGATTCTCCTTATCACATACTGAGTCACAAATGGAAATACCAAGGCTGGAAAAAGACCTAGTCAGGCGAGCAGGGACTCTGAGGCCAGCCACGGAAGGGTTCCCAGCCCTCTTACCTCCAAGCCTCAGGTCCCTCATCTGTAAGAAGGATTTGGTAAAGTTGACCTTCTGGGGCAACCGGGAGGGTCCAAGAGATGGAGTTTTCCAAAGTCCTAACTACTGAGGGCATTGAAAGCATCCTGGAAATTGTGTCTATTTATAAATGAACCTACACTTTGTGTTTTGCGTAGATGAACTAGGCACAATGGGAGGAAGAGGCAGGCAGCAGGTTCTGAGCAGAAGTTGACCGGGAAGCTGACCGGGACACTCAGGCCTTGGCTGCATGGTGGGCCAGAGCACCGCTCCCTGTCCATCTTCCTTCTCTCAGAGCCATGTCTTTCTCCGCTTGCTCCTTCTCTTTTCTTTGCGACCATTTTCTCCTTGTTAGCTTTCCACTTCTCCTCACTGCCACCTTGCCTCCTTCTGTGCTAGCCTCTGCTCGTTGCTGGTCTCCTGTTTCCATCCATGTATTCTGGAAGTCCTGGATAAGGAGAATGGACCCTAAATGAAGAGGGCAGCTGCACAGGCATGGGCAGGGGAGAACAGCAGCTGGCCAGGTGTCCAGCAGATGCGCACCTCTGCTTGGCCTGCTATGTGTCCACTGCTCCCTGTTACAGTTCACTGAGCTGGTTTGAAACCAGAGGACCACATGACTGATTTCTGGTCGGCTCCACACAGCACTGCGTGTGACAGTGCTCAACTCACATGGGAACTGAGGTGGACCCCAAGTCTCAGAAGATATGGAGATGCCTAAGGGGGTCCAGGGAGAGGTGGTGGGCCGAATTCGGGATGGTTTCCTTCTGCTGTTCCTTCCTATTCACACACCAATAAGAAAACAAGAGAAGGGGAATCCACAGAAAAGGATTCCAAAGTGAGGGCTGTCGAGTTCCATAGTCAAGAAGAAGAGCGACCTTGTTTCAGAGATGGGACAGTAGATGGAGGCCTCATGGGTGCGTGGAGGCCCCTCCAGGTCTCACTGCAGACTCTCAACACCATACCGCCCCCTACGGAATCCTGATCCAGTGCTAGAGGGGTGACGGGCCGAAGTCAGCACTTTTATGGATTCTCCTTTGCCTTCGCGTAGTACGGGTAGGTGCATGCACACAGTCATGGTGGAATGGGCGGGCTGGGAGCCTTCACTGCCGGTCACTGGAGCCATGCTCTTACTTAGCTGCAGCCCTCTGGTTGCCCAGAGCCATCTCATTGCATTGCTGCCCAGCCCAGGGTTTCCCAAGGCTTTACCTTGTTCCTCCCTGGGGAAAGCTAACCAGGCCCAGGCTTTCTGGTGCCCTGGTGTGATTTGGCCTCACATGCCCCTCTCCCACTATGCCTCTAGTAGCCAAGGCTGATTTCTCTACCTGCAGCCAGGTGTGGCCTTGGGTGAAGGGCGTGTGATAGGAAGTAGCCTCCTGCGTGATAAATTTCTTAGAGGTGATCTCTGCACACCCCATCCTCCCCAGCAAGGTCACTGCACAGTGACAAAAGCCAACACTTGTGCCCCTCTAACTTTCTGGTCCCCTCTTTCACTCCTCTCCATCTTTTCTTGTAGAAGTACGCTGCTGCTCACACCTCCTAATTGACTCTCTCTCCTTTTAGGCTCCTGTGCAATTTTTCATCTGTCCCTTCTTGGAATGGCATCCTCTGTTTAAGACAATCTCAGGGATCCTCTAACAATGTCTCAGACCCCAACTTTGGCCCCAACTTGCTGCCCCCTGTCCTCTCCATGGTCACGCATGAACTTCTGTCTTCCTGCTCATCTCCTGCTATCACAAGGATTGCAGGGAGGCTGTAACGCCTCTGTGTGCTCAGGAAGTGCTGTAGATTGTGGATGGACTTTATTATTGATCCCTGCATGAGGCAGAGGGCCTGAGCAGTGGGGACAGATAGGAATGACCATGAAGACTGGTTGAACGAATGAATGAATGAATGAGCAGATTCACAAATGATAACTTGTCAGGTGTAGCTACAAGTTTCAGCTATTCTGAAAGTCTCCAACTGCACAGATTCCTAGGTCCTTACCAAGTGTAACTTCTGGGCTTCAAATAGACTCAGAAATGAATCTGGTTAGAGAAAGCCCCTAGCGTCCTCGCATTCCACATCCAGGTGAGCATGGCTGGAATATGTTGTTCCAGCACAGGCCTTGCTCTTCCCTTGGTGAAGGTCAGCCCTGGTCCTTGGACTCCACATCGAGCACACTGCATTGTCTTGAATGCAGTGGCTTTAGCAGGGTCTGTGTGCACAGGAGTCTGACTGCTTTGGTTCAAATCCAGCTCAGATCACATCTTAGCTGCATGGCTTTAAATATATTATTCACTTTACTGAAGCTTTAGCTCTCTTATCTGCAAAATAAGGGACAGCAATAGTACCACATGGCCTAATTTTAGAACAGTACAGTATATAGTTGAGGGAATGTGCCTGGCATACAGTAGATGCTCAGCATTTGTGGTCTGCTTGTCAGTAAGTGGGCTTACAGTTGGGCCCTGTTTGGTTTCCTAAGTTTGTTATGCAACAAGAGAAAACCAACAATAGCATCAAAGAAGACCTCGAGGGAGCTCTCAGGCTGGACTCAGAAATGGCCTTTGTTCTCCTAGGCTGGAGAAGGGGGATGGGTATGGTGAGGGGCACACTGTCTTTCACTCTGGTTAGAATGGTTGCAAAGACAGCTCCAGAGCCAGCGCTGATCCTGCACACCCTTGAAGCCCCACCGGTGTGTTACAGGAATGGCAATCTGGCAGCAGTGGCAGTCACGTGACTGGGCAGTGCTCGAGTTGACGGCTGATGGCCTTAATTAGGTTGCCGTCGTGGTCAGCATCAGAGTCTTGGAGAAAGCACAGTGCCAATATTTACTCTTCCATACTTACAGAAAGTGCATGAATTGCAGCCAGTCTACACTGGTGTCTACTTTGTTCTCTCACCCCACCTTCTGCAAATTAGTCCACTTTGGACTAACTTTTCCCACCTGCTGTGTGAATTACTTAGATGCTGGTCTCCAAGAGGTGGGTCAAACTTTAATGAAACCTTTTGTAAAGATATAATGTAAAGAAAACCTTGGACAGAGCAGAGACGGGGTGCAGCAGAGAGGTGAAGATTTCACTTGAGTTAGTTCCAATTGTCCTGGATTCCCCAAAGGAAGAGCAAAGGCTGACTCCACTTGCACTTTGTGAAACTCCCATGATTCAAGGTTGGGTTCTATGAATAGCCTGAACTGATCCAATCACAGTGCACTCACATCTGCCCAGCTGTGCTCATCGGTGGAGAAGGATTGGAGCTGCTGAAGCGCATGGCGTGTGGACATCCCTGCCTAGTACTTGCTGTGTTTCTGTCACTGATGAAGGAGGGGGGCAAGGTGTTGATAGAGCGATGAGTTGGGTGAGCTGGGAAACACTAGGACAAAGCCTGGAGTTGGGGATTTTTTTTCAGTGGCTGAGATAGATGGGAAATAGAGGAGTTTGGGACAATCAGGGCAGGAAAGCAAGCAGGATCTCATGGTAGAAGCTTGGGAGCCCCAACAAGGTGTGCGAGTTTGCTGACTGCAGCTGGCTGTGAGATGCCGTGAAAAGCCCTTGAGAAGGAAAGGCACAAAGCAGAGCTGTCCCTGTGAGGAACTGTCATGGGCATTCTCCAGCTGAGAGGCCCACACTAGGACTGCACTGCTCCACTCATTGGCGAAGACCTCTGTCCCCTCACTCCTGCTTCTAACATGACATGGATACTTCATGCATGACACCCTAGATCCTCCTCTGAGCCAGAACAGGGGACAGGGAAAGGAAGGGGCCATGTCTTTGTCCTTTTCCTGGTCGGCTCCAGTTCAGTGGGTTCATTTCATTTCCAGTAAAGGCTCTCATCCCCTAGCCTCACAGCACCTGGGGACACCTGATATTTGTGGCTACTGTCACTTGCATTAATTCGTCAGAAGTTCTTGCACCACTGCCTGGTACACTGTAAGCTCGAGAAAGTGCACCACTGTTGTTAACATTATCATAACCATGATTACTATTTTTCCTTGCCAATGAGTATCGGACCTATCTCTGAGACATTTGTTACCCTCAAATGAGCCCCCAGGACATCCAGTGGGCAAGCACAGTGGTCAGGCCATCCCAGGGCACCCACTTCCTTGAAGGATGTCCTCAGATCACAATACACATCAGAGTACATGAGGCTGTCATAACTCCTGACGCAGAGAAATCTATTTCAGCCAGTGGGGCCCACACTGATTTTTTTCCATATGACTATTGGCCTCCTACAGAAGTAGAGGCTCTTGTGTCTAGAAAATTTATTTCTTCTTCTAATTCAATGAGCCTTTCCCTGAACTCTGCGAGGATGAAAGAACACCTCTCATTTGTCCTTTAATGGGAGATGAGGGGACTAGGTGGCTCATTTTATTAGCAGCAGTGACAATTACAGGGCCTTTTGTACAACTTCTGGTCTCATAAACACTCCGGGGGCGCATGCAGCTGTCACTACGAATGGAGCTGTGGCTGGGACAGCTGTGTGACTCACCCACAGTTGCAGAGCTGGGAAGTGACCAAGAGGGGCACAGCTCTGGCTTCACAAACAGCTGCAAGTGCCGCTAAAATGCGGAATTCCAGGTGCTCCTCATACGCTGCGCTGGGCAATTTTTATCTCTATGAATATGGAACTCCTCCTACTTGAAGTTGGATGGAATTGAATCTAGCCTGATCTGGCCCATGAGGCATACCTCTGCCCGGGTCCTGGCTGACGATGGTGAGGCTGGGTCCGCCACCGCGCAATGAACAGTGGCCTAGGCTCAGGGTGTGAGAAGAGCTTCTGTCCGATGAGAAGATGCACTGAGCCTGGCCTGGCGATGATCTTTAAAGGACTCAGTCAGTGTCCATCGAGCCCACGGCCCCCAGAGTAGGTCTGTCTTCCCTGAGTCTTGGGCAGAAGAAAATAACTTTGCATGAAGTACCCAGGGGTGCGGCATTCTCTCTTGTTTGCTGTCGTTCATTTCTGCTTACTGAAAAGAGAAAGTGGGCATTTGTTCCACCGAGGAAGACGCTTCTCCACTTGGAATCAATGGAGGGGTCCGCTAGGAGGATTTCTGTGAAAGCCTCATCTCCAGGGGCTGGGCTGGCTGCAGAGCCTGGATAGGAAGCCCCTCCTCTCTGGGGCACCTGCTGGCAGCCAGCCCCGGGTTCAGGGATGGGAAGTCCCCTGCTTTTCTGTGGTGTCAGGAGGCTCCTGCTGAAACGAGTTGGCGTGCAGAGTCCAAGGTGGCTCCCGCACCACCACTCCGATCCCTCCCTGTTTCAGGCTCAATGTCAAGGAGACACCAGGGCTTGGGGCTGAGCAGGTCATCACAGAGCCTCGAGGCTGAAAATAGGAGGAATAGGGATGATTCCCTTCTGCTGTAGGGACGGGCAAGTGTCTTCTGATCACCTACAGTGTGCACCAGGGGAGAGAACACATTTGACCAAACCCTCGCACAAGTGTTTGGAGGCTACTGGTGGCATCCTCGCTGTATGGCTGAGACAAAGGTCAGAGAGGCTGGGTGGTGTGCCTAAGGTTGCACAAGAATATCATCTCACAGGTCCCCAGTGATACTGACCCTGCAAATGCTCAATGGAAGCTCCCTACCCAAGGTGGGATAGGATTCGAACACACACACACACACACACACACACACACACACACTGCTGTGTGCAACAACATCGAAACCATGCCATGAGAATCCCAAATCACAGCATCCTGTTGTGTTCATGGCTATCACAGGGGGAGCACTTCTCTTTCTTCAGGAAAGGGCCACACACTCCTGCACAGCTCCTTCGGTTCCTCTTCGCCCGGCACACAGTCTCGGTTACAGCCATTCACTTTGCCATCACAGAATGAAAGCTGCTGGGGCAACACCGAAACGAAGTGACCTGGCGGTGTGTCAAATATTTGACTTATAATAATGGATGGTGGATAGCATTTGGCCCTGGTCCATAGTTTGTCAGAGTTGGGTTAACAAGATTTCTTCTTCTTCTTCTTCTTCTTCTTCTTCTTATTATTATTATTATTAGGCCTTGAAGTTAATCAGGTAAAGCTTCCTGGAGGAGGCACCATTCGCAGTAGGCGTCAATGAACAGGTAGGGTCTGGATATGGACCTGGAGGAGACCAGAGTGATCAGAGTCCCCAGAAAGGAGAAGAACGGAATGAGGAACGGGCCACTGCAGAAGACAGCACCAAGGCCAGCTGGCGTGGAGGTACCCCGAGGTCTGGATGCCAACCAGGGTAGTGCGGCTCGGACGTCTGCCTGTCCTCTGGATTTACAAGTACCCCAGGTTGCTCCATGAGAGAAGACATTGAAACCTGAGTTTACAGTGGTTTGAAACCTGTTTAGAATCCTGATGGAACCTGAGAGGAGTAACAGCCTATGGAACCTGGGGGACCCCGAGGCCTGGGCACAGCGATGGATACAGGGATGGGGGTAAGGTCCCAGGCAAGGAGCCCCGTGAAGCAGAGGCCAGGGCACGAAACATTCACCTGGCTATGTGATCTTAGCGCAGTCACTCGAGCCCTCTGTGTGCCGCTGTAACTTTGGATGCATGGTGGATACCATAAAAGAGTGACAGGAGGTGGAATACAGGACACATGCAGGTCAAACCGGGGCCATACCAGGATCGTTAGGAACGGCAGGAGGCTGCTCTTGTTTAAGGTCCAGGTGTGCTGCTTGCAGAGCAGATGCCTGGAGCGGCCCTCCTGATGCCCAGGTCAGAAGGCTCCTCCTCCAGCTGGGGGATTGAGGGTGACAGGAGCAGGCCCAGGGCCCTCTTTGCTCGCAGCACACTAGCCCTGTCCCAACATCCAGCCCTGCTCATCCTCTCAGACTTTGCACACACTTTCTCCCTTCAGTGCCAAGCTTTTCCTTGCTTTTTCTCTCTTTGCAGCCTTTCAGGACCCTGGCTAAAGGCTGCCTTGTTGGTAAAGAAACTCTGTGGTCTCGCTTTGCTCCAACTGCAGCCTCAATAAAACCCAATTGTGTCTGGATCACACTTCTGTCGCCTTCAGTAGCCACTGATGTCTCCATATTTCTAATACATTGGGTAGGAAAAATGCACAACTCCCAGGAGGCACAAATGCCAAATGCTGCACCACTGCTCCTTGGTATTCTTTTTTTTTTTTGGTACCAGAAATCGAACTCATGACCTCATGCTTGCCAGGCAGGCACTGTGCCACTGAGCTATATCCCTGGCCCTTGTAGCCACTGCTTTTTGACTGGCTTGTATTAAACCCACTGTGATGGGGATTTCACAGCTTTACCTTCTTACAACACCCAACATGGGAGGAATCACTTTCTTCTTGGATGAAGGAGAACACTGAGGTTCCAGGTGATACAGAATTGCAGAACCTGCATCTGCATCAACCAGCTATGGAGCCTTACGTCCCAGGACTTCCCAGGACTTGGGTTTAAAGATGCACAAATCAACACATTCCTTGGCTCTGTTCTCACATACAGATCTGTGCCCAGGCAAGGGGACTCCTCTGAGCATTGTCCTTGGGTTTGCTTTGTCTCCCTGCCATGCTGGGCAACTTCTCCTGACACAGAGGACTAACTGCCCTGGTAGAGCTGTCTGTGAGAGCTCACAGCTCCTGACAGGGAGGAATCTGAAAGTGGAGACATCATCTAAAGATACAAATATGAAAGGGACAGGAACAATAGTCTCCCTCTTGAACCAAGGGGATGCTTAAAGCCTGTGGCTTTGGTTCTGCATTGCAGTGATCATGAAGTGGCTCTTTGGACACAGGAGGAAGACACTGCTCACTGCGTGCTCATCCAGCAGCCTGGCAAGAAGAGAAGCTGATCTGAGCAGCGCTTGGACAGACTCTGAGTCTGGCGGCTGAAGCTTGGCCATGGGTCGAGTCATGACACCTGCAAGTTTCTGTCCCTAGAACCTTTGGAATCTGCAGGTGAGATTCAGGGAAGGGCCTTGAGATGTGAGGTCATCGTGGCTGATCTGTTGGGCCCTCAACACCATCACAGGGCCTTTCACCTCAGTACACCCTTCCTTGCTGGGCTCAGATTGGGAGGAAAAGGCTTAGGAAACAGCAGAGTTGCTGACTGTGCCAAAAGAGATGGATGCCCTATAAGCCAAGGAACAAGAGAAGCTTCCAGAAACTAAAAAAGGAAACATTTTCCTAAATCTCCAGAAAGGGGCTGCACCCCTGCTGACACTTTGGTTTTAGCCTCCCGAGACTCATGACCTACAAGATCATGCATCTGTTCCCAAGTTGGTGACAATTTGTCAGAAGAACAATACAAGACTAAGCAGACCTCCATTCTCAGGCATCCATTCTTCCCCCACTAACACATCAACACCCCCTGCACCTGGAGTGAGGCCCAGCCAGGTGCTTTGACCTGCACAGGAACTTTGCAGAAGGGAGCACAAAGACCAGAAGGCCAGGGACAGAGCTCAGAGCTCACTCTGTGTGGCTTGGCCGGGGGAACGTCCACCCACTCCTCTAAGGACACACAGTCCATGTGACCTGCCCAGGCACAGCATGGGGTGAGGGGATGTGGCAGGGCCATGTCTTCTGGCAGCCGGGGTGCCCGCCTGCTTTGCAGTAGCCTGAGGAGCTCAATACATTGTGGCTTCCAGCTTCAGTGAAGGATCACAACTGTCTTTGGCTGGCTTGAGGATCCCTCTGATATGGACTTGCCACTGGTGCCTTGTGGATGGTAAATAAATTATATTCATCATTTGGCTATTTCATTTATAGGTGAAGCTTATTCTTCTTTCAAACATGAGAGGCAAATCTCTCGGGTACACCAAGTGAGTATTCACTGACCACTAGCAGTGCTATCAAACCACAGTTGTTCCTTGTTTGAGTTTTTGAAAATTTCATTAAAATATTAGATGAATATAGTTTTATAATCAAATAATACAATAATTCTGACCCAAAAGAGGATCCCCTACTTTACCCAGTCTACCATCCAAATTCTTGCATTTTAGAAAATAAATGTTACCTTTTATGATATTTCTTCCAATTTCCTAAATGCCTCAGCAAACTAGAATTTGTTGATTTTTTTTCTTTTAAATATGGAAGATGCTGACTTTGCTCTCTTAAAACGTATACACACACACATCCACAGACACACCCTCTGTGTAGTTTAACTGCACATTTTTGGTAAGTTTGAATGTTTGGATAAGTTAAATATTAAACATTATAGTATGCTCAGCTGTATAGTACCCTAATAATACACTTTTGTTGCAGAAGCTATTTCCCCTAAAGTTAATAACAACGGATTATTGTTAACTTACTCACATCATTTTCTGTATAGTTATTACTTAATCATTTTTACCTTCAAAATAATCGAAAGACAACTCAGAATATGGGCAGTCACTTTACCAGCATCCTCTTATTCTTCTATTCTCCTTCCCTGAGATGCGCCTCCCCGATGATTCCACTACTCCACTCTGCCTGGACCGATTATAATTAAGGAAGTTTCCCTCACACCTTTCTTGGGATTCCTCTTTGCTTTTCTTTGTGGGATGCCTCTTTCATTAAATCTGTTCTTCTTTACTATGGGTTTGATGTCTTATTACACTGGGAAATGTATTCTGGAAGCTTTCTCAAAAGGCAATCATGGGGAAAACACATCTTGATCCCTTCTGTTTCTGCGAATGTGTGTATTTTTATTTTCACATTTGATTAACAGTGTGTAATTTTAAGTTAAAGGTCATTTTTTCTCACAATAGGAAAGAATGGGCTGTTCTCTTTTCTGATCTCTAGTATTATTGAAAAACCTCGTGCCCTCATTTTTAATATCATTGGTATCTCTATTTTTGTTCTGTAGACATGAAAGATACTGTATTTGCTTTGAAATTACACAGGGTCATACTGTGACATGAACAGCTGGCCACTCTGAGGAGGTGAACAAGCTTTCAAATTCCAATCCAAGTGTTCTAGTTCAGAGAAATTTCTTGTATTACATCTTGAAATATTTTCTCCTGTTTTCTCTCTTCTCTTTTTCTGCAGCTAGTGTGAATCAAATATTTGGTCTCTTCAACTTTTCTACTTTTCTTTATTATCCCATTGCATCTGTACTTGACTTTTCATTTATTTTCTAAGGATTTTTCTAACTACACCTTCTAATCTTGCTGTTGGAGTTTTCCTATCAGACATTTTTAAAAGCAAAATTCCTTTCTAATCCTCTGAATATTCTTCTATTGCATTTGAAAGTTTCACAGCTGTGATGTTTTTCTCTGGTTTCCCTTAAGAGAGTAATGATCATTATTTGTAATTTTCTTCTGATGTGTGCAGTTATTTCTTTTGACTTTGTTTTGTGCTTGTTTTGAGGACTATGTTTGAAGCTAGAAGCTTTCATCAAATAAATGCCTGGACTTTGGTTGTTAATTCTCACTTGAGTGTGAGTGACTAAATATGTTAATAAAATGCTCTATGCTTAGATATTAGCCCCCTTGTCTTTTTTTTCAGCTCAGTCATTTCTCACCAGAGATCTGTGGCTGACACAGGAGGGGAGTCAATCGGCAGAACAGGGCTGCGGATCAGCGTTCAGTACTGCAGAAGGTCACCTAGTGAGCCTGAGTCTGTGCTTACCTTACCCTGGTCTCACCTGGGCTGCTTTCTGTGAGTGAGAGACACTCTTCTGCTGCATGTGAGGGCCTCTGGAGCTCTCCAATTCCCTTCAACACAACTTTGGTTAAGCCATTTTATTTCTGTTGCATTCATCTCTCTTGTTCTCAAATGGACCAGTGCTTGCAGTTTCCAAACCTCCTCCAGGTCCTTTGGCAAAAATTAACTTACTTTTCACAGGAGCCCCCTCCAGGGTGCTAGATCAAGATAGTGACTTCTGCTACCATTGGCAAATTCATTTTTCCATAATTTTGTGGGCACCTCTCATTTTATAGTGTCTTCTCTACCTTCCTGGACCCTAGGGTCCAGTTGCAGCATCATATAAGGAGCTCATGAATAAAAATGTGGGAAATATGAACGCCATGGAAACAGAACATTCTTCAAGCGTGGCTTCCAGGAGAATGTAATTCCTGGACTAGGTGTTAAAGAGAAGACAGGAGATTTTTAGATGAGCGCACGAAGGAAGAACATCGAAGAGCAATGGGCAGCTTGAGGAAAAACCTGAAGCCATGGCAGGCACGGTGCAGGGTGGGAGGTAAGGGATGGAGCCAGGAAGCCAGTTCCTGCAGCCCATATGCCACACTGAGATCTCAACCTCATTCTGGAGCTCACAGGAGCCATTGAAGGCATTGGAATGGCTACATCTGACATCACTTGTCTCGGAAATGGGATCGAATAAATGCTAATATCTTGGGGGAAAGTCCTTCGCAGTGGAGGGACTGTGGGAAGCAGACCAATATTTTGGGAAAAATCAAGTAGATGTTTCTGAACGTTTAGTTACTGCAAACAAATCATCGCTGGGGTTACTTTTCAAAGATCTCTGGTTGTTCAGGCTCCTGAGAGGGTGCTAGATTCATATCGAGTCCTGCAACCTAGCAAGTTTTTTTCTTTTTCCATGAGAAGTCTCCATTCCCAACACTTTCTTTCTCTAGGACATCAGGATCATGTTCAACAGTCTGGCACTGAGATTTCTCAAGGGTCCAAGAAGATCAGATATATTCCTTGGTACTGATCTCTTGAAGCAGGGAAAAGGAGCTTGAGATATCGAGGCTTAGACATGCCAGAGTCACACTGGGGGACATGACTGCATTTGATTACTTCTGGCCTTTTCAACTGCCTATAGGAATTCACATCACCCAGGTAAGACAGTGGAGGCAGAGGTCCATACAATGAGGTCACTTGCCAGGTGCCCCATGGCGACTTAGTGTCCAAAGAACGTGGGAAGCAAAGTCTGTCTGATCCCCTCGTGCACATTCTTCCCGCTGTTCCATGCTCCATACTGTTGCAGTGGATGTGCTGGGGATGGAGTCACAGCTTCCCTCCACTGACACGTGGATTGAGGAACCCTATTTACCATCACCACTTTAATGTTGCATTCAATGGAAATGCTGTATGACTTGATATCATCATGCATTCATCAAAGACAGGGTTGGAATTTGAATCCAGACACCCCAGGCCAGCAGATACTTCTTTTCCCACTTCTTTTCTTCATCCACTCCTCTTTCTGCCTTAAAGGCCCAAAATGTACCTTATTGCTTAAGGAAGTTCATACCGTTTTTCTCTTATCATTTCTCTTTCTTTTTTGTTCGTACATGCTTGTGAGACATAATGAATACATTCATCTCTGAGAGCTGGTACAGGTAGGTGTACATATCACATCTTAGTCCTCTTTTCTTCCCATTTCCTTCTCCTCCTTTTTCATTCCTTCCTCTTTCTTCCCCTAGATTCCTTTTCCAAAAGATGTATCTCCCTATTTTCTACTGTTTATCTCTCACTTGCTCTGTAATTGCTTCATACTTTGGGTTTCTTACGTATGAGAAGACACATGATATTTAAGTTTCAGTGTCTGATTTATTTCAGTAGGCATTATGGTCTCAAGATGCATCAGTTTTCTTAACAATGACTCAAACTCATATTTCTTTATGACTGAGTAACACTCTACTGTAAGACAATGTCACTAACTCTTTGCCGAAGACACCTAGAAGAGGAATAGCTGAATCTAATTGAATTTCTAACTTTAGGTTCTTGAAGAGTCTCTATACTGATTTTCATAGAGAAGAAACCCAAAATAGCAAAAGGAATCCTGGGCAACAAGATCAAACCAGGAGGCACTACAGCTCCAGAGCTCGTTTTCAAAGTGCTCAGCAAGGCTTGCTCAGTGTTTGCTCTCAGCTTCTGTTCATCTTCCATCTCCGTCCTGCTCCCTGTAGACTTATCAGATGGCATGCAAACCAGGACCCTAGGAAACTCTCTTTCTAGGGACTTTTCTCTCCTTTGAGCACCCAGTTCACCATCATCCTCAAACTGTCTGGGTATCATCAGCAGGTCTTTCCCAACTTAGGAAGAATGGTAGCTCTGCCAGGAGGATTGCTATGGCCTTTCCTTCCTCCATTTGTGGACCCCACCCAAAATGAAGTGCATTGTCATAGGAGCCGAGGAACCCAGGGTTCCCCTCTTCCTACCAGAGCATTTCCTGTCTTACAGAGTGGTCGCTTTTACTGGCTGACTACCACCTCATGGTATCAGACAGTGGTGGTGGACCTATGGTTTATATGCCTCAGGCAGATCTTTGTTATTAAAAGCTCTAAAATGTTCACCATCACTGGTACAAGGATTGTGCCTGGCCAGCCTCTATGTTTGCCATTCTCAACACAGAGTCTGGAAATTAGAAATCACTTTAAAATATCTGTAAAAGCAAAGCAAAACAAGGGAGGGGCAAGAGGGAAAGCAAGGAGAAAAAAATAAACTCGAGCCGTGAGCTATAGTCGCTTGGTAAATCTGGGTCCTTTTTATATTCTTGTTAACATACACACAGATACTGGGAATTTCCATTGCTAAATTCAAGTTTGCAAAGCTTTGGTCTTTCATAAAATGATATCATTTCAGAGGAAATCACTACATTTTTTGAAAAGATAAGCCAGACCAAATACTGAGAAGTGTATAATGGAAGAAAAAATAATAAAATCTAGAAAGTAGTTGCCACAAATGCAATGTTCACCCCCCCACCCATGTACATCAAGAAAGACTCTGCTTTTGCTGAATTTGCAGTAGCTGCAGCCATTAATGGAAACCATCTCCAAATCCACACTGACCGGAGGGATGGAGTCAAGAGATGAACTGTGTTAATTGATCTGCTATGAAACTTCTAAATGGGAAACACATTCTATCAAGTGGGAACATAAAACACAGGTAGAAATGTCCTCCTCACCACTAAGAATTCTTCTACAGAGTAATACATTTTAAAAGGAAAATAAAGCAAACTTCCCAAGAGGTCAAACCAGTCTATCATGACGTGTTAAGGAAAATACTCTCCTGTCCTTGTTTGTCATGATGGAAGCTTTCTCTTCACAGTTTGCTATGCTGGAAAACATAGCTCTCATCATCATGGGGTCCACTTTCCTCCTGCAAAGGCTGACCCTGGGTTGCATGAACATAGTCACTGCAGGACAGTTGGTTCTGAATCAGGTCGGCCTCATCCAGCCATGCTGGCAAGCTGTAATCAGCCACAGATGGGAAGAATGATTGGTATAAAGAACACAGTCCCACAAACTACAAAACAGAGTACATTATCCACAGAGGAATTTTGTCCCACTTGTAGAGCTTCTGTTGCAGTCTCTGGCTCAGACCTTAGGTCACCTTGCAGCATCAAGACCTCCATTGCTGAGTACCTCCTGTATCTAACTCGCTCTCTTACCATGGTTTGCTAGGGATCCCCTCGAGGCCCCCTTTACAAACTCTTTCCTTGAGAGGAAATGGAAAGCCAGGCGGAGTTTCAGGTCTACATAAAGTCCTCTAGGAGAAACCTTACATTCGATGCTTCTGGTTCTGTGAAAGAATATTTGGAGTAGATTCCACGTACTGCACATTAGAAAAAGAAAATTGTCACTTTTGTAAAAATGTCTCATTTTTCTTTGCACGGAAGAGGGAGAAGGGGGCCAACACAGGAGGCTGACTTCATATCTGCATGTCTAATATTATAAGAAATCTTGGAATTTTGATAGACTTAATCCTGACCACAGGAGCGTATAAAATAGCAGAACCCTGCTGCCAACAAAAACCAGGACCACACCAGAAAAGCCATCAGCTTTCAAGCGGCGACCTGCCAGGTCTTGCCTGGCAAAACCCCAGCTAATGAATCAGTGCAGTGTCTCACTCTATCAAGCTGGACTTGGCTTTGCCCCCAGCCTGGTTGAGGTCTGAAGTGGCCATGGCTGTTCAATGCACTGCCCTTCATGGCCAGCAGGCTGTGGTCTTTTGGCTGCATTTGTAGGAAAAGCCAGCTTTGCAAACATCCATGGTCTATTGAGTGTGAAAACCCTGTATCCACAGTTCACAGTGCATTCTTTCTCCCCAACCCCAGTAAGTTTCCCCAGACTTCTGTATGGATTATGACAACTCACAGATCTTTCTTTGTCTTTTCCTGGTTGCTGCCATGCAGAAAGCTGTTTGTCATATGATTTCAATACATGCTCTTGTAATGCGATTACATTAACTGTTGAGCAATATTGTCTCACAGGACCAAACCACAGATTTCTTTTTTTAACTGCACTGAAAATGTCTGAGCTCTATCTTCAGTCTCTTTATTCTCCAGTTCAGCCACTAAAGCCAGTAGATGAAGGGGCCAGGCCTGAAGACATGTGTGATGTGACTTAGAAGATGGGCAATGGCCAAGGAAGGGTGGGCAGGGAGAGAAACGGTGTACATTCTTCTTAGAGTCAAAGTAAGTTCTCCTTCCTTGCTTCAACAATTCTAGTCACTAAGGTAGCTGGGAATGTGCTCCTCCAGCCTGGCCCTGGCTGGTATGGTGGAGCTGGCTTCTGTCTTCTCACTAGTCCTGCAGGAAGGGTTCCTGGAGCTAGGTGATTGGTAGCCTGAGACTGAAGGAGAGAGTGCCTTCTCCTGGGGTCTACATAAAAAAACACCACTACATACGATTCTGATGTTGAAATTGCTATTAATAATATATTAGAAGAAGAGAAGGGAGAGCAAGAAAATGAAGGAGGAGGCGGAGGGAAGGAAGATAATTTGATTCAGTTCAATTCACTTAATACCAGTCCATTCTGGCTGCTATAGCAAGTCATCATTAACAGGTACATTAGTCAATGTTTCTCAGCAGAGTTATAACACCCTAAATCCACAATTTAAAAGGGGAAATGCTTGTGTGGCTCATGGTTTCAGAGAATTCGGTCCATGGTGAGCTGATTCTAAGCCAGAAATGGCATGGTGAAATGGCATGGTGAAGTATGGTTGTTCACCCCATGGTAACCAGAAAGCAGAAAGACAGAATAGGAGCCAGGGACAAGAACACACATTTCTAGGTCATACCTCCATGACCCGCCTCTTCTAACCAGGCCCCACCTCCCAACACATGAGACTTTCTGGAAGATATTTTAGGTCCAAACCATAAAACAGGGTTGCTTATCAACAACAGAAATGTATTTCTTACCATTTTAGATGTTGGGAAGTCTGAGATCAAAGCACCAGCCAATTTAGCATCTGGTGACAGCTTGTACACTGGTCTACAAATGGCATCTTCTCTAGGCACCTGCTCTCACATAGTAGGAGGTCAAGGCAGTTCTTGGGCCTCTTTCCTGAGCACACTAATCTCACCTGTGAGAGTGAAACTTTGTGATTTAATCATCGCTGCAGACCTTAGCATAACCTGGAGGGAAGAACATAAGTATTCAGACCACTGTCATCAAGTCCTAGAACTGTGTTTATGTGCCATTTATGTCAAGTGTTTTGTTTGCTTTGTTTCTAAATTTCCCAAAGTCAGAATTCCATCCCTTTGTCTCGATAAAGTAAAAAGGATTTCATAGCTCCACTAAATATAGGATGAAACAGTACCTCTATGCTGCACTTTGTCATGGAAATATTCTAAAAATTGTTTTATTTGGGCCACATATTTACAATTTTTCTTTTGATTCAAAAAAAGTAATATTGCCATTTAGGAAACTGTGTTCATCATGTGTATATGTATGAGTGTGTACATATGTGTGCATGTGTGTGCACATGTATGGTGGGTTCTACACTGGAGGAGACAAAATCCAATTTATCTTCCAGTTCCTATTTGTGATTTTTGTTAGAAGATAACATAAGCTGCCCAATGCTTCTGGTTCACCCTCAAGCACTCAATCCAGATGGCTGGGACTTATTTATTTTTGTTGTTGTTTCTTCTTAACATTTTATGAGTATACTATATGATAGGTATTGTTTTTGTTTCAGAATCATAATCAGTATTATTTGCTTGATTTAGAGACTGTAGCTCTCAAATAGGGGACCAAAGGTGACTGTAGTCTTTATAACTCTGGAGTAACTCCTGGTGCTTTTGATGGAGCCTGATGCTTTTTATGAGTAGAAAAATGCTCTCCATGCATTTTTTGATAGCAACAGTTCTATTCTTTTTCATCTCCATGTCTTCTTATCCTTTGATTCTGGCATGGGAGGCTCTTCTGCTATGGACTGATGGGCCTGCAAATGTCACCTTAAATAGACTCTTCCTGTCCTACTTGGGGATGTGGGTGGCTTGTTTCCAGTATGGAGAGCATTCCTGAACACTTGTGATAGGGTTCTCTTAGCAGTGATCCTTCTCTAGGCAAAGTGTCTTGGTTTGTGGAATTTCAAGAACAGCCTGAGGCAATGAGAGGCCCAGGGCCTCTGCCTAGGACCCCATGTGCTGAAGAGTTGCCTGAGTTTGAAGTACCCTTAGGAGATATCTCATTTTAAAACTCAGCACTACTTAATTGGTAAAACCTGCTTAAGTTTACCAAAAGGGCCAAGAGTAAAATACTCTAAAGTAATATCTTCCTTTGAAAACACACAAAGACTAGAAACCAATGGACAGTGGTGTGCAGAAAATGTTTTACTGCTGCCTCTCTGTGGAAACCCAGCCCTGAATTGTAGCATTTACCTCTTCCAGTGTGTAAATTCTTCCACCATGGCCCAAAGCATCATGCCAGTGCAGAAAAAGTGCTCCAGGACATGCCAGCTCAGTACAACCCTGCTCCAGACTGTGACTCAGTGGACAGAAAGAACATAGAACCTGAGTGTTATGGTTGATACATTGTGTCAACTTGGGGAGTCTAGAGGTTTGGCTAAGTGACTCAGCAGGAAGCCAGGGTGCTTACTTTGTATACATCCTG
>NW_004955438.1:19469251-19479496 GCF_000276665.1 Chinchilla lanigera
TATCCCCCTGTTTGTACCTTTTGGAATGGTACTGCTTATTTTGTGCCATTGAATGTTGGAAGTGTTTAACTTTTCATTTGTACAGGGGCTCGCAGCTAAGAGTTTGCCTTACATCTCGGAGGAGACTTGGGACTTGGACTCTTCAGCTCTGCTGCAACTATTAGGACTTTGGCAACTCTTGCAGATGGACTAAAGGCCTTTTGCATAAAGGATGTGCATGAGTCTTTAGGGGGTGAAATGTTATGGTTCTAATGCAATATAATGTCTTTGTACCTGGAAACTGGTTTAAAGAAATGTGTCTGGTTGCCAAGTTGACCAAAGGTGGATTGCTATGGTTGACACATTGTGTCAACTTGGGGAGTCTAGAGGTTTGGCTAAGTGACTCAGCAGGAAGCCAGGGTGCTTACTGTGTGTACATCCTGAGCCTGTGGAAGAGGAGGGCACAGAGATTATGTGAGAGCTACACGCCCCTTAGGTGGTGGTAGTCTGTTTACAATGTAAGGGAGGGAAAGAGGCTGGTTGCTGCCATTCCTCCAGTTTGCTCTTGCTGTTTTCTGTTCGGCTGCCATTCC
Organism: Chinchilla lanigera; assembly: GCF_000276665.1. Taxonomy (NCBI): domain Eukaryota; kingdom Metazoa; phylum Chordata; class Mammalia; order Rodentia; family Chinchillidae; genus Chinchilla; species Chinchilla lanigera. The sequence goes on from NW_004955438.1 coordinate 19,469,824, forward strand.
CCCCTTGCTCTTGTAGTTTTGCTACCTTCTGCTTCGGAGCCAGCCAAGTATGGACTGAAACCTCCACAAACTGTAAGCTAAATAAACCTTTCCTTCCTTCATTTTGGGTGTTGGGTATTTTGTCTCAGTAATGAGAGAAAAGTAACCAAGACACTGAGCAACCATAATTTGGGTTGGATTTTATTCAGACATGCCTTTGCTCAGCTTAGATAAATTACTTTTAGATCCTCTGTTAGCATCTCAGAAAAAAAAACAGGAAAAATGTACCTTTCTAGCCAGGTGCTATTATAGATGAAATGAAACAATACCCCAGTTGTATTCCTCGGTGTGAGCATGATTGTCTCCATCAGCAGCTGCCATGAGATGTGCTCGGGATTCCTGGCTTCTCCCCTTCATCCCAGCACAACTTTCAGCATGGTTAGTGTTGCTATTTCTATCCTGAAGAAACAAAACTTGAGTATTGGAGAGGAGAACCCAGTCCAGCCCATAAAAATTATCAGAGCAAACAGGCATATCAACAAAGCCCATTTATTTCATCCTTGTGATGCACTTGGAGTTTCAATTTTAAAACAAGAGAAATATTCATTGTGGACAGGAGAAAATCCCCCTGGAATCTCAAAATTGTGACAAGATAAAGAGGTCACTGAAATCCTCAGGGATGCCCTCTTCATTTCCATCGAGTTTCTCCTCCCATGGATCAAAGAGTGATGGGCTGTGGACAGCAGAAGCCCAGATAGGACCTGCTGTCTTTGTACTTGGGGTTGATGATTCTCAGAGAGCTACAGAGACAGCCTCCTCTTCATAGATGGGCTCGTATTTTATGCATCCAGGGGCTGTATTAAAACATCAGACCTGTGGGAGTACAGAATCCTGGCTTCTCAACCACTTAACATCTCTTCCACATATAAGGGGGGTGACTTGAGCTAGGCCTTTTCCTTTCTCTGGGGTGCAGAATAGACTCACCTATAAAACAAGTGTATTCATGAATTCCTCATTGACAAGTGTATGTGTGTGTGTGTGTGTGTATGCAAAGAGAGAGGATGCGAGGATTTGGACCGTGAGGGCAAGCTCTTTGAGAGCAACTTCTGTGCATTTTCTTTGGTTCGGTGTTTGGCATTTATTAATGACACTTTTGTCTCTAGCTGCTGAATGAGTGACTGAGATGTGTGGAACAAAAATTGCCACCTGAAAGATATTTATTCTAGCTCCAAACATCCTGTAAAAATCCTCTCAGACTTTGGGAACACAACAGCTGTAGTTTTACAATTTCCAAATCAAGAACAAGCATTTTAAAAAAAAGAGTGAATTTACTTTCAATGTAAAACAACCTCTCCAAAGCAAACAGCAACGAAACTGCTAATAAGTTGGGGATAAATAATATATGACATTGCAAACTGCATCGCCAATAATCTATCATACATACATCTGCTATGGATGGTGCAGGGTAACAATAACCCTTTGATTTAATTGGGCTCCTGAGCGGTAGCATATGCATTATAATGGTTCCATTGACATTGTTTTGCACCCAAGGAATCAAATTAATGCCTACCAGCACATTAAGCACTCTGTGGTCCTCTCTCCACTGAAAATGCACATGTGTTGCTATTAGTGTTACTAAGAGTTAGGTCTGGGCTCCGAGGGGTGCAAAGACACCCTGGGGCTGCAGTGGAGAGGCCAAGCAATATTCTGCTAATTTCAGTGGGACTGTGTGTTCTTCACAAAACCGTGCAGTGGTTCCAGATCTGGCTGTAACCCTAATAGAAGCATCTAGCAAAAAGACCTAATTGCACGTGTGCATGTGTGGCATGGGTACGGACAGTCTATCTTCTTCTCCTCTGCCACTGAACCACTGTGACACGCTGTTCTAGGAGCAGTGCAAGAGGCACCCTATCAGAGGACCCAGCACACATGTTGGCAGTGCTCATAAATACTAAGTTAGCCAATTCTATGTCCTTTGGCACCAGATGGGTAGTTTAATTTGAGATCCCTCAAGTCTGGCTCTCCAGAGCAGAAGATTAAAGCAGTACCCGTACAACTCTCTGATCAGTATATTTTGCACCACTTTTCATAGCATAGATGCAAGCACTGGTCTCTCCTATCAAAGGGCAGTACAGGGGAGAACATCACCATAGCATGCTAGTGTCCTGGGGAAAAGCAAGCAAACAGGATGGGGGTCCTCTTTCTTCTCCAAAGGGTCCAGTCAGCTCGTCTTGCTGAGAGCCAAGATCATCTCTGCCCCATGACCTGCACTGGGCAAATCAACTTTGCAAACAAGCTCCTATTCATTGTCAGGCTGAAACCCCAGCCTTCCCAAGCCCCGGAGCCTGGAAGCTGAGCAGCGCTAGGCAATTATCTGTTTTGAAGGAATACACTGATTTGACATTCTTAAGGAGTCACAGACGTCTGATTTCATAATATAATTTGTAGAAGTAAAAAAGGCAAGTTAAACATTTGCTTACACATATCATGTTTACATGTGTTCAAAGAACTTTCCAAAACTTTGCAGTCTCATCCAACTGCATCTTTTTTAAGCTCGCTTCGCTCTCGTAGGTTTGCAAACAAATTCCACAGCACATTCAACCGCAAATTGATTTACTTTTGGGGAAACTCCTTGAGTTTCACGACTTTCTTCTTGCTGTTTAACGTACACACAGATGCAAAAAAGAAAAAACAATCTCCTAACACAGGAACACAAATCTGGCATTCAGAGGAGACGATTTTTTCATGTATTCTCAAAGTGAAGGGAAAGCGGCAATGGATGCAATCCAGATTACCGAGAAGCGAGCAAATGACTTCTCGGGCCCTGTCAGCAGTGTGACTGACAGCCGCATCCTGGGGCAGAGGGAAGGAGGGAGCGAAGAGCCTCGCATGGGAAAGAAGACTGGATTTCCACTCAGCACGCGACACAGCTGCTCCTCCACCCGCCGCTCCCTGATTGGCATCTCCGCAGTCCTGGACATTCGGAACCAAGGCGCATCTCCAGCTGCCTGGTCCCTCTGACCTCCCACCAGATCAGTCCCTCAGGCTCCACTCACTGTGACACTTCATGTTTCTTGAATGATCTCTTCCTGCTCAGCTCCACCGCGTGCCCCACCCATCAGTCCTGGGCTGCCCGTGTCACCTCCTCGCTGGCCTTGCTGCTTCCGGTCCCTTCTGCCCACTCAAGGTTCCTCATTGCTGCCAGAGGGAGAATTATAAACTAGACCTCTGATCCCAGTAACATCCTTGTTAAATTGCAAGCACTCTCCTTCCTCCAGCCTAAAGGGCCACCTCCTCAGAATAACTCTGAAAGTCTTTCATGTTGGAGCCTCTGCTTTCCTCTCCAACCTCATGGCCCTGAGCATGTGTCCCCCTCAACTGAGTTCCGTATGTGCCATAATCCCTACCCCGTCGGCCCTTGCACATGCAATTCTCTTGCCTAGGAATATCTTCTTGCCATTTTCCATCTGGAGAACTCCTACTAATCCTTTAAGATCAGCTCAGACACCACTTCTGGAAATCAGCCTGGAGTCTCCAAGATCAGGTTAGGGCCTTTCTTCCCTATGTCCCTAGTACCTTAACACTCTGCCATAGCAGAGAAGCCTTTCTCCCTCTAAGGTTCAGTTTCCCTGAGAGCTCAGGTGTGTCTATCACAGCTTTAACAAACTATGTATCCTTTTGAACCACGCTTTCAACATCAAACATACTTCCTAGAAAGCAGTGGATATTGCTCAAAAGCTTGCAAGTAAATCAATGATTGACTTAGTGCATGAAGCTAGAATGTGTAATATCTCAAGACTAAGGCAGGGACCCTTTCTTCTTCCAGACATCCCCTCACAACAGACTTATCACAAGAGTTCGACCACTGAGGGCTTCAGCCTCTCTGCATGAGGGAACGCTTCAGTTGAGGCCTGAGCAGAGCAGCCTCATTACATTGGCTGTGCATCTGCAGACTTGCGCACCCCACCCCAGGCGGGGACACTTCTGCTCTTGCAGCTGGTGGCCTGACCCCTGGAGTTCCTGAAGGTATCCCAGAGGGGGTGATCATTGAGAATACTAACTCCTAAAGGGGAATGGAGAGCCCAAGGGTGGGAGAGTAGCAGGCCTTTTCTTGTAGCTGTGCTGGCCTACAGCTCCTATGGCCAAGAACCTCATAGGCACTGCGACAGCTTTTCCCTGATTCAAGTTCCAAGCCATGTCCCTGTCCTGCTTCCTGCTCCCTGGGAAGGGATGGTGACTTCGCTGATCCCCTCAGGTGTGCCTCATTTGTAGGGCAGCTCCAGCAAGCCTGGGGAAAATGTCAAAGGCAGAGACCCTAACCAAAGACTCTGTGGAATGCAGCCTTATGGGCTGAAATTAAGGAGGTCAAAGTTTCCCAACGAATGCATGCTCCAGTCCTGTTAACTTCTGTCCCTGAATAAAGGAGCATATGTCCAGCTTCATGCTCTCCAAGGCTTTGAGCTTTGCTTTTGTTTATTTGTTCTCAAGTAGTCTGTGAATAATGCAAGGTCCGAGCCATCCAGAGGGATTGCAAAAGATCTTGCATGCTTGAAACTCGGCTGGTGGCCCGTGCCACAGGTAGCCCTCCTCTGCGGCCAGAGCTCTGCCATGAAGCCAGGAAATCCACAGCATTAATAGGCGAAGAGGAGAGGAGCGCAGGAGGATGTTGTTGGACACTTCCAGTTCTGCTCAGCTGTGGGAGGCCTGCTTGGTCTTCATGGCTGTAACACGGGCAGCAGCAGAATCCCAGGCTGAGGTGTGGCAGGGTTGCTGGGCACAGGCGCTAGGGCTTCCCAAGGGCCTCTGTCCAAGATGATGATCCCAAGAATCCCCTCCCTGATGCTGGGAACCAGGCTGGTATTGAAACCCTCACCTCCCACCTCCTGATCCCTCCAGACTCTGCCCCCTCTCTTTCCACCCTGCAGCCCCACCCCGTGCCCAGGCCAGGGTGCCAGCCATCTGCAGGTCTGGACATGGTAGAGAGCAGGGAGGCTGGATGAAGGCTCAGTCTCCCTTCTTGGGGCTGTGGCGGTGTGAGGGCCACAGATGCCCAGGTGTGGCTCATGGCTAGAAGGAGGCAGTGTGGACACTGGAGGCCAGGGGTTCACCTGATGGAACTGGTGACAGAAAATGAGATACGTTCTCAGTCTGCAGTGGTGACTGGAGAACCATGTGAGGAGCACAGCGTGGGGCTTTCAGCTGGCTGTAGTTTGCATGCTCCACAGCAGCTGCCCCAGAAATTGCTAAGAGTCATGGGCCACAGCCCTGCCTGACTCTGCTCCATCCTGCAGCCTGGCAGGTATGCCAAGGAGCCTTCATATCCCATCCCAAGGGGCTCAGCTCACAAGCAGAGAAGCCCTCAGCTGCTCTGTGGACCCGGCTGTCTGCGCAGACCCAGGAGCCCACCTTTGAGAACCGTCAGCATGTGGTCAAATGCTGTCAAAGATGTGCAGATGGGAAATGTGGGAACCATGTTGGTGGAGGCTGAGGCTCGGGGTGCTTCAGGACCTGGCAAGGTACATGATGCCTAACCCATGGTATGTACACGGTTAATCCGCTGCTCACTTCTCTAATGTTCCATGTATATCTTTTATTTTGGGTTTGTTTTTCCATAGAAAAGCTAGACTAATTCATCAGGAACTTCTGTCCAAGGAACTCTGGTGACATTAGCAGTGAGATGCTACCTAATTATGTTGGTAGGGAAAATTACAGAGCTAGAATGAGAGAGGAAGAGAGAGAGGAAAAGAGAGAGGGAGAGAGAGAGAAGAAGGGTTGCATGTAATTCTTACAATTATGAAAGAGAATTCATTTTCACTGTAAAAACTTTGGAAAACACAAAGCATATTAGAAAATGCAAATCATCTATGATTACATCACCAAGAGATTAACACTATTAACATCTTGCTGCATCTCATTATTCAAATAGTATTTTATGTATTTGAGATCCCACTGAATAAACAATTTTATATGCTGCTTTTTTCAATTAATGTTGTATTGTAAATGGGGTCTCCTTCCTTTGCTCCTGCAGGGCTTAATTCTGTTTGGGGTTAATTTTTGTTGTTGTTTAATAATGGCATGTATTCATACTATTTGACACACAGACGAAGTGGAGTTTCTGAGTAACTTTTATAAACTTTAGCTGTTCATATTTGCCCTTTCTCTGGATGTCTATAGCCCAATAGTAGTTTGAATAAAAAAGAAATACATTTAACTGCTGTATTAGACCTGTATGACCCAGGTAGTAGACGATGCTATGAAAGGAAATTAGCTCTCTAGACTAAAAGATAGCTGGAAACCAGGCATGGTGTTGCACCCCCATAATTCCAGCACTCTTGGGAGCAGGAGGATCACAAATTCTAGCCAAGACTGGGCAACTTAGGAACTTAGCAAGACCTTGTTCAAAAATCAGGGAAGAAAGCTAGGGATGTAGCTCAGTGTGAAGGCCCTGGGTTAGTCCTTAATATTAAGATAAAACAAAACATAATGGAATTTTCCCTTACTAGGGAGAAATGTGAGACTCAGAGAGACTAAAGGACCAGTCTTGTGCCACAAAAAGTGGCCCAGAGGAAAGGAGAACAGGACCTTTATTCCCAAGGACTACTCTTGAGGACTTGATGAGAGGCTGCTAGGGAAGTTTACTGTTGACAAGCTATTTTATTGTCACATATTGTCTAGCAGAATGGAAATCCACCAGTACTCAATAACCTTGGGTTCCTACTGCAAGTATTCCTAGCGCCTCTCAACTTAATTCAAAGCATGTAGACTAGGTCTAGAAGGAAATTTGGTGAGATGTTTATAGTTGGTCAGATGGGGAGGAAAAGGAATTATTTTCTTGCCATGTTGTAATAGTGGGAATTTACGGACAAGTGTACAGAGCAGGTGTGGATTATAGGAGCTAGATGAAAATTTAATAATTTAATCCTACCATGGGATCATATCTTGACTTCATTTTTCTTGGATAGATTAAAAAAGAAAATGTTCAGTTGAACCTACAGTTAGTCCATTTGTGTATCCACCTGTGTGTGTGAAGCTATGGAAGGGTTCCTCTTTTCTGTGAGCTCCTCTTTGGAGGAGCCAGGCAAACAAATTCATAACCCAATTCACTAAGAAATTCACAGCTCAAAGGCAAGTTATGCCCTGGACCTCGATCTAGGATCTCTAGGTATAAATCAGTACGAAACTGTGCAAAACTGTTGTGGCATTAATATATGCTACAATACACATCACATGCTACTATGTGGAACAAAGCTAAAGCAGAATTACAAGAAGGAGGAGGAAGAAGAGGAGGAAGAGGAGGAGGAGGAAGAGGAGGAAGAAGAGGAGGAAGAGCAGGAGGAGGAAGAGGAGGAAGAAGAGGAGGACGAGCAGGAGGATACCCAGTATGCATCTGTATGAATGGATTTTCTCTAACTCGCAATCTATTGTCTTCCTAAATAAATGAAGTGGCTGAAGATTGAGAAGATGACCTGTCCACCTTACCCACACGGCAGGTGAATGAGCAAGCTGGACAGGCATGGCCAACTGAAGGCCAGTAACCACGCCCTGCACCCTACTCCAATACTGGCCTTCATTCAGTCTCTCCTAGACTAGCAGGATAGATAAGGCATGCAAATCACACAGCACAAGACCTAATGCTTCGTGCATCCAGCCAGTTAGTCATTATGTGCTTTATTCTTTACAGCACTACTTAGCGGCCATTCTGGATGCTGAGAATACAGGACTGAATAAGCCCTCATTTTAATTAAAGGATTTCATGACCCAGAGGAGGAAGACCACATGGACAGTTTACACAGCATGTGATGAAGACTAGCAGGCAGGTGCAAAACACCCAACATCCCCTAGGCTCCTTATTTCTCCTGGTCTGGATGGTGTCTTTGTCTCTCGCATCTCTGTTGGGGCTAAACCACAAACTTTCATGTTATGTGTGACCTTTTCCTTCAGCATTTTCTGCCTCCTTATGTCCACAGGAGCACTTAAGCCCATCTATGGAAACTGTTTCGTTTCTGAAATTCCATTAAAGAATTATACAGCTCATTGGTTAATAGGCACGTGCCACTTTTATTCTATAGTTATTTCACATCTTAACTTTGGCTTATATTTATGGTTTTAACACATATAATGTCTCTTTCTCTTAGAACATAGTAGATGCCTAGGAATAGGTATGGTTTGATTTGCCAAGTTTGAAAGTTTCCCAGGATAACCAAGGTAGAGGTGAGATGGGAGGGACAGGGTGGGGTTAGTGTTAGAAACCCAGAGGGTCAGAATGCATAGTTTTTGAAGAGCTTGTGTGTGTAAAGGGGCACTGAAATGTGATGGATAACTAAGTCAGATACCAAGACAGCCTTCAAGACTATTAATGAACCTTATCCCATCCAGAACGAGATGAAAAGAGCCAGCGTGCTGGGAATAATGTGTTCCTTAGCATTGTTTCTCCATATTAGCATTCAATCCCAGGAACTGGAATGGACTATTGGCCAGACCAAACCAGTTGTAAAGTGAGTTACTAATCTCCTTTGTCTAAATGGTCAAAATGATTGGGTATCATTTTCTATGTGATCACACTGACAACATTTCCACAGTAGCTTTTGTTCACTGACATGCTATTGCATGTTTCTTGGGTGCTCACTCTGGATTCTTGTGAATCTTTGAATTCTAACCTCAAGCAAGGGACCAGAGAAGATTCCCATGCTGCTGAAACTGTCCCTTAGGTCAGACACTGAAACTGCTTCTATCAGTCATAGTGCCAGGCTTTGCTTTGTTTTGTTTGTTTAGTTCAGACTCCATCTTCTCATCCTCTGGGCATTGACTCTTTTGAAAAAGGTAAGAGGTCAGCAGATTTCCCTATCATGCCTGGCCCAGAAAGCACACAAATAAGCATCTTGGAGGGCTTTGCTGTTGTTCCAGCTAGACAAAAGGCCCAGGTTAATGTCACTGCTTGTCACATCAAAGGTCTCCTGGGAGTGTGAGCGAAATGTGTCCCCAGATCCGAATGGAGGGTGTATTTGCCCTGCAATGTACCTCTCTGCAAATGCAATGTACTGAGAAGGGAATTCTGTACCCATTCCCTTAACAAACTGCCTGCATGTCCACCATATGCCATAGACCACATGGAGGATCATTGGAAAAGGGACTTACAGGGCAGAGCCTTGAGACCAACCAGAAACTGGATCCCAAATCCAGCTTTGTCAAATTTTAACTATTTGGGCTTAGCTTTGTTCCCAAATTACTTTTTTTTCTGAGCTACAATTCCTTTTTCTGTTCTAAAATGTAAGATCAGGAATGTATGCAAAACTCTTAGCACTCAGCCTAGCACACAATACCTGCTGAACACATGGCTGCTTTCTCATTCTCATCATGATTGCTCTCATTGCTACTGTGATCATCACATCATCATCACCTGCACTGCCACCATCAGCCTCATGCTCACCACGATCACCATAACTGCCATCACCATCTTCACCATCAGCTCAACGTTAGCATCAGTATCATCAACACCATCATCAACATCAACATCACCATCCTCATAATCACCATCATCAACAGCAGCATCTTGACCACCAACATCATCATGGCATCACCATCAGCACCGTTGTTACCTCCATCAACATCAGCATCACCATTATCATTTCATCACCATCGTCATCATCACCATCTTCACTATCAGCAGTATCAGCACCACCATCAGCATCAACAT